>NW_011889052.1:1176455-1187893 GCF_000151845.1 Pteropus vampyrus | reverse complement strand
GTCTTAACACTCTGATTGAATCAGACAAGGTCAAGGCCCTTCTGTTAGTGATGGGTGAAGGCACAAGGCTGGACTCCCTCTGTTCTCTTGTCTTACCTGGACTATGCAAAGCAAGAAGAGGTCAATTTCACACCCTGCCCATTACGAGCAAAGACAGCAGAATGCTTGATACCAGAGAAAGATGCTCTGACTCATACCGTTCCAATTTCCAGGCTGACACTGACACTGTGCCAGCCGGGGGCAGGACACAGACCATGAGCAAGCTCATCATATCTGAAGCCAAGGCGGGGGCTGCTGGACAAAGGTGCCAGGGCAGCAAATGAGAAAAATTATTTCAAGTAGTTGGGACTGAAATACACTTATGCTTGGGGTAAGATCAGTTATTTGAAACAAATTATATAAAAATAAGACTGGCCAACCCCAAGAGTTTAGAGATGATCTTTCCAGCCTTTTCTAGTCCTGTGGAGCTGTGTTTATAAAGTCCTATATAGTGGAAGTACTTCTAGAGTGTGGGGCCTTTATGCTGTGATGCCCCAAACCACTCAGGCCTCATCCAAACCATCTTTGAGGGCTTCAGCAAAGAGGACCTAGGCCCAAGCCCCAGCATCTAAATGGCCTTCATTCAGAACTAGCCTGATGTTGTTCTTCAGACTTTCTATTAAACAATGCAAAACTCAACTTTCCCTCCAGCAACATGATTACCTGAGGTGGGAAGTGGAGGGAGCAGCTAGTTTATTTGCTCGTTCACTGCTTTGAAGCTTTGTCCTTAATTCGTTCATCTCTGCGTCTTTAAATTGGAGTTCGGACTGCAGTGACTGGAGCTGAAAGGCAAAAGAAACATACCTGTAGTGCCCTCATCACATACACACAAATACCTCTGGGCTTTAAAATCTCAAGCTAATGGAAAACAAATAATGAAAAATACGTTTGAAAGTCTGCTGTGACATAAATGTCCTAAAATAGCAAGCTTTAGGTTTCTTTCTGAAAGACAGCATGGTATTCTAGAAAGATATTTTGATCTGAACGATTGTGAGGGTTCAAATATCATTTACTCAGACTCTCTGAACTTCAGCTTACCTGTAACAGAAATACCTGTCTTCACAGTTGGGGGAATTAAATAAGAATGTTCAATGTAAAATGCCCAGCACAGAACTTGACAAGGAGCCATATCTCACACAGTAACATGTTGGCCTTTTCGTGAATGCAGTGGTGCACAATTCCAGGCCTTTCTGAAAGTCTAGGCAGAGTATCTGAAAGAGTTTTACCAAAACCCTATACAGTGTGGGCAGACCTGCTGCTCTGGCCCTCAGGGTCTACGGCCAAGAGTATCTGCTGTCACTCACTCCCCTGAGCACACTCTGTGCCAGGCAGAGCACCAGACACAGTAAGTGCAGAACCTTTTAAGTCTCATAACCACCTTCTGGTTATTTCCTGGACTAGGTTAGGGAAATGAGTCTTAGAGTTGAAATCATTGCCCTGAGCTCACCACTGGTAGGAGATAAAGCCTGGACTCAAACTGTTTGTCCAAGTGCAAATCCCTCCTTCTTCACCATACCTATGGAAAGGCAGCTGCTCCTGTTAGTGCTAGGCCCAGGCAGTTTAAAGTTTGCTCCTTTCAAGTTTGCTAAGTTTGCTGAATGAAGACTCCACGTCCTTGAGACTGAAGACTCGGGAGGTGCTAAAGGCAAGTCGGGGTATACTCTGGACAACTACTGTTTTTCTTCCCAGAACAGCATCTCTTTCCCCTGAGGAATGATCATCTCACCACCTCTATGTGATCTGAATGGGAACCCTCATCTCTGTGGTGACAGCAACTGGTTCAAGGACAGGCACCTGACTCGGGTCAGACCAATTTTATTTTTATTTTTGCATTTTTATAAGAGTTATATTTGAGCCAAACTGGCTATATTCTAGACAGCAAGATCTCAAAGGCTCCCAAGATCAGACCAATTTTAAATTTTAAAACTTGCCCAGAACTTTAAAACTTGAGATGGGAGCCCAAGTCTTCGATCTGCTCTGGAACACGAGCCTAGTTGCTTCTGGAGAACACGTCCTCTTCCAGAAGGATGAAGCCTGTCTACAGTGCAGAGAGCAAAGATGAATCCTGGCAAGGCTAGAGGCAGTTAAGGCTCCAGCACACCACTTTCCTCCCAGATTTAGTTATAGAAGCCAATACATTTCCTTTCGGCCTAAGCTAGAGCAATTGAGTTTCTGCTCTGCCAAAGGAGTCCTAATGTAAACCTGTTTCTAGAAAGTCTAAGCTAGCGATTTATACCTGCCAAGACCAACCACTACAGCAAAGTGGCTTCAGATTGCTTTTCCAAACCACATGCAGAGCCTGAGGAAAAGTACATGCAATGAGCTGATAGCAGACAGTATTTAAGACAACTGTTGAAATCTTCCTAGAAGATGTACATGCAACTTTGGTCATTGTTTCTAAAGGAGCTCAGTGAGCAGGCAAAGCTAGTGTCCATAATAACCAAAACAAATGTTCTGGATCACCTTTTTGGAGAATTCCCTTTCTTTGTCACTGAGTGCTTGAGTTTTCTCTTGCTCCAGAAGGAAATGTGATCTTCTCTGCTCCTCTAAAATCGATTCAGTCTGATGCAGTGAGTCCCGCAAAATTTTAATTTCTCCATTTTTAATGAGGACTTCTTCTTCCATTGCCTTCATCTACAAATCCCAAATCAATCTTGTGAAAAGTTTGTAAAGGAAAATTATATATGTACTTGTTTCAACACATAGCTGTGGGGATGGAAAAAGCCCATGTAAAATATGTCCTACAGACCAATGAGCGCTCAAAATATATCTGTACCAACCAGATGTCGCCATGGTCTGCTAGGCTCCTTCATGTGACAGCTGATATTTAGCAAGACAGCTTAAAGACACACTTGTCACTCATGCATACAGATTCTGTAGGCTCTAATAGGTCTTAAACAATTTGGGTCACACACCTCACAGAACTAAAATTCCACATTATGTTCCTGGTTTTCCTAAGGACCGAGGTTGGGCACATGAAGGATGTCTGCTTTTTTGTACAACTGCTAATGAAAATAGCAACCATTATGATGTTGTATCATTTACATAAGACATAATTTATAAATTTATCTTTGTGCTAAAACGGAAAATTTGTATCTCTTTTTGGATCTGGTATACAGTGTCTGCATTCTTGTACTGGCTGTTAGGCCAAGGAATTTCAAGATTTAGTTTCTTTCAGCCTCAATTTTCTGGCATTCTTTTCCCAGCCTTCCCCCATTTCATGCGGATGAATCTGGACTCGTTTTAAAACTTTTTTCTATTTTATTGTACATTGATTTACAATGCATGCATGAGTGAACGAATTAGCTATAAAAAGCTCAAATTAAGTCACTTACCTTGTCTTTAAGTTCTTTGTATTGTGCCTGAAGTACCTCTAATTCAAAATTATCTTTAACTGGAACAATTTCTCTGTTTTTTCCTGAAGGGTTTTTTGACAGTCCATCTAATCTGGGGACCTTATGAACACCTGTAAAAAACAGTTCTCATATACTTTTCAGGACCCAATATTTTCCCACTTTTGCCAGACAATGTTGAAAAGAATCCCTCTTGAAAGCAAATTAGAGAAACATCTAGTAAGCAATACAGGTATCTTTCCAACCTAAGAACCTGACTCAAACTCATAAATAATCCTTACGAAATAATAGATCCTGTCACCCTCTCCCCATCCCCCACCCAATTTTAAGAATCTCATCTAAAGGCTGAAAGGCACTGTGGGGATCTCACTGGTCAGAACTCAATGATTTATTATTTAAAAATATGTACTAAGCACCTACAATGTGCAAGGCATGATTTAGTCTCTAAAGGTACAATGGTAAGCAAAATGGATTGTCCTTACTGGTGGAGCTTATAAGACGTTGAAAAATAATCACATGTACAAATGTAGAATTACAACTGTGTTGAGAGTTGCAGAGAACATAGGAAAGCCTATAATAGGGGGTTTTATCTAACTGAATGACTAGAAGGATTCCCCTAAGGAAGTGATGACTGAGCCAAAAGCTGAAGAACAAACAGGAAGTAACTACGAGTGGAGATGGGGAATGGATGGACAAGAAACAGCAATGTGCAAAGTTTCTATATTGTAAAGCAGGGAGAATTCAAGGAATGAAGGAGGGCAGTGTGGCTAAACACCAGAGAGGAAGGGACAGACCATGCTGGGCCCTGCAGGCCACAAAAGGATTTAGATCTTTATATTACAAACGGTGGGAAGTCATTAAAAGGCTTTCAGTAGGAATGTTCAAGTCTATTTGTATGACACACAGCCAGATTTGTTTCAAAAAGATAACTCTAGCTGTGTTGTGAAGTCTGACCTGTAGGGAGTCAGCACTGGAACAGAGAAGACTATTTAGCAGACTATTGTCCAGGGGAGGAGTGATGGTAACACAGATCAGGGAGATGGCAGCGATGATGCAGAGGCTGGATTCCAGAGATAGATTCAGAAGGTAAAGTTCCAGGGTTTGGAAAAGAATTAGATGTATGGTCAAGGTAAGAGAGCTGTCACCTTGTGCCACCTGATAAGAGTGGTACTAGTCACTGTCGTGTGGAACATTTGGTCATCGAGTGTTTTCTGCGTGTCTGCTTTGCCAGGCACCATGCTGGAGATGCTGGAGGATGACTGTGTTTCCAGGTAGTGATTATGTGGAATTTAAGATGTCTGTGAGACATCCAAATAGAAATGAAAGTTGCCCTCAAAACCTCTTTCTGGGAGCTCCACAGATTTCATTCATTCATTCCCCAACTAGAATGCAAGCTCCATGAAGGAAGGGGTTTTTGCTCATTGCTAAGTGTGCTGCAGTTCCTAAGGTTTGGCCACCTAGTACAATTTACTGGTTGTAAAAAGAATAAGTCTCTTTCATCTCTTGCCTCTGCCAGACCCCTCTTATGCTCATACAGTTCGAGGGGGACAGTGGTCTTCATTAGATCTAAAGCCTCCCAAACTTGTCACAAGAATGGGTCTCCGTGTATAGGTAGTGATGGTTCTGATGGTGGTGGGAGTCGTGTTCCAAGGATTTCTGTTTAGAACTAAGAACCTAGTGGCCCTAACTTTAGAAACTGAAGTAAAATGTTAACCTAGCTTTTCATATTTCAAATCGATTGACACTCTTGATCCATTTCTCCTCAAAATTAAAGGACTTTTTGGGGCACAACAGCTGCTTAAATCAAGCTGTTCTATATTTTTAAAAGGTGAAGGGTCAGTATGGGCGTAAGACACCGGGGGCAGCGGTCGCTGAAGTCCTGAAGCCACAGCCATCAATGGTGTTTGGAGAGGTCTATATCACCCTCGGGGGAAAAAAAGACCCCTAGGTGCACTCACTGGACACGTCCTGAGCAGCGGACGGGCATTGGCTCAGGGCCTGTGACGCGAGGGTGTCGAGCTCCTCCAGGTCGTCCGCGGTGAAATCCCCGTGCGGGCCGAACGGGTCTTCGGGATCCAGAGTCGCGGTCGCGGGGAAGCCTCGGGCTCGCTTGCTCGGAGGGTGCCCGGTACTGGGCGGCGGGCCGGGGCTAGGCGCCGGGGGCCCGCTCCGCCTCTTGCTGCCGGGGGCGGAGGTTCCAGCCATGCCTGCCGCTGGTCAGTGCCCTAAGGCACCGAGTCGGCTACGGTAACCACGAGACTGGAAAACTGGACCAACCGCCCGCGAGCCGCCACCAGCCTCAGCCGCTGGGGCCACGCCCCCAAGCCCACGGGCCAATCATCCGCCAGCCGGCTGACGCGGGGGGATGACGTACATCCGAGCGCGCCGCCGTGCTTCGCTGAGTGCCTGTTCTTGGTCGCGTGCTTCCTCTCTATACCCGCTGCTGGGACTCAGTAGGTCCGCAGCCGGGGCTGTGCGCGGCGCGTTGCAAGGTAGCAGGGGCGCGGGTCCCGGGCTCACCCGGCCCACCGCGCGGTTGCTGTGCGCCCCCTCCCTAGCATCTCGTGGGGTACACAGCCACGCTGGAGTTCGCCTCGACATCCACACTCGCAGCCAGCACTTAGGGGTTTCTGCAACCTCGCTGTCCTGTGCTAGACCCACCTCTCACATGCCCCGAGGTTCTCATGGAAGGAGTACGGGAGAGAGGGTTAGGCGAGTACGAATATAACTGTGAGCAGACATGTTTGAGAACAGTAGGTGTTTTGAATGTGTGCATTTGAGGTAGGTATGGGGAAGAAAGTCTAAGGAGTGATCTGGAAAAGGTTGTGCATGTGTTGGGAGAGGGTGGAAACTGCTCAGGCCATTAACATTATTCATTCATTAATTTCTTTGAGAACGCTTGAGTGTTTTTGTCCCAAGTGCTGGTCATAAAGAAATGAGTGAGGCTCAGGAAGGCGAGGAAGGACCCCTGTAAGTGGCACGTAGGCTGTCTTACAGGTTGAGTGGGAGTTACCAGAGTGAGCGAGGAGGCTGCCACTTAAGACTACTCAGACAAGCATACACCACCAAAATGGAAACCACTCAAGTGCCAGGTAGCAGTTATCTGTGGCAGAGATAAGTAAGGCTTCAAAGAGGAGCAGGGATTCAAGTTGGGTTTGAGTGCCTGACAGGATTTTATTGGGCAGCAGTGGTGTGTAGGGCAGTTAACAGGAACAGGGTGTTGGAGAGTTAGGGGCAAGACTTTCATCCTTCCATGCTCAGTGCCAAATTTAGCCTGTGATTGTCTTGTCGGTGTTTTGTTAAAGCAGTAAATGAAAGGGAGATGGTTGTCAGGGCCTAGAGGCTCTGGAATACTTTCGTTTTTTAAGGTAACTGGTAGTTTCCCTCAGATAGCTGCCTAAGTTTTAATTGCTGCAGGTCTCTGGTCCTGTAAAGAGACAGGACTGCACTTGATTTGTCAGGAGGGATTAGGTTCCACTCTTAGGGGCAGTGTGCTGGCACTGGATCTCAGGGTTGTACTCAGCAGCACAGGGCTAGGTGCCAGCTGGCAAGGTCCCACAGGGACTGCCTAAAAAAGTCCAAAGAAGATGCTGCTGGCTATATGCAACTTTCCAAGAGAGGACCAAAGAAGGATTCCGCCCCCCTCCCCTTCATGTCAAGTACATTGAGTCATAAAACACGCTTTGATCTATCAAAACATTTTCCAATTTTGACGTAGTGAAATCCAACTAATTCTAGAGCCCTTTTTGAAAACACATTTTCAAAGAAAGCTTAGCATTATTCCCATTGTTGTATCAATGGTTCTGGAGGGGAAATCCAATGACTTGGGCCTCTGAATTAAATGTTTCAATATATATGCATTTAGTACACATTATGGATGGCCTCTGTCTTCCAGGAAGTTATTCCTCCTGGAGTCAAGGGTGATAATTAACAAACGTCAGGAGAAAAATATGAAACAGGGTAAGACATTGGGACTGCCCCTTTTTACAGTGATCAGGGAAGAATTCACAATTGTGATATTTTAGTTCTCTAAAGGGAGTGACAGAAAAAATAGGCGACAATACAGTAAGGCAGGCGCTTGCTTGTAATGTAGGCCACTGTGCCTCAAGATGGATCAAGGCGATGAACTGTAGATATCAAAGGGCAGGGAATGGTGTCTAGATCCCTTAGGGCCTCAGTGGTCATTGTAGGGACTCTGGCTTTTGCTCTAAGAAGCCACTGAAGAATTCTGAGCCAAGGAGAGATGAATTATAACTTCACAGTTTAGCAAGATCACTCTGTCCTAAGTAAAGATTAGACTGTAAGGGAGCACAGGTAGGGGCAGGTAGACAAATCTGCTTTTTTATGTAATCAATTCCTCTTACATAGAGGCAGAATGTGAGGAGTTTAAAAAGCATATAGCGCAAATAGCACACCAAGGAACTGGGACTTTACACTTGAGTGTAGGGGCGTCCAGAAGTAAATTGATTCAGGATACAAGAGTATTTACTAGTGTTAACTATATGAGTAGTTAAAGATCCAGGCAAGGGATTTTAGGGTTAGAATGGGGTGGGGGCATTGTAAGAAATATGAAGGGACCAGATTTAATTTTTTCCTGATGGGCTGAATGTGGAGTATAAGCCACAAAAACCTAGGAAGGGTGTTTCTGAAGCCCCTGTAGAAATGCATACCTGGGGGCTTCGAAATAAGCTTGGTTCTTAAGAGACTTTCAGGAATCTCTTCCTTCCCCAGTTTTCTTCCCTTTGTGACATGTATCAAGTGTCCTGCTGCCCTCTCACTATAGAGAAGTTCCTTGACAATAGGAACTTGTTCACTGGTACAAGCTCAGCCTGCATACAGCAGACTCCTTACATGAACAGATTAGCAACCCCATTAAAACAAATGGCAATGTGGATGTCTTAACAGAAAAAGATGGGTTTTCTTTCCAAAGTACACCTTATGTAATATACTATCAGATATACAACCACACAAAAACAACAGCCATTTCAAATGGGTTGGTTTAATTCCAGGCGGTACAGAATTCAGGATAGAACAAAGACTAAAGAACACAGTTTGGCAGGATTCCAGGTTGGGTTTACTCTGACCTCACTGCTAAGGCTGAAATGGCTGATAAGAAGAATTAAAGAGATGAGCCACTGCATGATTATTATTATTTTTTTTACAAAAGTTTATTCTCAAATGTACAACAGTCTCCAAAACAACTTCATCTAGCTATAGATGTTATGGCAGGGAATCCGGATGTTAAAACAGGAATGGAATTAAGTATCACCATTGCCCCAGGCACAAGGAACGGCTTACTTTTTGCCAGATTTCTTAATTCCACCTGTGGCTGCAAAAGGAAAAAAAAAAAGTCTCATCTAGGGAAAGATACAGTTCTTATGGTAGAAGCCTGAGGGGCCTGAAGTAGAAGGTTCGGCTCTTGTACTGGGCATTCTTTTTGACACAATCACATACAGGGCTTTACCAATATTGTCTATTCTGGGCAAAAGTAGAATGAGGATGAGGCAGTGGCACAAGTAATTGCTGTGCACTGGTCTGGATCTACACTGTGTTGTGTGCTTCACAGATTGGTTCATTTAATCCTCATCCCCTATCAACCCATTTTTCAGATGACGAAGTCTTAAATGTTAGGTCTTTGAAGTTATAAACTAGTATGTGATGAAGCCAGGATTCCAACCTGGGGAGTCTAACTTCCACCTCCATATTCTTAACTGCCACGTCATATCACACGACCTTCCACATTACGATCCTGGGGCCTGGTTTACTCAATATCTGTACTTTACCCGATTTATAAATGACTATATATTTGGCACACAGTAGGTAATTTAATAGATGTGGAATTATGTATGCCTAATATAGGAATGAAGATCCCAAAGGACTGACAAAATAAACCTTAAAAAAATTAGATGATGTCAATGGAAACAATTAGTATAGGATTTCACTAAGGACTGACGTTCCTATACACAGAGTAAGGGAATGTGCAAGATACCTCACCATGTTACTCCAAAAAGAGATCACAACAGCTAGAATCTCAGTGTTGTGTGAATAAATAATAATGAATCCAGCCCACTGGGATAGAGGTCTTGGTAAGCCCTGGATGACACTCCCACCATCACAGCCTCCACCATCCCTAGTGAGGCTCACAGTGATCCAATAGAGCATACTGTGGAGGAAATAATCACTAGTTTGATGAATGTAAACAGCATTTAAGAAGCATAAATATTAGGGATGTTGGGCTTGAAAAACATTTTTTGACGCAATCAATTTCTCCTACATAAAAGAAAAGAGGTAGAATATTAAAGGTTTAAAAGGCATATAGTGCAACTAGCATGCCAAGGAGCCAGGACTTTACATTTCAGTCTAGGAGCATCCAAAAGTCAAAAGGCGAGGGATACAAGAGTATTTACTAGCGTTAACAATATAGTGAAATACGGCTTTGGGGCAAGAAATTGTGGCGGATATTTGGAAACCCAACTGTATGAATTCGAAGATATATGAATTTTTGTGTTTCCAATTCTGCCTCTCCTCCAAGGAAGGGAAGCAGACCGCCTGGCAGGCAGGCAGGCAGGCAGATTTCGTTTCCAGACCTGGCCTGACTTCGTCCCTTCCCGCTGCGGCGGATCCAAGCATGGCTAGGCCATCCGACGCAGTGGACACCAAGAACCAAGACCTCCCCACTCACCATCCAAGCAGGACACGGGCCTGCCCGGGCCGCGTCCAGACCGATGCTCAGAACATTTGTTTGGATTGGGCTCTACCTAGCCCTCACTTACCCAGGGGGCCCTTCCCCGCGGCCTTCGCTTTTAACTCCTCGAGTTTCTTTTGCTCTTCTTTCTGCTTCTGCTTGAACGCCTTATCTTCCTAGGGAGAAGCAGAGCGGGTTCACTCCAGGCGGGTTTCCCAGCCCCTCCGCGCCCGCCCACGCCTCCGCGCGGCCCTCACCTCGTCCATCTCCTTGGCCTGCTTCTTGGGCTGCTTCAGGGGCTTCTTCTTGCCACCTATGGACGACACGAACACGCTCAGCCCGGCCCTCACCGGGTGCTGTCCCACTCCACCCCGCCGGCCTCATACACTCACCTTCGCGGCCGGACATGGCGCCTGCCGCCCCTTCCCCAGACCCTGCCACCGGAAGCGGAGCTCCCGCGTCCCACCCCTTCGCTTACACCTCCCCGCGGGCCCGCTGATTGGCTCCTAGTCAGGAAGTTGCGCTCCCCCTGCCGGAAGCGGCCGTCTGGAGGCGGGTGCTGAAGGCTCAGGGATCAATTGAGTGGCCGGCGTTCGTTTGGGGGTTGCAGTTCGAGCGCGAGGCGCGCCAGGTATGGGGCTGGGGTGGGGGTCGTTCTGTCAGGGGAATGTCCGGAAACCAGGAGGGGTGCTAAACCGGAAGGCATCGGGGCTGGGGTCGTGCGCGGGCTAGGCGCTGCAGGTAGAGGGAAGGGTATGTGCAAAAGGCCTTGAAGCTTGGCGCGTTCCTGGAACCGAGGAAAGCACAAAGTGACTGGAGGGAGAAGCGAGGGGAGGTGGCAGAGGTGGGCGAGGGCGAGATCACCTGGTCCTAGAGTTTTGGAGGCCACCCGAAGGAGTTTGGGTTTCATAATATAGTACGGGGCGCGACCTTTTTGCAATTCTGTTTATTCAACACATTTTTGTTTATTATATACTATACTCAGATAGTATTCTCGGCACTGAGGATGCATCAGTGAACAAAGCAGTGCCAGCCCTGGCAGAGCTGACATTCTAGTGGAGGAGACTATAAGCCAAGTAAATGAGTAAAATCTATATCGCAGGTCATGTGATATGTGCACGAAGAAAAAATAAAACAGACAGTGGATAAGGAGTGCTGGAGTGGGGGTGGATGGCAATGACGTTTGAAAAACAGGAAGCAGCAAGCAGTACAGATAGTGAAAGCCAGTGCGAAGGCTCTGAGGTGGGGATAGTTTAGCGTGTTCCAGCGGTACTAAGTCCATGCGTAGTAATTATGTAAGGTGAAGGATGCATTAGCTAACCTTATTGTGGTGAGCATTTAGCAATGCATGAGTGTATCAA
>NW_011889052.1:1172518-1174685 GCF_000151845.1 Pteropus vampyrus | reverse complement strand
AAGAGGGAGTGGTCAAGGAAGGCCTTGCCAAGAGGTGATATTTGAGCAAAGACATAGAAGTCAGGGTGAGCCGACTGGACTTGTGGAGAAAGAGTGGTCCAAGCAAGGAAGTGGCAGGGCACAGGCCCTGTGGTGGGATCGTCCTTAGCATGGTAGGGTGGCCAGAGTGGAATACAGGGATGGAGAGAAGGAAGGGGACGAGGGCTGAGAGGACTGGGGCGTGTTGGCCACTGGCAGGACTGGTGTTTATGCCAGGTGAGATGGGACCTGTGAGGGGTTTTGAACTGAGGGATGTGATCTGTCTTAGGAGTTAACAGCCTCTGGTTGTCATGTGAAGAGGGGCAGCTGTGACGGGCAAGGGAGGAAGCTAGACTTCGTAGGAGGCTGTAGCGATCATCTCTGCCAGGGGCGGGTGCCCTTTCTGAGGTCCAAGAGTGGGCAGCTGATAGAGGAAGAGCCGGGAAAGGAGGCTGAGAAGGTTGGAGGAAGCCCAGAGGGGGTAGTGATTTCAAAAAGAGAGGGTGTTGAAAGCTACAGAGGTAATGGAGAAGAAATCTGAGGAGCGCCAGCTGGATCTGGCAAGGTGGACATTTTGCAGGGCCTCCAGGAGAGCAGCCTTGGTGGCAGACTGGGAGCAAAAGAGAACGGGGCTGAGGACGTGGTGACAGCCAAGGTGGACACCTTTCTGAGGTGTCCAGCATTGCTGAGGAGCGTGGATGCTGTGGTCGGCGGGGCTGCGTGCTTTGCTTTGATAAGGGGTGCACCTGCAGGATTGTCGTGGAGTCACAGCATGTGTGCAGAGGGCACTGGCATCGAGGCCTAGCAGGCTTGCCTGACTGCCGTGGCCACATGCGCTCCTTTGGGCCTTACGAATGGGACCCAGGGGTTCGGGTGCGGCATCAGCTTGAAACCGCTGTTACAGGGATGCCCCATTCTGTGGCTCTCAGCTCGGGCATACTTTGTCCAGGAGGCCCATCCCTCCCCATCCAGCTTGGTTTTCAAGAGGGCTCGAGCTTCTCTAAGCACAATGGGTAGGAGGCCCTGGGCAGGTCTCTGTCCTACATCACCTTACATCAGAAAGCCCGTTTCTTGGTAACTGGAGCACTTCCAACTTGTCTTCCTGTCCCCAGCTTTCTCTACTTTTGTCTCTCTGGCCTGGTTCTTTGGCCACCAGGTGTCACTCTGACAGCCAGTGTCACTACTGGGGTCTCCAGGGGTGCAAGGGTGGTTTGGCCAGAGGAGGGTGCTGCTGGCCCAGGTTTGCCCAGAGAGCATGGGTCTCGTGGCACTCTCTCTCGGGGGTCCTCAAAATCACAGCTACCCTTGGGCTTCCGATAATGGGAAACTGTGCCGTTCAGGTGGTGAAGTGGGCATCGTTGGGGCCCAAACGTCAAAGCAGAGTTGAAAAAGGAAAGATTAACCCAACCTGTTGAGCAGTGACTGAGGTCGGAGCAGATGGAGAAAGTTTATGGGAAGCGAAATGGGAGACTGGGATTTGGTGACCTGGAGAGTCTGGGCTTGCAGGGCAGAAGGAGGAGGGTCGGTGTGAACCTAAGGAGAGTTGTCCTCTGTCGCTGAAACCCGCTGGTCCCACAGTTTCCCCGGGTGTCTTTATCAGTCTTTGTGGGGCTTTGTCAGCGTGCGCACAACTCAGGTTTGAGAATTTCCTTTGCCATTAACAGGAACGTGGGCACCAGAACTCTTATTCAAGTCATAATAGAGACCTGGGGGATGCAGAAGGCATGATTTCCCAGATACATTCTTTCCTGATGTATCCTGTTGTCCGGGTCCCCGGGGAAAGCCTGTCCGCAGTGGCTGCAATCTCCAGGCCCAGCACAGCAGCTCTCAGTTTGGACTTCTTAGTGGAAGTTAGTCGGTTCAGAACTGTCCCTAGGGCTTGCAACCTGCCTGATTCATGCCCAGCTTTCTCAGCTGTGAGTTGATCTGTCTGGTGTCCCCCACAGATCTCCCAATGACAGGGTGCAGCCCTGTGTTTGCCATGCAGCACGTCGCGGGTGTGCCCCCCGTACTGATGCGGAGAGGCCTCGTTGGAAAGGACCCCTCTATGACCAGGACTCTCTGCAGCCCAGGCCCCAGCCAGCCGAGAGAGAAAAGGCCTGAGGACGTGGCCCTCGGGCTGTATCACCGCCTCACAGCCCTGGGAAGG
>NW_011889052.1:1169889-1171558 GCF_000151845.1 Pteropus vampyrus | reverse complement strand
GGCAGCCGGCCTCCGTTGTTCTCTCCACAGGCAGAGAAGGTGTTCATGGTGGCTCGAGGGCTCGTCCGCGAGGCTCGGGAAGATGTGGAAGCGCAGCAGGCCAAGCTGAAGGAGGTGAGGGACCGCTTGGACCGCATCTCCCGAGAGGATAACCGGTACCTGGAGCTGGCCACTCAGGAGCACAGGATGCTGCAGGTAGGCACCTCGGGAGGCAGCCCTTCCTCACCTGGACAGGGACCCTAGGTCATGGAGGGGTGCGGTGGAAACCCTGACTGGTCTGGTGGTCAGAGACCTGATGAGGAGGCAAACCAGAAGCCCCAGTTGGAGCGACCGGGCCCCAGGCTTCCAGAGCCCATCCACCCGCCTCCTTCTAGAGTACTGGAGCCAGCAGTCCAGGGCAGCATAATTGGGGCCTCAGGGTGCTGAGGAGGGAACACCATGGAGGGTGCTGGCCCCAGGAGTGCCAGACACTTCCGTCCTGAGAGACGCATGTCTGGCGAAAGCAACACTGCCTGGGCAGGAGGACAGTGTGGCTCACCTCAGCCACCCTGATGCCTTTGCTCCCACACCCGAGCGGGCTTGTGCTGCCTTCATTCATTAGCACGTAATCGGTGTCAGGCGTGAGGCGGAGCCCCAGGAACACGGTAGTGGGACATCTGCTGGCAACTAGAGCTTCACAGTCACACCACTGCTGTATAATATCGCTTTACCTCTGCAGGAAGAGAAGAGGCTTCGCACGGCCTATCTGCGTGCCGAAGACTCTGAACGAGAGAAGTTCTCCCTCTTCTCCGCGGCCGTGCGGGAAAGTCATGAGAAGGAGCGCACTCGGGCTGAGAGGACCAAGAACTGGTCCCTCATTGGGTCAGTCCTGGGAGCCCTGATTGGCGTGGCTGGCTCTACCTACGTGAACCGTGTACGGCTGCAGGAGCTGAAGGCCTTGCTCCTGGAGGCACAGAAGGGGCCTGCGAGCCTCCAGGAGGCCATCCGAGAACAGGCATCCAGCTACTCCCTCCAGCAGAGGGACCTCCACGACCTCATGGCGGACCTAAGGGGCCTGGTGCAAACTGGGCCAAGGCAGAGCTCTGGGTCCCAGCCAGGTACTTCCCCCACCCGAGACAGAGACACAGATGTCCTTTTGGCTGCCTTGAAAGAGCAGCTCAGCTATTCCAGGCAGGTCCATTCCTGTCTAGAGGGTTTACGAGAGCAGCTTGATGGCCTGCAAAAGACTTTCAGCGAAACAGCTGGGGTTGTTCGGCTTGCGGAGGCTGCAGCACTTCCAGGCCTGGTGGAGCCAGCAGATGGGGCCGTGCCTGGCGCCCTGCTGGAACAGGGGAGGGTGGTCCTGGCGCTGGCGGACATGGAACAGAGGCTAGAAGCCCAGGTCAACAGGAACACCATCTATAGCACGGTGGTTACCTGTATGACAGTTGTGGCCACAATGCCTGTGCTCTACATGCTGTTCAGAGCCAGCTAGTCCCTGGACCCAACGCCAGAGGGTCTGAGGGGATGGGTGTGGGAGTGGATTTAGTTAAAGAATCCAGGCAGTGAAGTGAGCCTTTGGGGGGTGCACGCAGCCTCAGCCTGAGTCTGAGTACCATCCGTGTGGCTCACCAGCAGGCACACTTTGCTTTTTAGGCAATACTCATTTACATTAATTATGAAAATCTGT
>NW_011889052.1:1167303-1168364 GCF_000151845.1 Pteropus vampyrus | reverse complement strand
GACTGAAGGCAGAATCTTGGTGGGGAGTGTCAAATGGGAAGAGGGTGCCTGTGCTGTTAGCTCTGGTCAGTAGCCAGTATGGATGACCTGAACGTTCTGGGGGAGCTCTGGGGGCTTCTAGGGTGATTGTATGACAAATTTTTCCTCCCAAGAGGTCATCCTAATGGCCTTAGAGGCGAAGTCCTCTAAAAACCCTAATAAGATGGGCCAGGTCTTGGCTCCTGAGTTTGCAGTGGGCAGGCCAGGGTGAGAAGGGCCCAGCAGGGGGCACAAATGGACCTCTGGAGAGAGCCTTTCTGCTCAGCGGTTCCTCCCTCCAAAGGCCCAGGTATTTGCCTGTGAGGGAGTCTAGACTTGCCCAAGGCTTCTCGGTTATGGGCGGGTCCAGGTGTAGGCCAGGGTGAAAAAGAAGGAAATGCGCCTTTGCTTGTGCACAGCCGAAGTGTCTTCCTTTAACAGCCGGGCTAGGTGTGGTATCACCTCCACTTGCCGGTGAGCAAATAGCCTTGTGTGTGTAGTGGGGGGCGGGGGTCAGGTTACTTGGCTTAGCGGTGGCGCAAACCCAGGCCCAGCCCCGAAGGCTGCGCTCTTCCCGCACAGCCAGAGGTGGGGGCCGGAAGGAGGGGTTGGCTGTTTGGGAGACCTGGGAGTAGGGGCGGTGGGCAGGACCGGGTGCGGTGGGAGAAACAAGGCGCCTAGGAGTTCAGGTAAAGAAAGTTGGAGGAGGCTAACCACTGGAGCCAGGTATTGCAAAGAGGAAGCCCGGGGTACTGCAGGGCAGAGGTGGTGGCCAGGGAACAGGCGGGGCAGGTGAGGGGCGTGGGTCCCACGCGAGGGTCCCACCCAGCGCTGGCAGGCCCGAAGAAGCTCGGGGCTTGTACCGCCACACCTGGGGGTGCAGAGCGCGCCCCCCGCCCCGGCCCCCTCCGGTCCCGGGAGGGCTCCCAATTCCGGTTACCGCGCGGAGCGCAGGTGAGGCCCGGCGGGGGCGGGGCGGGGCGGGCGGAGTGGGGTGGGGCCGTCCACGCTCCGCTCCGCTCCTTTCCCTCGCCGCGACCCGC
>NW_011889052.1:1125646-1167253 GCF_000151845.1 Pteropus vampyrus | reverse complement strand
GTGGGGACGCGGCGTGGCGGCGCGTGCCGGGGCCAGGGGCCTGAAGCCGCGATCCCGCGGGGCAGGGGCAAGCCCGGGTGAGTGGTGGGCAGCTTCGGTCCTGAGAGTTGGGACCACACTTCTCCGCGCGAAGGAAAAGTCTGGCGGCTCCGCCTGAAACGCGATTGGGAGACAGAGGAGGTGGAGCTGCTCCTCCGCGCCCCCTCCTCGCCGCCGCCGCCGTCGCCTCAGCCGGAACCGGCCGGCCCCTTCCCCGCCCTCCCAGGACCACCGGTGGGGTCCCTTCCCTGCGAGTCCGGAGAGGAGGGAGGTGGCTCGAGCAAGAGCCGTTTGGGAGGTCGAAGCGTCTCCCCGTGTAGTAACAGCCCTTCCAGGCTGTGCTGGAGGCGGACTGAGCCTCCTGCCACGCTCCCCCAGAGGGGGACCTCCTTCTCCGTGCTCAGACTGTCCTTGGGTCCTCGCGGGTCCCGGGTAAATGGTGGATCCTCCCACCCGACGTCAACACACAGACAACAGGGCGAGCAGGATGCAGTGCAGCACTATCAATGAGTAACTCCTCTGGGTGGACCCAGGGCACCCGTCAGGAGCACGGGAAGGAAAGGCCAGTTTCCCACTGTTCCCTGGGACTTGACCCTTCCCCAGGTGTGGAAGGGCAGAGTTCGCGAGCCCCTTCGGGTAGTGAGGACAGCCCCAGGAGGGCGCAGGTGGCGCTGGCTTTTTGCAGATAGAAGTTAGGCAGCCTTGGGCCCTGCTGCAGACGTCCAAAGTAAGGTGGGCCAGAAGAGACCTCAGGACAGGCCTCGGCACAGGGGAGTGAGGCTTCGGCTGTGCGCCTCAGCGAGGCCTGAGGTCAGCAGAGTGATCAGGAGATCCTGGCTGTGCAGGCTGGGGACATGAGGCCTGGCTCCAGTCCATCGTCTCCAGTCTGCTCTGGCCTGGTCATTAACTAAAGTGGGGCTCACAAACCTTGTCCTTTGAGAGGCCAAGTAGCTTAGAGAACCCCATATCTCCCCTACTGCCTAGATTTCCTTGGCTATGAAATGGGGGGGGGGCGTGTTTCTTTCAACATACAAGGAGCACCTGCTTGGTGCTAAACCTGCTTGGTCCAAGTTGCTGGGGCCTCTGAATCAAAAGCCACACTTCTTTCATGGAACTTCAAGTCCAGAGGGTGGAACAGGGAGAAAAGTGGCCTTGGTTGGAGCCACCAATGCCAGGCACATAACATACCACAGCTAATGGTCAGAGCAGTCAGTCCTGCCTTCTGTTCTGCACATGGCAAATGAGGCTCAGAGATCCCATGGCAGAGCTGCAGTGTGCACAGCCACTACACGGACAGAGCAGCCTGGGGGGGAGGGCGACAGGGAAGGCTCCCCTGGGAGATGATGGTTGGGAGTCAAGTTATGGGACAGAGAGGGAGTGCACATTCCAGGCAGTGGGAACAGGCTGCGTGATGGCAGGGAGGAGCGAGACAGCCCCGCAGTTCAGGAACGAGGAGCATGTGTGGGGGAGCACTGGCATAGATCAGATGGGGGTGCTGGAGGATTTGACTTTTATCACAGGCCATAGCGCGTCCCAAAGACCCTGCAGAGAGGAATGTGCTCCCATTCCTGTGAAGTGGGAGGTTTGACCGGAGGAGCTGGGGGCTGCTCTGTGGCCTGTGGCAGAGGTTAAGAGAAATAGGAGTGCCTGACAAGGAGGAGACATTGTCGTGGTCCATCTTCTCCTACGCCCCCGCCCCCAGCTGCCACATGTGGGGAAGGGCAAGGGGCGCTGGGCCCTGTTTCATTGATTGAGGAAGCCTGCTGCTTTTCCCAGGGTGGATCAGCCTCCAGCCTCCACTGGCCTGGCCAGGAGCTGTTCCAATCCTACCCATCTTCCTGTGGGCCACCCAGTTGTGATTTTACATTTGAGGAGTGTCTTGGTTGCTCCCCCTTGAGGGCTGGAGAACCTTGGCACGCAGTAGGCTCTGAGCAAATGTTTGTAAGCGAATAAAGGAGTGGATGTTGGTCTAACTCTGGACCCTCTGCCCCAGGCACATCCGTGAGCTGGAAGTGGCAGGCAACAGCCAGCAGTAGCTGAGTGCAGGAGATGGCCTCTGCCAATCCCCAGGCAGATCCTGTCTTCTCAGAGGAAGACACTTTCTTTCCTCACCCCTTGGAAGCAAGGTGGGGGGCTCCTGGGAAGCCCAGCTTTGCCACACTCCTGGGCTTCTCGCTGGGTTCGCAACTCTCCCTGCCACCCCCTTCCCCGCCCCCTCGGGTGGCAAACAGAGATGGCCTTGTTCTTGCTCCCATAGAGCTGCCCTGTTCTCTGCACACTAAAAATGGAAACCCCCAAGCTATTTCGGGAGCAATGCCCAGCCCAGCCCGGCCGTGGCCGCGGCTTCCCTGCTCCCGCGGGCTGCTGGACTTCCCTCCAAGCCTTGCGCCCAGCTCGGCTCACTCTAGGGCAGCCTCAGGGACACCCCTTGGGGCCCTTGACTGGGAGGAGCTGACCTGGGCGGAGGGAAGCTCTCCCGCAGGCAGAATGGCAGCTGGGTGGTGGGAAGAGCTAAGCAATGTGGCCTGGGCACAGGCAAGTAGAAGTGTCTCCCAGCCTGTGATGTATGGCCTTGTCCCAGTACTTCACCAACCTTGATGCTCCTGGCAGAGGACGATAGTGTTGCCATGGTTTCCTGGTCCCAGCAGGCCTTAGCTGGGGCCTGCAAGGAGGGGTCTGTGAGGAGAGCGGGCACCCCAGGTCTGGGAAGGTCCTGGGTTTGGGGGGCACAGCTGGGCATGGTGACTTCCTCTTAGACAGTCTCCCCACCCCCAGGCCCTGGTTCTGCTCTGACCTGTTGGAGAGGCCAGAGTTAGACCAACATTCACTCCTTCATTCACTCACAAACATTTGCTAGCAAGAGATGGCCTGGCTTCCACAGCCCTCTAGGACTTAAAGTTCAAACCAGGAAAGTGTGCGTGAGTCTGCGTTTGTGGGTGTCTGAATGTGGGTAGTGGTGTGTGTCTTTTGTAGATGGCTATGACATGTGCCCGTGCAAAGTGCCCATCTGTGAGATGTGCGTGTTTCTGTGTGTAAGGAGGTTGTGGATGTATCATCTTTGTGCAGGTATCTGTGTGGGTAATGTGTGTCTGTGTGGTGCATCTGCCTATGTTTCTGTGTGTTTTTGCTCTGTGTGTACAGATTGTATCTGTGCGCATCTGTTTGCGTGTCAGTGCCCATGCGCTCGTGTGGGGGTGTGCGCCTGCAGGTCGGAGGGTATGTATGCTTCTTGGTATGCGCGAGCATGTCTGCTTATCCGGGTGGCGGTTTGGGCTACGGTAGCCCCTGGCCTGTGTGGAGGGTGTGTACCTGGGTGCCTCGATAGGTGGAGTTTGGTCAGAGGGTGAGAATGGGTGAATGCTAAGGAGAGAGAAGGGGCTGCAGGGGTGCAGGGCCGTGCTAGGAGCCTGACTGGGCCCTGCCAGTCTGGGGGCTCCTTCTTAGCTGCCCTTTCCCAGGCCCTGAGGGTTCCCAGTTCTGCCGCCCTCCCCCTCCCTGTGTGGGCTCCGAGGAGGCGTCCCCGGTGGAATGTGTTTGATGGCCAAGGGCCAGGCCGGGCCCGGTTCCACCAGCAGGCTGGGCAGCGGGAAGGGGGTACCTTTGTGCTGCTTCCGCGTGCCTGCAGCCCAACCCCCAGCTTCATGCTCTGCTTTCTCCCTGGCTAGGTGACTCCCACACAGGTCATGCTGTTGTCTCCTGACCCAGCCGGCCCTGCCAGGTGAGCCTGACCTCACACCTAGGCATCTAGGAGAAGTGTGACACTCACTTCTACTGGGGGCTTTCCAGGATGGGGCCAGTCTTTCAGGCCTCATCCCTGGCAGCCTTCACCTTCTTCTTTTGTCTGGACCTTTGGTTCTGTCCTTATTACCTTCTGCATTCCTGCCTGAAAGGCCCTTCATCCAATTTTTGCCCTGCCCTGCCCTGCCCTGCCCTGCGAGTAGCCCATGTGACCTTGCCCAGGAAACACATCTGTGAAGAAGGGGCCAGTCCCTCCTTGGGGTTCTGGGCCCCTCCTTCCCATCACCTACTCTCCTGCCCGCTCCAGGCCCTGGTGCCTGGGGATGGGATGTTTCTCACATCTCTGCCCCTCCAGCCCCTCACCCTCAGACCCTGTGGTGGGTGACAGGGCAGTGCAGGGTGAGGGTAGGGTGCAGGTCTGAGAAAATAGCGCTTACAGAGAACAGGCAGTGTTGGAGCTCTTAGGAAAGCCCTCCCGATCCCTCGCTAGTGTGTGGTCCTGGGGTCATCCCGGACCAGTGCCTGTCTAAGCCTGTTCCTCCCCTCACCCCCTGGGTTGGGAGGGGCATCTTGGTAATGGCATCTCCCTGTCCTTCACCAGTGGCCCCACGGCACCCAGGTGGCCACGTGAGCCCTGCTCCACCTCTCTCCCTGCCAGGTGACCATGCCTGCTCTTGGCCGAGCTCTTCTCCAGGCGCTCTGGGCTGGGTGGGTCCTCACCCTCCAGCCCCCTCCACCAGCTGCTTTCAGCCCCAACGACACATTTCTACAGCATTTGGCTCGGGATCCCAGCTCAGGCACCATCTACTTAGGAGCCACCAACTTCCTGTTCCAACTGAGCCCAGGGCTACAGCTGGAGGCCACTGTGCCCACTGGCCCTGTGCTAGATAGCAGGGACTGTCTGCCACCTGTGGTGCCCGAGGAGTGCCCCCAGGCCCAGCTAACAAACAACCTGAACCAGCTGCTCCTGGTGAGCCCAGGGGCCCTGGTGGTGTGCGGGAGCGTGCACCAGGGCGTCTGTGAGCAGCGGCGCCTGGGGCGGCTCGAGCAGCTGCTGCTGCGGCCAGAGCGGCCTGGGGACACCCAGTATGTGGCCGCCAATGACCCTGCGGTCAGCACGGTGGGACTGGTGGCCCAGGGTTTGGCTGGGGAGCCCCTCCTGTTTGTGGGGCGGGGATATACCAGCAGAGGGGTGGGGGGTGGCATCCCTCCCATCACGACCCGGGCCTTGCGGCCGCCGGACCCCCAAGCTGCCTTCTCCTATGAGGAGACCGCCAAGCTGGCTGTGGGCCGCCTCTCTGAGTACAGCCACCACTTCGTGAGCGCCTTTGCACGGGGGGACAGCGCCTACTTCCTGTTCCTGCGGCGGGACCTACAGGCTCAGTCGAGAGCCTTTCGTGCCTACGTGTCCCGTGTGTGCCTCCGGGACCAGCACTACTACTCCTATGTGGAGTTGCCACTGGCCTGCCAGGGTGGCCGCTACGGGCTGATCCAGGCCGCCGCCGTGGCCACCTCCAAGGAAGTGGCGCGGGGGGAGGTGCTCTATGCAGCCTTTTCCTCCGCTGCTCCCCCCACGGTGGGCCGGCCCCCATCGGCAGCAGCGGGGGCCTCTGGGGCCTCTGCCCTCTGCGCCTTCCCCCTGGATGAGGTGGACCGCCTCGCTAACCGCACGCGCGATGCCTGCTACACTCAGGAGGGCCGCACGGAGGACGGGGCCGAGGTGGCCTACATCGAGTATGATGTCAACTCTGACTGTGCACAGTTGCCTGTGGTGAGTCCCAGCACTAATGAGGCCACCGTGAGGCCACTGGCCAGGCATTCGCTGCCAAGCAGCTGTCTGGAGAGTCTGGGAAGCTGGTGGTGGGGTGGGGGCTGGTCAGGTCAATGGATGGTACACGCTTCCTGTGTCCGGGCAGTGGAGGGGGACCTATGGAAACATGACGTTCAGGGGACAGAGAGCTATGCAGGGCGGGGTGTGGATTTGGACCGGGCACTGAAGGGGTGGCATTTGCGTAGGTGGACTGAGAGGGTGTTTGGGGTTCTGGGCTATAAGGCAGCTCCCTGGAATGTGGGGGAGAGGGGTGGGACCTGTTGTTTTCGGTTCCTGAGCAAGAGGGCAGGCGAGGTTGAGACTTGTTTGGCTTTAGCCTCGGGATGGGTAAAAAAAAGGGAAAAGCCGCACACAGGGGGACTGAGTCAGCGAGGAGGCAGGGCGCAGGTGAGTGGACTCGGAGACGAGGGTGCAGGCTGCGAGAGACTTTGGAGACGTCTTCGGGAGAAGGCTGGGCTTGTGCTTACACTGGAGAAAGCAGTTCCCAGGCCAGGGATGGGCGAAGGTGGGGCCCCAGACAGATTGAGATCAAAAGAAGGGGAAGGAGCTACTGAGGACTGTCTGAGGCAGCTGGAGATAAGCCGCCAAGGCAGGGCTAAGGATGCGGCTGTGGGAGATGTTGTCAGGGAGGGCTGGCGGAGAGCCTGGGGGCGGGGACAAGGTTGTCCCAGGAGGCCCTGGGGAGAAGACAGAATTGTTCAGGGAGAGCTGGCAGAGAGCCTGGGGAAGATGCTGGGGTTGTCCAGGAGGATGGAGCAGCAAGGTTATCCAGGGAGGGCTTTACTGGTACTTCCTGCTGCCTGCAGGACACCCTGGATGCTTATCCTTGTGGCTCAGACCACACTCCCAGCCCTATGGCCAGCCGGGTCCCCTTGGAAGCCATGCCAGTTCTAGAGTGGCCAGGGGTTCAGCTAACAGCTGTGGCAGTCACCATGGAGGATGGACACACCATTGCTTTCCTGGGTGACAGTCAAGGGCAGCTGCACAGGGTGAGTCCACAGGAAGTACTGAGCCCTGCTCCAAGGTCTGGAGGGGACAGGCTGCTGGGGATCCAGCCTGGGCAGAGCTACCCCTATGATTCCTGGGGCTGGGACGTGGGACCATGACAAGCCCCCAGCCCCCAGGCTGGGCGAGATGAATTATGCTCTTCTTGGGGCTGTGTACTGTTTACCTGTGATCCCCCCACTTCTGTCCCAGGGCTGGGTGGTGTGACCTGTACTGCCTAGGAAGAAATCTACCTGTAAATTGCTTCATTGTCAAGAGATAGATGGCCTTGGGCCTTTGGCCATGGGCTTGGGTCTCAGCCCTTGTGGTCTGTGATCTCAGGTCTACTTGGGCCCCGGAAGTGATGGCCACCCATACATCACACAGAGCATCCAGCAGGGGTCTGCCGTGAGCAGAGACCTCACCTTTGATGGGGCCTTTGAACACCTGTATGTCATGACCCAGAGCACGGTGAGTGCCAGGCGTTAGCTGGGACCTGTCCGCCGGGAGGAGCTGTGGGTGGGGCCAGGGATCCATACACAGGTGAGCCACTGGTGTTTGGACTGCTGACCTAAGTCCTCTTTGTCATCATAGCTTCTCAAGGTTCCTGTGGCCTCCTGTGCTCAGCACTTGGACTGTGCATCTTGTCTTGCTCACAAGGACCCGTACTGTGGGTGGTGTGTGCTCCTCGGCAGGTCAGTGTCCCACTGACTCCCGACCCCTTCCCCAGCCCCATCCTCAGCCTTGCGTCATTAAAGCTCCTGCATAGTTGCCCTGTCCAGGATTCCTCGTCCTTGGCCCTTGACTCTCAGCCCAGACCCCTGGATGTCCCAGACCCCCACTCTGTCTTCCACCCTGGGTATAAGTGTCTCAGACGCACAGCCTGATGTCATGGCCCACTGAGGATTCTGCTTAGGTCCCCAGGATTGTAGGTGTCTCTGCCCCATGAACTGCCAGTGGCCCTATGAGGGTCACAGGCGGACACTGGTCATTCTTGCCCAGGTGCAACCGCCGTTCTGAGTGCTCACGGGGCCAGGGCCCAGAGCTCTGGCTGTGGAGCTTCCAGCCCGAGCTGGGCTGTCTGCAAGTGACAGCCATGAGTCCTGCCAACCTCAGCCGAGAGGAGAGGAAGGAGGTGAATGACCAGAGCAGGCGGCACCCTGGTGGGAGGGTTCTGGCGATGGGTCAACACCTTGGATTTTGGCGACGGGTGTACCAAATGCCACATGGCCTTGCACGAGTCACTTCTCTTGGGGCCTCGCTTTCTCCATGTGTTACTAACCAGGCCCGAGGGTCTTTGTGAAGGCTCTGGGGCTGGTGGCCGCTAGCGCCTGCCCACGTTGGGTACTCCTTAAAGCATGAGCCCTGATCTGCTGCCCAGTGGCTCAGACAGTGTGTCCTGGCCTCTCTTGGCAGGTCTTCCTTTCTGTACCTGACCTGCCACTCCTGTGGCCGGAGGAGTCGTATTCCTGCCACTTTGGGGAACGCCAGAGTCCTGCCCTGCTGACCAGTGCTGGCGTGATGTGCCCCTCCCCAGACCCTAGCGAGGCCCCAGCGCTGCCAAGAGGAGCCGGTGGGTGAGAGAAGGGGCCAGCCCTGGGGCCTGGGAGCCCTGTCCACTCTTGCTCTAGGCGGTGTGGTTGGAGTGAGGTGTAAATCCAGTCAAAGATCTCTGAATGAACACCTCTCTCTGGGTCCCGCCACGAGTCCCCAGGCCCCTAAAGTCCCCATTTGGTGCCCCGTGGAGTATGTTTCCCCAAACTTGGGTGCCCTTCCCCCGTTTGGGGCATCGACCTCACTGTGTGATCTGAGGACCTGGGCTGGGGGCCGAGTGCCCCTCCCCACTTCTCAGCCGTGGCCCTCTCTCCCCCTCTGCAGACCACGTCTCTGTGAGCGTGGAGCTCAGGTTCGGTGCCGTTCTGATCGCCAAAGCGCCTCTGTCCTTCTATGACTGCATGGCTGTCGCTGAGCTCCACCCATCTGCGCAGTGAGTCCCTCACCCTGAACCCCAGGCCTGGGGCTGTCCTGTGGCGACTCCTGCCCCAAAGCTGTGCTCTGTGCAGGTGCCAGGCCTGCGTGAGCAGCCGCTGGGGGTGTAACTGGTGTGTCTGGCAGCACCTGTGCACGCACAAGGCTTCGTGTGATGCCGGGCCTGTGGTGGTCAGCCAACAGGTGAGCATGACTCCGGGCTGGGCCACACGAGGGGTTCGGGTCCCCTCGTAAGGGTTTCTCGGATCGCCTGGGGTCTGTGTGCCTCCCTGCCTACATGAGGCTCGGTCGTGAGCACCTGAGCTGCGGTGTGTGACGGACTCACTGGAGAAGGCTGTCGCCGTCCTGTCTGTTTCGAGAGAGGACGTTTGTAGCTGAGCGGCGGGGAGGTCTGGGCCTGGAGCCCCCCCTCAGCACAGATGCCCCGAGCCGCCCTCCCCTTTTCTCCTTTGGAAAATTAATGGGCTGTTTTTGTTTCTCTTTTCCTTGGCCTCCTTTTCTCTTAACACGCCCTTCGCCTGCCTGCTGCCTGCTCCCGTGTCTGCCTGCTGAGTGGCCCTTCCTACCTTCCTCTGCCTCCCCTTCAGAGCTCGCTTCTCTCCCCAGCCCCTCCTGCGAGAGATGCACCCAGCCCCTTCCCACCTGTAGCCCCCAAGGCCATGGGCACCCCTGCTCCTGACACCCTTCCCATGAAGCCTGGGCTTCCCTCCCCAGCCACAGCTTCGGATGTCCCACCCGGGGCCAGGCCTTCCCTGCTCCACCCCTGGGGGCCACGGGCAGGTCCCAGCCCCACACCTGCCTCAGCCTCCACAGAGTCACTGCTCCATGAGGAGCCTCTCCCTCCCAGCCCCTCAGGCAGACCTGGCACCCCTGTCCCTGCTCTCACTGACTTCGGACCCATGGCCACACCTGAGGACCTCTCGGCCTCCCACCCATCACCCTCAGATGCAGCGGCACTGTCCCCTGCCCCTGCAGACCCGGGCCCTGAGGCCTTCCCCTCTGCGGCACCCCTAGATCAGCCCCCCAGCACTGCTCCTGCTGTCACTTTCCCAGGGGCCGCTGGCTCCACGAAGCCCACTCTGGACTGGCTCATGAGAGAAGGCGGCGAGCTGCCCGAGGCGGACAAATGGACGGGGGGTGACACACCCGCCTTCTCCACTTCCACCCTCCTCTCAGGTGATGGAGACTCGGCCGAGCACGAGGGCCCTCCTGCCCCCCTCATCCTCCTGTCCAGCCTGGACTACCAGTACGACAGCCCCGGGCTCTGGGAGCTGGTGAGGCCCAGCCCAGGAAGGAGGCCTCGGGGGCGGGGAGTGGGGCAGGCGCAGCCCCACGCCAGCCCGGCGCCCGGGGTTCTATGTGGGAGAGAGCCGAGGTGGCGGGGTGAGCCCCATAGCCTGCCTTGCCCTTGGTGCCTGCAGGAAGAGGTGAACTGGGGGGCAGGCGCCTGCCCTTGCGTGGAGAGCGTTCAGGGCTCCATGCTGATGCCGGTTCACGTGGAGCGAGAAGTCCGGCTGCTGGCCAGGAACCTGCACCTCTTCCAGGTGAGCGTGTCCTGCTTGCAAGTGCCGCTGTGGCCTCTGTGGCTGTTGGCAAACTATGTGTAAGGCCTGGGGAGTGAGGAGAGCACATGGCCCCAGGCCTCTGTCCCACCCAGGTGCTATGCTGGGGGTCTGTGGGGCTCGCCGGTCCTGGCTCTCGGAGCTGCCCCGACAGCCGTGTCCTCCACCCTCAGGACAGCCCAGGAGACAACAATGAGTGTGTGATGGAGCTGGAGGGCCGTGAGGTGGTGGTGGAGGCCCAGGTCGAGTGTGAGCCGCCTCCGGATACCCGGTGTCATGTCACGTGCCAGCGGCACCAGGTACAGGTCATAAGTGCCTGGGTGGGCAAGGGCGCATGGCCATGAGCCGGCTACCAACTTCAGCTGGCTGCACCACACTCATCCCAGCTCAGGCCCTGACCCTGTGACCCCTAGAGTCTTGGTACTCCCTCTCTGACCTCCGATCCCGTGTCCTCTGGGGACCCCGTATCCAGCTCTGACCTCTCACCCTACAGCCCCACGGGTTCCCTTCACTCCGTTTCTGCCTCTTGATTCTGTGTCCCCGAGAGGTCTCGGTAGCCCTGACCTCTGACCCTGTGGCCCCGTGGGTTCCCTGCACCCTAACTCTGACCTCTGACCGTGTGTTCCCATAGCGAGTCATTTCGGTCCTTTCTCTGAGTGCCCCTTCCCAGGCCTGATGCCTCCCTTAGCCCTAGACTCTGACTGGACTCCCGTTTCTTCAGCTCAGCTACGAGGCTCTGCAGCCAGAGCTCCACGTGGGGCTGTTTCTGCGTCGGGCTGGCCATCTGCATGTGGACAGTGCCGATGGGCTGCACGGTGAGCTACCTGGGGCTCCTGGTACTGGCTGGTGGCAATAGGGCTCCTCCAGGCCTGCCTCTCACATTTGTCTCTGCCACCCCCAGTGGTACTCTACGACTGCTCCGTGGGACACGGGGACTGCAGCCGCTGCCAAACTGCCATGCCCCAGTATGGCTGTGTGTGGTGCAAAGGGGCTCATTCACGTTGTGTGGCCCGGGAGGCCTGTGGCAAGGTGGACACTGTGGCCACCCAGTGCCCTGCACCCCTCATCCACTCGGTGTGTTGAAATGCTGGGGCGTCCCTTCCTCGCCGCTGCCTTTAGAGGAAAGATGGGCTGCTGTGGGTTCAGGGGGCTCAAGGCGGGGAGGCTGGGGCCATCCCTTCATGCTGCCAGGGGTCGACAGGCAGAGTGAGCACTCCTTGTCCTGGAACAGGTGGAACCACTGACTGGGCCTGTAGACGGAGGCACCCGTGTCACCGTCCGGGGCTCCAACCTGGGCCGACATGTGCAGGACGTGCAGGACACGGTCAGGGTGGCTGGAGTGCCCTGCGTGGTGGACGCGCAGGAGTACGAGGTCTCCAGCAGGTGAGCTGTCTGGGCCACATGAGCAGGGCACACCTTGTGGGCGCTGTGGTTGGCTTTCCTGCTCAGGGCTGCCCCCACCCCTGCCCCCTTTCCTTGGTTCTGGTCACAGTGCCTCAGTGCTGGGGTTCCTGTCATGCACGGACCTGCAACTTCCTGGCCTGGGCTGCTCGGGGGCGGTCATTCCTGGCCCTGGAACCCAGCCACTGCCCAGAGCCGACAAGTGGTTCTGTTCCCTGACTCCGCCTGTGTGTTTTCACTGGCTTTCTGAGTGACCTTGGAGGTAGTCGGGGTAGCAGGGGTCTAATGGGCAGGCTCCTCCAGAGAGCAGACTTGTGGCACACCTGCCCCTCTGTCCAGTCCCTGGGACCCCTGCTGCGGTCTCAGGGTTTGTGGCTAACGGAGGTTCTGGCTCGTGATAACCTGGCTGGCAGTTGCGGGGTCCCCAGAATGCATACATGGGACATCCTCAAGGAGATATCCACTAGCAGCGAGTCCCAAACATGGCCGAATGTCAGGATTACCTGGACAGCCTGTCCACAGCACCCCAGAGCAAATCCTTACACTCAGCCATGGAGATCTGAGGGCTGTGGGCCCGTGTTAGGACTTGGTAATCTGTGATTTAAACATGGCATTGCTGGAGCATGTAGTTTTTCTCCTAAACGTGTTATGACTGAAAACTTTAGGTGACTGTCTAGACTGTTAATGATTCCAGAACCGCGAGACTAAAGCAATTGATGAAATGACTTATGAAATGATGAAAATATATTCTGGCGGAAGCCTCTCCTGGATAGTTCACACATCCCAGAGTATTTGCAGTGACTGTGACAATGTCACGGAGTTCAGACACTGCAGGCTTCACACCCTGGAACTTATTTTTCCCCAAACTTCTGTTTTCTGGCTAAGAACCAGCATTTTCTTAGATTGCTCGCTTTCCGTTCACGTTTATGCGCTGTCTTGACTAGAGGCTTTCAGGGACCGTGTTTCATGAGGAAATCAAATTTCCACCACTTTGCAAGTGGTGCTGGGCACACGGTGATGGCAGGCGGTTGGGCCCACTCATCGGCTCAGAAACTCACCCCCACAAGCAGCCTTCCAGGGTTTCTTTGTAAATTTGTGCCACACAGAGAAATTTCTCTTTGCGAGGGGGCTGTGGGGTTGGGCTAAATGATTGAAACCACACATGTTAATTCAGATGAGCTTCCTGGTGGGCCCCAAGGAATTCCCTCTGAAGCAAGAGGATTTCTGTCAATCTTGTGGAGGATGGGGAGTGGGGAGACCATCTGTTTTGGGGCAGGGAGGGTCAGCCGGGTCAGTTTGAGGGGCCTTTGGTATGGCCTGACACTCCAGCCTGCCCTGTGCCCACAGCCTTGTGTGTATCACTGAGGCCAGCAGGGAGGAGGTGGCAGGCGCCGTGACGGTGGAGGTGCCAGGAAGAGGACGCGGCATCTCAGAACACGACTTTGCCTACCAGGTACCTGACTGCTGAGCTCCCCCAGCTGCCGATGGGCCACCCACTCTGTTGGTTCCTTCTAGCCCATTTGGCTTCACTTCCCTGGGCTCCCCACCCCAGGGCCTTCTTGTCCGCTTCGGGCCCCCGTCACTCTGTTTTTTTGGCCTGATGCCTGTCTGTCTCTCCCTATTCCCCTTCCCATAGGACCCAAAGGTGCATTCCATCTTCCCGTCACGAGGCCCCAGGGCTGGGGGCACCCGCCTCACCCTGCATGGCTCTAAGCTCCTGACTGGGCGGCTGGAGGACATCCAAGTGGTAGTTGGAGACCAGCCTTGTCACCTGTGAGGGCTGCTTCCTCATTCAGCAAAAATCCATGCGCTGCGAGGGCCGAGTTTGCTCTATCGGAAAGTGGGTAGACCCTCCTGAAGCCAGAGCCGTTATGGGAATGCAGCTTCCAGGGGCCCGTGGAGATGGCAGTCAGCACCGAAGGGGAGTGAGCCGGGGCCCGAGTGGGTCATGTGTCCTGGGATCATCCCCGTCCCCCTCCCGGGCCCCCTCCGGCCAGCCTGGCCTGCCTTCCACTCCTGCCTCCCTTCCCCAGGCTGTTGGAGCAGCAGGCGGAGCAGCTGCGGTGTGAGACCAGCCCAAACCCCACGCCCGCCACGCTCCCTGTGGCGGTGCGGTTTGGGGCCACTGAGCGGAGGCTTCAACACAGCCAGTTCGAGTATACATTAGACCCCAACATCACCTCTGCTGGCCCCACGAAGAGTTTCCTCAGGTGTTGGGCCAAGGGCGTGGCTGCACGGCATGTGGCAGGGAGGTCTTTGCGGGTCCAGTACCCGGGTGGTTTACAGGGCTTTCTTGCGGATGGGGAGAGGGGCCATGGGGCTTTGGCCTGGGGATGAGCTACCTTCGCTGGGACTGGGCTGTGCTTTAAAGCCCAGTTCTCATCAGCCATGAGTGGCTCACGGGCTATGTTGCAGTGGAGGACGTGAGATACGGGTCCGTGGCCAGAATTTGGATGTGGTGCAGACGCCGAGAATCCGAGTGACCGTGGCCCCAGGAGCACTTCGGCTGGACCAGGGGCCCGGCCAGAGGCACCGCGTGATCCTGGAGACAGCATGCGCCCCCGGAGCCTCCTGTGGCGGTCATCACGTAGGACACCGTGGGCATCCCTACCTGTACTGGGCTAGCTGTCATCCATCTCTCCCCTACACCCTGCCCTGTGGACAGCCGTGGGTGGCGGGTACCATTTTGCTGGGCCCCCTTTCTGCACACCCTTGCAACTGATCCTCCCCTTTCGTCCCTCCAGTTTGAGGAGCCATGCCATGTAAACTCCTCCCAGCTCCTCATGTGCCACACGCCTGCCCTCCCGAGCCTGCCCGACGACCCCTGGGTCCGGGTGGAATTTGTCCTTGACAACCTGGTCTTCGACTTTGCAACGCTGAACCCCACGCCCTTCTCCTATGAGGTCGACCCCACTCTGCGGCCCCTCAACCCTGAGGATCCCACCACGCCGTTCCGGCACAAGCCCGGAAGCGTGCTCTCTGTGGAGGTACTGCTCCCGCTCGGACGTGGCAAGACCCAAGACCCTTCACTCTGCTGGACAGTATTGCTATGTGTGGTGGAGGGGAGCGTGATGGCAGAGCAGGGGCCGGTGGACAGACCTGGCTCCTCGCCTTTTGGGAGGGGGCTGGCGGTGGGGTGCCTAGCCTGAAGCACCTGATAGAAGCCTGGGTCCTGACATTCCATAGCGAGCATCTGAGTGACAAAACAGATGATTTGGCAGACACAGTAGGTGCATGGCATGGTACGCAGTAGGTGCATGGGCTAATGCCCGTTTGACAGCCTCCTGCAGACACACACTTGGCATGCGTTCTGGCACGTGCAGTAAGTGGGCATTCTGAAAGGCCATAGACAACCTGTCACTGGCCTGGTGGGCCCGCACACACAAGTAGGGGCCCTGATTCTGTTAGGAAACTGGGAAGAATTTAGGACCTTATAATTTCCAGACTTTGAGCTCTGGAGAAGTTAAGACTTGAGAAAGAAGGATAGGGAAGGGCAGAAAAGGGTCGGGGTGGGGGTGGCACCTTGGAAGACACCACAGGACTGTCATCCCACGTGCAGGGGTAGAGGTGCCGAGGCTCCTGCTCCTAGGGGCGAGTCTCAGGACCATCCCCCCACATTTGGGGAGATAAGCCCTGACTGACCACCAGCTCCTCCTCTCAGGGAAGAGTTCTGAGTGATCGATCAGTGACCCCGTGTTCCAGGGAGAGAATCTGGACCTTGCGATGTCCAAGGAGGAGGTCGTGGCCATGATCGGGGAGGGCCCCTGCGTGGTGAAGACGCTGACCTGGAACCACCTGTACTGTGAGCCCCCTGCGGAGCAGCCTCTGCCCCGGCACCACGCCCTCCGGGAGGCACCTGACACTTTGCCTGAGTTCACGGTCAGTGGGCAGGCCCTGGGCTGGGCCAGGCATGGGGCATGCACTGAAACCTTGCTCACAGGTGGCTCCCCGTGCAGGTGCAGATGGGCAACCTGCACTTTTCCCTGGGCCACGTGCAGTATGATGGCGAGAGCCCCGTGGCTTTTCCCATGGCAGCCCAGGTGGGCTTGGGGGCGGGTACCTCTCTCCTGGCTCTGGGAGTCATCATCATTGTCCTCATGTACAGGTGGGTGCCGCTACATGTGGCTGGGTTGGGACAGGGAGCGGGGTGTGGCTGGATTGGGAAGGGGCAGACTAGACCAGAGGTCTACAAACATTTCCTGTAAAGGCCAGAGTAAACGTTTTAGGCTTTGTAGGCTAGGCGGTCTGAGTTGTGAGTGTCCAGTTCTGCCATTATAGCACAAAAGCAGCCACAGACAGTATGCAAACACACAGGCATGGCTGTGCTCCAATAAATCTTTATTTACAAAAACAGGTCATGAGTGTATTTGGCTTGGTTATAGTTTGCTGATCCCTGGGCTAAATTGTTCTGGGCTAGACAGGACGTGGGTGACCGTGACTTGTCTGGGATGGGACAGGCTAAATTATCCTGGCCTAGGCCTTGGCTTGGCTGGGCATGGCGGGGTCAGACTGCTGGCCTAGGCAGGCCTGGGCCAGGTGGGACCTGCAAGGGCTCTGGCCTCCTCTAGCCCTTCCCTTCCTGACCTTGGTGCTGAGCAGAAGGAAGAGCAAGCAGGCCCTGAGAGACTATAAGAAGGTCCAGATCCAGCTGGAGAACCTGGAGAGCAGTGTGCGGGACCGCTGCAAGAAGGAGTTCACAGGTGAGGCTGCGGACAAGGGGCTGCGGGCCCCAGGGCTCAGCCCAGGCCAGCTCCCGTCACACGGGCCGGGCCCCGGCTTCTCTGCTCAACAGACCTCATGACGGAGATGACGGATCTCACCAGTGACCTCCTGGGCAGCGGCATCCCCTTCCTTGACTACAAGCTGTATGCCGAAAGGGTCTTCTTTCCTGGGCACCAGGAGTCGCCCTTGCACCGGGACCTGGGTGTGCCTGAGAGCAGGCGACCGACCGTGGAGCAGGGGCTGGGGCAGCTCTCCAATCTGCTCAACAGCAAGCTCTTCCTCACCAAGGTGCGGCCCCGCCCCCGGCCCCGCCCCACACCTGGGTCCCGGCCCCGCCCCACCCCGCCCCGCCCCCTCTTCACCCTTCAGTTTCTAAACCACCTCTTCCCGCCACCCGTCCCCTCGCCCTGGCGCCAGTTCATCCACACTCTGGAGAGCCAGCGCACGTTCTCTGCTCGGGACCGCGCCTACGTGGCCTCTCTGCTCACCGTGGCTCTGCATGGGAAGCTCGAGTACTTCACCGACATCCTGCGCACCCTGCTCAGTGACCTGGTGGCCCAGTATGTGGCTAAGAACCCTAAGCTGATGCTGCGCAGGTCCGTGTGGGTGTCGGAAGCGGTGGGGGCCGGGTGGCTGTGGATAGCTGGAGCCAGGACCTCTGGGGCCCCGGGGTCTGCCAAGAGAGTCCCATGGCCCCATCTGCTGACCCTGCACCCCACCCCCAACTTCCCTGTTTCTGTCATCCCAGGACAGAGACCGTGGTGGAGAAGCTGCTCACCAATTGGATGTCCATCTGCCTCTACACTTTCGTCAGGGTGAGGGAGGCAGGTGGGCGGGGCTGTCCTCCGGGGCGGGGCAGGGCTCTGAGCCCACCCATCCCCCCGCCCCACCCACCCGAAGCCTGCGCACTCCTGCCCAGCATGTCCTCCGTCACCTCAAGCTGTCCGCGCCTGCATGTCGTCAGGGGGTGTGTCCTGTACCCCTCTGCCCTGTGCTTTTCACCTGTCCCAGGGCTCTAACTGCCTGCTCGTCCCCCAGGACGCGGTGGGGGAGCCTCTGTACATGCTCTTCCGTGGAATTAAGCATCAGGTGGACAAGGGGCCAGTGGACAGCGTGACTGGCAAAGCCAAATACACCCTGAATGACAACCGCCTTCTCAGAGAGGACGTGGAGTACCGTCCCCTGGTGAGGGAGGGAGCGAGCATATGTGCTCATGTGTGTCGGTCTCGGTGAGGACGAGGGTGGTGAGTGTGTGTGATTGTGTGTGGGTGTCTTTGTCTGGGGATAGAGCCAGTCTGACCTCCGGCTGGCAGTGGGAGAGAGGCTTTTGAGACTAGCTTAGCAGGGTAGAAGCTTGAGGGCCAGACCTGGAGGATAGGCCCTCAAAAGGTCCCCAGGCTGGGGATGCAGTCAAGGTGGCCACAACCAGCCCAGCCCGGCTCTGGCCCAAGTCCTTGCTTTGCCAGGGCCTGAGTTTTTGCCAGAACATGGCCTCAGTGTCCTGCCAGGGATACTGTGCCCACCAAACTGGGAGCCACCCTGGCAGACCTGCCCATCACATCCCTCTGGGTTGGCTTTCTCCTTAGTGACCCACCCGAGGTTCCTTTGGGAAAATCTCAGTCAGGCTCTGCCGGACCTGTGCCTCTCTGGCTGGCGGGGACCTCCCTCACGTGCCTCAGCCTGACCAGCTGAGCCAGGAGCCTGGGGACCAAGTTAAGGGGGACTAGTGCTCACTCACTGTTTCTGCCCTTCACCCCATAGATATTTACTAGTGCCCTATGCCAGGTGCTGGGGCCACAGTGGAGGGCGCCCTGTCCCTGGGGGAGGCAGGCAGGTGAAGAGACAAGAAGTAGGGACTGTTTGGTGTTTGGTGGTCGGAAGCAGTGGCTTCCTCGTGGGTTGTCTCTGCCCTTGGCCTTGTGCTTGGGTCATCCTGCATGTGGCCTGAGCCGTGACCGCTCCCGTGGTTCCTGTGTAGACCTTGAATGCTCTGTTGGCTGTGGGGCCTGGTGCAGGAGAGGCCCAGGGCGTGCCTGTGAAGGTCCTGGACTGCGACACCATCTCCCAGGCCAAGGAGAAGATGCTGGACCAGCTCTACAAAGGAGTGCCTGTCACCCAGCGGCCAGACCCCCGCACCCTGGATGTCGGTGAGGGCAGAGACGAAGGGTGGCCTGGGGACCACCTGAGCCAGAGTTAGGGCTGGGCTGGTCCTGGAGGCAGCTGTCATCCAGTAGGGGTGGGACACTGAGTTGGCAGAGCTGGGCTCTACAGGCTGACCTCACCTGTAGAGGGGCATCTGCTTATGATCTTTGGAGATGTGGGACGGGGCTGCTCCTGATGGTGGAGCCTGTGTCCCTGTGGAGGAAGAGACAAGTTCCACTTCAGGAAGGGTGTCCTAGAAGCGCTGGCTGGACCAAGTCCCACCTTGTCCTTGCAGAGTGGCGGTCTGGGGTGGCCGGGCACCTCATTCTTTCTGATGAGGATGTGACTTCTGAGGTCCAGGGTCTGTGGAGGCGCCTGAACACCCTGCAGCATTACAAGGTGGGAGGGGTGGGAGCTGGGGGAGGGGCGTGGGGGGATGGGGCTGGTGCAGGGGTCACCGGCTATTGTCAGCAGGTCCCAGACGGAGCAACTGTGGCCCTGGTCCCCTGCCTCACCAAGCACGTTCTCCGGGAAAACCAGGATTACGTCTCTGGAGAGAGTGAGTACCCCCTTCCCCTCCACGGCCCTTGGCCCTTGCTCTGCCCAGTCCCCAGTAACAGGCAAAGGGCCTCTGGACCTCAGGGTGGCTTGTGTCTATGCCTCTTCTATCCAGAGAAGCCCTCTGCCAAGTGTCCCCAACCCTGGGCATTGGCCTGACCCCGGCACCCAGGAGTGGGGGCACCCGATGAGGGATGACAAGCTGGGGAGTTTTGGCACAGGGACCCCAATGCTGGAGGATGTGGACGAAGGGGGCATCCGGCCCTGGCACCTGGTGAAGCCAAGCGAGGAGCCAGAGCCGCCCAGGCCACGGAGGGGCAGCCTGCGGGGCGGGGAGCGCGAGCGAGCCAAGGCCATCCCCGAGATCTACCTGACCCGCCTGCTGTCCATGAAGGTGGGGTGGGGAAGGACAGGCGGTGGGGTCTGGGCATGGTGTGGGGGCTCACACAGGCCTAGTGCCGCAAGGCGGCTGGGCTGGGGCTGAGGTCCCCTTGCTGACCAGCACCCTGGTCCGTCCCCTCCCCACAGGGCACCCTGCAGAAGTTTGTGGACGACCTGTTCCAGGTGATCCTCAGCACCAGCCGCCCCGTGCCCCTTGCCATTAAGTACTTCTTTGACCTGCTGGACGAGCAGGCCCAGCAGCATGGCATCTCCGACCAGGACACTGTCCACATCTGGAAGACCAACAGGTGGGCGTGAGGCCAGGTGGGCCAGGGGTGCGGGCTCTCCTCTCCACCTCCGCAGCACGCTCACCGGCCTCACCTGCCCTGCCGCAGCCTGCCGCTGAGGTTCTGGATCAACATCATCAAAAACCCGCAGTTTGTGTTCGACGTGCAGACGTCTGATAACATGGATGCGGTGCTCCTGGTCATCGCGCAGACCTTCATGGATGCCTGCACCCTGGCCGACCACAAGCTGGGCCGGGTGAGCGGGCCGGGTTGGGGGGGACATGGAGGCTATGGGGGGTAGGGGACAGCGTGGTCTGAGGCTGGGCAGAGCTGTGCATGCACATAGGACTCCAGCCTTTCCTAAGAAGGTCAAGGAGGAAGGTCCAGGGAAGAACTGTGCCTCCAGGCCCCATGCCAGGCTTTGCCCATGGGGTTCCTTGGAGGTGGCTGTGTCTCAGTATTAAGGATGAGCAAGGGCAGGGGTTGCTGTGCAGCCTGAGGGTGCAGCGGGGAGGGAGGGGGAAGGGCCACTAGCTGAGGGCTCACCCTGAGGGGTAAATGGGAGCCACTGAAGGCCTGGGAACAGGCTGGGGAGGTGGGTGGATGTCACACCTGAGAGTTGGGTGGGGCCTTCTGGCAGTCGTGCAATGGGCTGACTGGGGCCCGGAGTCCAGGGAGGAAGCTCTGTCCTCGGGAAGGACAATGGCCAGGTTCAAGACGGGCAAGAGGGTGCGGGCAAGCAGGAGCTGCGGGTTGGATGTGGGGAATGAGGAAGCAGAAGAGGTCACGTGGCACCCCTGGGCCTCTGGCTATGATGAGCTCACACTTGAAGGAGGTGAGCCCGAGGTGGGGGGTGGGGCGCCAGGTGGTTTCCAGGTGGAGAGACAGGATTCTATGATCTCAAGGCAGCTCCAGGCTGCCGGGTGGGTTTGAATCCTGAGGGCGGTGGAGGTGTCTGCCTGTGAGTACAGTGCAGAGAGGGTCCGGGGGGTGAGGGGGGCGGGTGCCAGGCATGGAGGGTGGTATGACAAGGGGAGCTAGCTGGGAAGCAGAGAAAGTAAGCGCTCAGGGCCGTCTAGTAGCACAGAGGGTGGGGCTGTGTTGTCACCGTGGTCAGAGCCCAGAGGGTCGCATGACAGATACGGATCACCTGTGCAACTGCTCAGGCACCCAGCGGGCAGGTGGGTGATCAAGGCCAAGGCGCAGGCTCTCACAGGTGTGAGAACAGGGCTCTGCTTAGCCCCGTCCAGGCACAGATGCCCTGTGACCTCTGGAGAGGTATATTTCTATGAAGAAACAAAATGGCCAGTTCCACTCTGTAGTGCTGTCTCCGGAGTGCCATTTTTGCTCTGCGTGCTCTCATTGGTCTGCCTGCGAGGCACTGAGCACCACAGGGCCACAGCGGGACCCAGCGGCCACCTCCCCGGTGGATGCTATGTGGTGGCTGGGTGTTCTGCCTGATCTTCACACCGCCTTCCTCTCCCGACAAAACTGCAAATGCTTCCTGGGTAGCTCAGCAATAGCCAAACCAGGAATGCCAAGCGTCCCCCACAGAGAGCTGGCGAGAAGGCACGCATCCTGCCTCGGGCCCAAGGCTCGCATCCCTGCCTCACCCTTCCAGCAGCGTCAGGATGAGGCAGCAGGTCCCCAGAACGGAAGCGTGCTGCCCCGAGCCCACCGCCGCCAGGGCAGGGCTGGGAGTGGACCGTAGTTCGGTGGAAGAGGATACGTCTGGGTGTGTTAAAATCGTGGGCTCTGATCCGAGAGACTTGCTTCAAATCCCAGCTCAGCTACTCAGGAGTGACGTGGTCTGGGCTATTCATTTCCTGGCTCAGTTTCCTGATTTTAAAATTACGCACATGGGGAACAGACAGCATAGGGCTGCACGTGGACTGCCCCCTTCCCGCCCTGCATGCCAGTCCCCTGCTGGATCCAGGGGGAGGCATGCGGGCGGAGCTGAGAAATGACCTTGGAATAATCTGGGGAGAAGTTCAAGGGAACATCAGTGGAAGGGAGAGAGTAGAGGAGGTCATTGCAGAAGGAAACGGGCTAGGGTGCCTAGCCACCCTGGTTGCCGGGACTGGGGGGCATTCCTGGGAGTTGTGACTTTTAGTTTTTAAACTAAGACAGTGCTGGGAAGTTGGGACAGTTGGTCACACTCACAGGGCCTTTCCCCTTTCACGCCTTGCCTGCTGGCACCCAGGACTCCCCCATCAACAAACTTCTGTATGCTCGGGACATCCCCCGCTACAAACGGATGGTGGAAAGGTAGGAGGGCAGGGAAAGGGTCTGAGGGGTCGGGGTGGGCAGATGGGTGGGTGATCACGGCCCAGGCCCAGGGCGGGCCCGGTGGGGGGCGGGGGAGTAGGTCGGTTTTCTCAGCGGCTGCTGTCTCCATGATCCCTGGCAGGTACTATGCAGACATCAGACAGACTGTCCCCGCCAGTGATCAAGAGATGAACTCCATCCTCGCCGAGCTGTCCCGGGTACCGTCCTCTCTCTGCTTCTTGGGTTAAGCACCGCCTCCTGCTGCCAGAGTCCCGCCCGCTTCGTGCTGCTCTTTTGCTGGGAAGACATGGGAACCTCCATGGAATGTTCCGATTGCCACTTTAAAAGATCAAGGTTCCCAGCTTTCATCAGAGAGCAGCAGAGGTCTTGTCCTGGCAGCTGCCACCCGGCCTGACTCAGCCTGGTTCCGAGATGCCTGCAGGCCTTGGTTGGGGGTCTGTGGACGACAGCCCCAAGGCGCTGAGGTGGCTGGGATTCAGTCCAGGACCACCCAGGTCGGCCTGCCCGTGTCTTCCTGCTGCTCTGCTGCCCTCGGTGGTGTAGACATGCCACACGTACTCCTGAAGCAGCCCAAACATCCACCCCAGGGAGTTTCTGAAATGATGGCGATGATGATAACAGCTCCACTAATGATAGCAGCTGTGCCTTTGGGGTGTTGCTGCATGTGGGGCGCTTTGATTATCTGCTCATTTGATCCCCATAAGCGCTCCACAAGTTAGGTGATATCAACTCCATTGACCTCAAGAAAGACTTGAGTAAGTCCAGAGCAGAACTGTGTAGAGTCACAGCCTGAGTAACCTCTCTCCCACTTGGCTCTGCAGTCACCTGGGGTGACAGAGGGTCCCAGCTAGAGCCTCAAGGGGCAGAGAGGCAGGGCCCCAGTGTAACCCCAGACCCTGTTGAAACCGCAGACCTGGGATCTCTCCACCAAGGAGGCCCCCTTGTCCCCAGCGGGGCGTGCCTGGCCTGGCATCCCGGTCTGTAGGGGGGCCCTGCTTCCCCACATAGTGCCTGTCCCTGCCTCTGTCTCCCAGGCCCCCTTCACCCACAACCTTTCCCTAGGTCCTAGGCACCCCTCATCACTCTCTGCTCTCTCTGTCTTCCCTAGAACTACTCTGGAGACCTTGGTGCCCGAGTGGCCCTGCACGAGCTCTACAAGTATATCAACAAATACTATGACCAGGTGGGCAGGACCCTGCACCCCAGCTTGAGGCTGAGGAGGTGAATGTGAGCGGGCATCTGGCCCTGTGACTCACATGGGGGCCTTTGGGTGTCCCCGCCGCCCACACAGAGTAGGGGAGGGTCTGGGCCCTGGGCTTGGGATGTGCCCTTCAGCATGCTTCCGGGTATTGGCTGTGTTCTAACCTGTCCCCACCCCCACACCTGGGCTCCTCAGCAGGTCTCCCAGGCATGGCGGTGGTGGTGGGCAGCTGGATGGGTTCCTACCAGGGCCTGGAGGTGGTGTGTAGGATGTGCTGGAAGGGCCACACAGATGCCACCTCTGCCCTGACCTTGCCTTGGCTCAGACCCTTACCTGAGTCCACGGGTGGCATGGCTGTGGGTGTGGGCCTGGCTAGGCTGCACGGGCTTCCGGAGAGGAGGGTCCAGGCATCACACCGGGGGGCACGGTGGGGCTGGTGAGGGGTCCTGAAGGATTCCTGGCCTGGGCCTCAAGATCAGAGCACCCACCCACCAGTCAGCCTGCTGAGTGTGTGCCAGACTCGTCCACTAGACATTTGCTGGGCATCAGGGATGTGGCCACCGCTGTTCAGTGATAAGGAGCCCGGAGTGAGGACAGTCACTTAACAGACACGTGATGCACTGTGTGACGTGTAGGCGCTTGCTCTGAGCAGCGTGTGTCCCCATTGTGGGGGAGGCAGGAATGTGTGACGCGTCTCGTCCCCTTGTGGAGATGTGGCAGGCGAGCCCCTCCCAGTGCCTGCCGTTCCCCCTGGTGGCCCTGCTCTGTGGTTAGGTAGTTGCTCATGTTTGGTCAGTATCTGTCTTCCCACCCGTGAGCCCCATGAGGGCAGGATCACGTCTGTCATTGTTGGGTCCCTGCTCCTCGCCCAGCACCTGGCACAGAAGAATCCAGGAAATGCTTGCCGTCAGGCGGGCAGGGAGCCAGGACGGCCGGAGCGGGGCTTCTAGGAGTTCCGCGGGCAGAAGGCCAGCATGGCGGGTGGGGCTGGCCTCCACTCAAAATGATTTTCCTGGGGGAGGTGGGTCGTTGTTCCTATGAGTATCTCAGTTCGCACCTCACTAATCCTTAAAACCCCACAGCGACTTTGTTGGTGTGCTACCCTCCCACCGGCGAGGCCCTGTGGTCACACAGGAAGGAGGGAGGTGGTACCCTCGGTTGTGCTCCAGTACCTGAGGAAGCCCGTTGAAGTTAGCAAAGGCAGCGTGCAGGGGGGAGGCCCCCGCTGAGGGTGTCGGTGTCTGCGTTTCAGATCATCACCGCTCTGGAGGAGGATGGCACAGCCCAGAAGATGCAGCTGGGCTATCGGCTGCAGCAGATCGCAGCGGCCGTGGAAAACAAGGTCACGGATCTGTAGGGACCCAGCGAGTCCTGCTGTTGCTTCGTCCCCTCCTGAGCAGCCCCGGGACCTCGAGGAGACAGACCACCTTCTTAGATGCCTGTAGTGCCTGACAAGCAGAGTTAGTGGAAGGTGGCCCCCGGGCTCCTGGTGGCTCTGGCCTGGGCCTTGCTGGACTCACCTCGTGGGCCTGGGGCCGTGAGGCTGATGGGGTGGTACCCCACCTGCTCCCCAAGCCCGGTGACCCTGGGGGCTGTTTCCTGTGTGACGTCAGTCTGCGGGGAGTCGGGGACTAAGGACTTCCAGAGAGTGGCTGGAACGGCCTCCACCCCTGGGGAGACGGTACTGGACACTTGCCTTCACCCCGCCGGGATCCAGAGAGGAAGGAAGAGGGCCCCACTTCCTGTCCTGTCCTCCTCTGTCAGCCCTGACCTCAGTTTAGCTGCCTCTGGCCTTGTTGCTGCTGCCACGTTCCTAGTTCCGAGGGAACGCCTTTCCTAGGCCACTGCAAACTGACCCCCCAGCAGAGTCGGCTGCCTCAGGGCCACCCTGCGTCAGAGGCAGCCAGTGGTGAGGGACATCTGCTGCAGGGGGGTCTTGGGGAGAGTGGTGGCCACACTGACCCAGCTCTTTATTAAAGGATAACACACTGCATGGCATCTGGTGTGTGGGTTCTGCCCAGCCCCTCCCTTAGGAGGAGGGTGCCAGCTGTGCCTGGCAGGCACCAGGGGAGGTGGGAGCTGCACCCTGGGGGAGGTCTCGTGACCCGCCTGTGATGCTCCTGCCTGCAGGGTGGGCTGGCTCTCCCTGGCTCCCAGGCAGGGCTGGCTGGGGTCCCGAGATGCCGTGAAGGAAATGAGAGCCCCATCTCGGATGCGCCTGGGGAAGCCCGCAGCCGAGGAGGGGGGCCTGCAGTCTCTGCGGGGGGGGGCCATGCCTTATCTACAATTAGAGTGTTCTGACTTCTCCAATATGTTCCATTTGTCTGGGAAGGAACTGGGGAAGGATGACATCGCAGTCAACCCTAGGCAGAGGGGGTCTTGGGGCCCTGCACCAGGTCTTGTCTCTGAACTCCCCGAACCCCTGTATCCTGGGGCTTCTGGATTCCGGGCATCTTGAGTGGGGGCCTCCTAGCCCAGCTATCTGCCCACACGAAGGCCGCCTTGTGCCCTTTTCCTAATTTGTAGCTGGTGAGCTTCCAGGCCGTCTGACTGGGTCTCGTGTTGCCGGCTGGGTCTGTAGGGCTGGGGGTCGATGCCCCCTCGACCACTTTGACCTCAGCAGGAGGCCAGCCTGCTGAACAGAGGCCAGTCCAGAGCCCTCAGGGTCTTCACCAGACTCTCCCCCTCCCCCTCCCTCAGCTCCCATAGTCCAGAGATCTGCCTCCCATCCCCAGTCCTGTCGCCTGACACAGAGGCCCCCGTCCCCACTGGGCCTTCACTGAGTGTTGGAAGAGACAGAGGCCGATGTGATCCCAGCAGTCGTTGGCCCTAGCTAGATAAAGCCACCCCGAAGTCCTCATCCCTAAGATAGCAGCAGCCACATTGGTATGTTCGTGACCTTGTAGTCGCAGCTGCTCTAACTTCCTCCCTCCCCATTTCTGCCACATGTCGGGACCCCAGTCAGAAACAAGTCAGCACTCAGGTGCCGTGTTTGGGAGACTGGGCCTTCGAGCTCCAGCCAGGTTTAGTGGCCCAGAATGGTTCCATCTCCGCAGTGGCTGCTCAGGCCAAACCATGGAGTCGATCCCCTGTGAAGACCGCCCCAGAGAGCAGGGCCCATGGGGAATGCAGTTTGGGGTGGACTTCGAGCGGGCAGCCTCGGTCGGCTCCGCAGGCCGCAACAGGCTCACGCCTCTGTTCTGGGCTCGGGCCGCTGTGGGTCCCAGGAAGCCCATAACCAGCCTGCGCGGCCGGGAGGATGGGTATTGAATTCCTCTGAGTCATTCATGTCTCAGCCCTCGTGGAGCGTTGTTCTTAAGAGCAGATGCAAAGAATAAAAACAGCACGATACGGTGGGTGGAACCTGAAGTCTCCGCCCAAGCACCACGGCTGAGAACGGGGAGCCCACGCCCGCAGGACTCTGGGTTGCTCGCCTGGGTCTCCGCCACGGTTTCAATGTCGGACATGCCCTCCCTGCTGGTTTTCCCACAAACATGCGGCACGAGAGGATCTCGTTTTCCCTCTTCGCCAGGGGGTGCCTTATAGGGTTGAGGGGGTGACTTGCTTCGTTAAAAGAACTTTCACCAATTTAAATATTGGAGTAACTCTCAGAAGAATCGGAAGTGCTATATCATTAATTTTTGGGGGGAGGGGGTGGTATTGGAAGAACCGTGCTAATCGATGTAACAGCTGAATTTGTGCTGATAAATATTGGAATCTTCTTGGAAGCCACTCGGAACCTTGGCAACGGGCAGGACACGGTCCCACTGGCTCCACCGACAGATGGCCCTCGGCTGTGCTGGGCGCCATGGGGCGGACCTGGCTGTCCCGGCTTCTCTGTTGGGCACTGGTGACTGCTGATGGTGACTGCCTTTCGCCCCCAGGCTTTCCTCAGAATAACACATTTAAGAACAAATTCAGACCCCAAACTGCCTGGGTTAGCTGACTGACAGTGTTTCCTGGATCTCCCTTTGAAGGTGTTCTGGTCTAATCTGAGGATAATGGTTTACCCGATTCCAAATGGTCACTGGAAATCTAAGACAGGACATCAGGAATTCACTTCTCGATGGCTTGCAGTTTTGGGGTTTGGTTTATAAGCATTTGGATTACATGCACTTGAAACAGTGGTCTGTGGGGCTGTCCCAGCGGCCATAACTGAGCCCCTGCAGGTCTAGGAGTGTGCGGCTCACGGGGCGCCTGGGACTGCAGGTGAGCTGGCGGCTGGGATGGTGGCATACTGCCACCTTCTGGCCACAGTGAGGAATTTTTCAGAAGCAGCCGCGGGAATTTTCTGTCTGGAGCTCTTCGGAAAATTCAAACAATGAGGAACGGTTCCCAATTCAGTAGTGTTAAGGCTTAATGAATAATCTTGTCTCTATCTGGAATTCTGGTTTCAGATGTCAGACATGTCTGGTCTAAGGTAGCGTAACAGAGAGTGACTGACTAGTCAGCAAAACAAGCCGCTCTGGGTGTTGCAAACAGAAGGTTGATTACAGAAGTGTTGGTGGGGCTGGAAGGTCAAAAGGTGGGTAAAGTTACCCAGACGTTCGTGACCACAGAAGCCTCCAGCTGGCAAGGGGACGGCTGTGTAACCCACAGCCTCTTGCTGCAGGAGTCCCAGACCCTGACGTCCTGGCGAGGCGCCCTCCAGACACAGGGAAGGGGTGCACCAGGAAGAGAGGGTCTGTGGCCCTCTTTGTCTGAAGCCGTCCCCTCTCCTGACCTGTCTGTCTTCCCAAGACCTCAGGCTAGAAGCAGCTCTGGGAGGCGCGAGCCATGGATTCTAGTTGTAGTTTCTCCTCCTCTGCACGGCTGGGCCTCTGGGGAGAAGGGCAGGGACGGTCTGGCATGTGGTCAGGAGTCGCCCTGTGTCATGGGGTTGGATCCCAAGTGGGCATCCGGCAGGATTTAGTGAGGAAATGTTTGGCAAGTGCTGGATGCGTCCGGCTCTCGATGGGAAACTGATGGCGAATGCCAGAAAGGAACGAGGAAACGGAAGGGAGTTTAGACTGACAGCTGCGGGCAGCAGGGAAGCCACAAGCTGGTCCTGGCCCTGGGCCTGAGGGGACAGGAACAGCAGTGTCAGCACCAGTCGGAGCCGTAGGTGTAGGAGGGACTGTCCGGGCCCTGCCAGCCTGCCCCTGGCAGAGAGGACACTGGGGAATAATTACCCCAGCCTCAGGCTCCTCTGATGGCCAAGCCACATCCTGATGACAAAGCCAGAGGACAGGGGAGCCCAGCAGGCACAGCCCCGGGAGGTCAGCTCCTGAGGGCAGAGCAGGATGGAATGGCGGGGGCGAGGGTGCCTGGTGGGCCAACGGCACCTACCACGGGGGAGGCACGCAGCCGGTGCTCTGTCATTCAAGGCCCCGGGGTTATTGCCCTCACGGGACTTGGTTCCTGGCCTCCCTCCTGCCCTGGAGCCCCCAGGGAGTTGCCACACAGTCTACCCAAAGGGCCTCAGGAACCTCGACCCCTTAGGGCCAAGTGGCCCTCTCCCCAGGCTGGGTGGGGTGCTGGGTGTGCAAGTAGGGACCTGAGGAAGACGCACTGCTGTAGGCTGAGGAAGGTGAGTCCTGTACCTACAGCTTTGTCTCAGGCAGAAGAATCCAGCTGGGGCGGGGTGTGTGCCCACCCCAGAGACGTAGGGGGCCAGTACCTCTTTGTTTCTCACACCCTCTGATGCGTGTGCAGGCACCGCCAGCCCCCAGGCACACAGGGTCCCTCTCACCTGCTCCCAGCCCGGCTTGCTGACCTGGAGACAGAGCTTGTTGTATTTGTGTCTTTGTGTGTATGTGTATGTCTGTGTTTGATGTGTGTGGCCCTGGGGGTGGGCAGAAACTCTGACCCTAAGGAAAGACGCCCTGGTGAAAAGCCCCATGAACTTGGAGCTCAAGAACTGGGCTGTGGTCTGTTCCTTGGCACTAACCACCTCGGGACAGTCTCTTTTCCAAACCTCACATTCTTCTTCTATGAGATGAGTCCCTAGGCACCTTTCCAGAGGGGACATCCTGTGAAAACTATCATTGGAGAAGGAGACTCTCAGGGGTCTGAGAGCCTGCAGAGCAAGAACTGGCCCTCCATGCCCAGGGCAAGGCCTGACTTGAACTGGTGGCCACTCGAGGCCTCCTTGGGAAAGGACAGGAAGAAGGAGAGGGTGCACAGCTTGCCTTGGCCTCTCCTGGGAAGAGGCAGTGTGAGCCCAGGGAGAGGACACAGATGGAGCCAGTAGTCCTGGGTCCCCTCTGCTGTGTGCCTCACCGGGAGTCCCTCTGACTCAGGTTTGTGAGTCCGAGGGGACAGCAAGTCCCGGCCCTGGGCGGCCCCGGCCTGAGAGAGCTTTCTCGCCTCCTGTCATGCCGGGGATTGGTGCCTGGATGCTCCCTGCTGCAGAGAGAGATTCCGGCTCCGATGACGCGGGAAGGCCCCGCCTTTGCCCTCCGCCTGGCGGCACCCTCACCTCTTCTCCCACAAGTGAAAGGTGCTGCTCTGGCGCCAGCCATTGGTTGGGGCGAGGCCGGGGTAGGCCCAGGGGAGGTGGAACTCATGCAGAGGGCGACTCGCTCAAGATCACATGGCAAGTAGGACTAGAACCCGGGTCTCCTGAATCCCAGATGGAACCTCAGGCTCTTGCTGCCCCATGCTACTCAGGGGAGCCTCAGGCTCCTGGTGCCACCTCCTGGGTCCCTCTGTGTCCTCAGCTCCATTACTGGACCAGGACCCTGGGTCTCGGCCAAGCCCTGGTCCTCGTCTGCTTCTCGCTCCTTCCTGCCCCAGTCCTTGTATCTCATTCAGTCTCTTAGTTTCTCTTCTGCTCACTTTCTCATGCCTCCCGGGGCTTTGTCCGTTTATCCTTTTATTTTTGTCAACTTTTAGTTCCTTTATTTGAAGCGAGTCATAAATATTGGATTTTTAAATCTTTGTGTCTTGATCTTTTTCATTACTGTGAAAATTTCCCTTTTATTTCTAATACTTCTTGCCTTAAAGTCTATTTGAATACTTTTCCATCCCCACGTGTACATTTTCATGTGAGAATTTCCTTTACAAAAATATTGAGTTGCAGGGAAGAGCTGGGCTTCCGATTGAACAGGTGTACGTCCTCTTGTCAGGGAGTGAGGGGTTTTCTTGGCTTCTTTTTTGTCTCAGAAGTCATTGTAACCCAAGTCAACAGTTTCCAGAGTAACACATTTTACTACTTTTTAAATGATGATTTTTAAATATTGGATTGTATCCTCCTTATTAAGTTTATGCCAATTCAACTGCGATATATTGCTAATCTTCCAAATGAGAAATTTCTAACAACTGCAAAGTAAAATATTAATTCTCCCGGAAGCAGAATTCTGGTAAGAGTACCATTAAATTTACTTGAACTGGCTTATATATCCCCATTGTTTCTTTTAATTAAAGGTACAATGTCATTAAAGAAAAATTTTAAGTAAACGAAATTATGGATTGCCCACAGAAATAAGATTATCTTTTCTACATTTTTCTCAGTCATTATCCACATCCATGAATAGTCTCTTACATAATTATGATAGAAATTTAAAATGTCATTTTAGAATTGACTTTATTTAATTTTGCTTTAAACAGTTCATATGCTTCCCAAACTTAGTTAATCATTCTTTAAAATTTTATATTGTATGTCATCATGTTGATTTGCAATTATTATTCACTTATTGCGTCAGTGGGATAGAATTAAATCATGAGTTTATAATACAGAGTTTTCATTATCACAAAAACCACATCTAGACAAGCTGGTGTCCCCAGAGTGTAATTTGCTTCTATATGTCATTGTCACAATACGTGTTTTAGTAGGCTTATTCGCCATAGGCTAATTTGACGCCGTGTTAGAGAGTCCATCCTGATCTGGTCAGATCCAGTTTGGGTGACATGATAATCACATCCCAGTTTGGGATGAGGCCACCTGTCCCCCATCACTCTGGAGCCCACCATCACCCCCCCACACACAGACACACACAGCTTGTCAGTCAGGTCTCACTGCAGAGACCAGCCAGGTGAGTCCCCACCTCGAGCCTCCGCTGGGAGAAGCAATTTCATACCTCTTCTCGTTTCCTTTTCTACACCTTTTGAAAAATTTTTTAATTTTTCCTCTATTCGAGTCCATTCTCTGTCATCTTTCCCATGTGTAATCTTATTTTCTATTTTCCTCATTATTCTCTTTCCTTCATTTTCTTTTCATTACCCATTTCTGTTTTTGTCTCTCATACTTGCTTTTCTTATTCTTGTTTCCTCCTATGTCCATTGAGTTATTTTCTTTACTTCCTTTCCTCTTGTTTTAAAGCCATTTTAATCTCAAAACTCTATAAATCATCCCCCCTTTGTTCTCTGACCTATATGTATTCCAATTGTTCTAGTTTCTTTTTGAGGGATGATAGCAATTTGGCCAATGTTGCTAGCACCAGCGTCCCTGGATCCAACCAGCTCTGCTTCCAACCAGGTGGTGACCTTGGCCGGTGACTTAGCTGCTCTGTATAAGGCTGGTCTCTGAATGATGGACAAACCCACCCAATGCATGTGCACTGCCTGAGGGTTGCTACTGTGGGGGAGGAAGAAATGTTCTTCTACCCTCAAGGTTCTTTCGGCTGGTCTAATAATCAAGTAGACATGAGACAGATTAACAAGAGAAAATAACCAAATTTGATTACATACGTGTGTATGAGAACCCTGCACACATGAGCGAGTCAGAGAGCCCACGCACACGAGATGTTTGGATGTTCGGAGACAGAAAAGGAAAATGGGTGTGTGAGACCATCCGAGCTAGGGATGGGGTTAATACACCTCGAGGCTTCAGAAGGTCACCGCAGGTCACCTAGTGTCTTGGAGACGAAGGGGAAGGAGCGAGAGACGCGCACGTTGCATTCAGTAACTTCCAGCTGGTCGTCCTGGAGCAGAGAGAAACTAGTCAGGCCTTCTGCAGGCTGGGCTTTCTCCCCCTCACTCACCACTCTGTGGGGAATCAACCTGGGACAGGGTTCAGGGTGACCGACTGTCAGAAACCTGACAACACTGCGGGCCCTCGCCATCCCCCCTTCCCTCCAGCCTTCCGGCCTTTTCCCTGAGGGCAGGAGACAGTGCAGGGCACCCTGACACTGGGGCTGGCACAGAACGAGGAGCTGCTGCAGCCCCTTTTTCCTACCTTGGCAATGAGCTGCAGATTGAAGGGTCCCGTGACCTGCAGCTCCTGGCCCATGGCATGTACGATGGCTTTGATCCGCTCCAGGGTTTTGGCAGTGATGTCTTGCGGTGGGTTCACCAGCGTGGCATCCCCTGAATGCACACCCGCGTTCTCCACATGCCCAGAGATGGCGATGGCTGCCACCGCACCATCACAGGCCACAGCATCCGCGTCAGTCTCCTAGTGGGGGAGCGTGGAGGGCCATGTGATGCAGGGCAAGGGACAATTTCTTCTCCTACTTGCCCCAAGATGCTCCCTCAAGCACCCTGGTACAACATATCCTTCCCAGCCCACCGCACCCACACACTTCTATAGCCCCAGAGGGGGAGTCTTCTCCAGGGCTGGGAGCCTGCCCTCAGAGACTTCTTTTGGTCTGCAGCCTCCTACCTTGGCCTCCTGGATGAACTTGGGGATGACCACAGGGTGCTCCTTGGACACAGCTGCTGCGCTGCTCAGGAAGCGCTCCAGAGCACGTGTCCAGTAATTCGTGTTCGCCCTGCCACATCGAGAGCCAGGCTCCTCATTTAAACTCTTGTAGATAGTAAGGTGGTGAAGAGCAGAAGTTTCTCTTGAGCCCACAGGGTATCAGTTGCCTTTAGCTCAAATAATCCGCCTACCGTCGGGGCGCCTCTTGGGGTGGCTCTTTCTGAACTGCCCACACCACTACTGTCTTTGCCCCATGTCGAATCTTTGTTACTCGGCTTCATTCCTGCCTCCCATCCTGCCGTCTGCTCCCTCAGCCTCTCTCTCTCCTCCCGTTTTCTTACCATCCTTTGCTTTCTTTACCTACGTCGTCTTCTGCTCTCTACTCACTTTACTCCGTTCTCCCGTGTCCAGCTCTTCCTCTGCTTGGAAACCGTGGAGGTACAACTTACTGTTCCTCTTCTCACTTTGTGTCTCGCTCCTGCATCCAGTCAGTAGGTCTCTCTGATCCATGACTGCAGCGCTAGCTGTACATCTCCGTTCTTTCCCATCTCTTGTCTTCGCCTGTTTTCCGCCCATTTACCCGCCTCTCAGTAAACGGGCTGAATTTCTCCTCTCTCGGCTTTTGGGCGGCTCTGACTCTCTCCCGCTTTATGAACCCATTTCCTCTCATCTCGCTTCTCTGATGCTGTCCTACTGTGTGTGTGTCTTTTCTCTCATCTCGTCTCAGCACATTTTCTATCGGACAATTCCTTTCCTCCACCTCTATCTCTTCGAATTAACTCTTCCTTCTTATTTAGCATTGACTCCTGCTTCGCTTTTATTCTTAGCTCTTTTCATTCACCTAAAAATCTGTTCCTCTGGGGTTTCCGTCTTCACTCTCTCTCCTCACACGGGTCCCTCGACTTCGCTTCTTCGGCCATTTCTTTCCACTCTCGATGGCACTCGTTCTCACTCTGACTCTTCTATGTCTTGGTTACGGTTATCCCTACGTTATTTCGCTTCACTAATTGACTGAGAATGTATCGAGCGTTTCCCGTGAGACAGACACACTGCAGGCTCAGAAATGAAGCTCTGCTTCAAAGAGCTCATGATAGATTTTGTAATGCTCGAAAGTCTGGTGGCTGTCGGAAGAAATTTCACTGCGGGTATAAAGAGCAGGCAGGCTCTCAACGGCTAAAGAGCTCGTTTAGATTATTTCGAATAATCTCATTATTTAATAAATATTTAACTTTTAACAGATTTTAAATTTTAAAAGAAAATAAAATCTCAGGCTTAAATTTTAAAATACATTTAAATAAATATGACTTTAAGTATTTTTAAAATTTAAAAACCTTTAAATAATGGGATATGTAAACATTTGAATCTGACACCAGAAGGCTTTTGAGGTAATGAGTCTCAGCCTGCACTGAAGAAATAAACAACCTAAGACCCAGGGCACAGAGGCCATCTGTGGCTCATCGGTGTGATAATCCATCCCCCTGGCCTCGGCTGTTTTATAATCTACATTGTATGTTACTTTATAATGCCTGTGTTTGGAGCCAGTGATAAAACATCTTTAGGATCCAGAATCCTATAAGGACACAAACTAGGACTTCAAAGACTGTTCGCAGCCAGTCGGCTCACTTAGTGGGGGAACCTGAAGGACAGATTCAAAAAGAAGATGCTGACTAGTCTGGTTAGTTAGCTGTGACGTTATGACGCCTTTGGGGCTTTGGGGAATGTCCCCGACTCTCTGTAAAACTTGGCAAGTGTCACCTGCTCACTGGCAGCAGGATGTGTTAAGAATAAAGACCCCCTCCCTTGGCAGCCAATATGTCATGTAGGGCTAGGGTGACACACCAGTGGATGCAGTCACACCGGTGAGGATAGGAACTCTCAGATAAGAGGCACGGCAACAAAGTCAGAGGTGCCCTGCGGGGGAGTCGCTTGCCTCCTGAGAATCGTCTGAATGTGCCCCCTGGTAGAGGGGCAGTTCCATCTATCTCTTGGGTGTCAGGAGCAGGTCCGAGGTGGTCCACAGTGCCTTTAGTGCAGCAAAGTATATGGACGGTAGATGAGGACACCTCTCTCTCCTGTGACATTTTTTACTAAATAGAATGTGTTAATTAAATCTATAACTTTAAACCACTTACTTGCATTATTTTGAATGTTATCCATTAAATGATGATGTCTGGTAGAGGTGCTCTAATAAAGGGAATGGTCTTGTTTCATTTTCTGTAGTTTATAGTTAGCCCCCACTCATTACTAGTGGCTTCAAGCACAGGCCATCCCAAGGAAAATAAAAGGTCAAATGATAGGAATTGGTGCCCCTTCTTTAACTAGGTCAGCTATGAGAGGCCATTATCCTTCAGTGCCTTGCCTTACTTGTAAGGGAAGGTTAACCAGCTCCCGTCAGATGCTGCCCACCAATAGAGCTTCCTGCGGCTGAGGCAGAAACGAGACCCAGTCTGCACTGGCGAACACAAGTCAGCAATGGGCTGTCCTAGCCTTGCAGGGATGTCCACAAAATGGTCAGGCTAAAATAACGCTAGCTTTATTCCTGTGGTTTCTCTAATTCTTTTCATTCCAAATCCAAATTGTAGTCGTCCTTTTAATGAGTCTTCCTCAAATTACTTGATTTGTATGTGACATCTCTATTGTCCCGAGATCCTGACTGATACGAACTCCAGCTCCAAGGAGACTATTGCTGTGGTTAGCGATTCTCTGGACAGAATGGTTTCTTTGTTTCTGTTCCACCTGCACCTGGCGGAGACAGGCAGATACCCCCATCGCCTTTCTCCAAAGGGTAGACTTTCCTTCAGTTCACCTACAAGGATTCTCACTTTTCCGAGGGTCCTGGATCCTACAGATCTCTGTCCTCACCTTCAACTCGGCAGAAGCCCTGTATTCCATCATGGAGTCCTTTAACATTCTATGAATAAGATAAAAGCATTTGTTGACTGTTCTGAATTTCCATTTTTTTTTTTCATCCCCAACTCAGAAGGTTTCTCTTCTAGTTCAGCTACCTTAACCATGGATTTTAAACTTTGGTTTTGCATTTGCGAATTTGAACGATGTTTAGGCGCTGCGTGTAGAAAATTTTCTCTACATGGTTTGACCATTTATTTCTGGAAAATGAAAGCCTAACAGTAATTCAGTTTTATCTCCCTTTAACCTAAGTTGTTCAGAAATCACAGACCCTGTGGGATCCTATTTTCCCGTGTCCTTAGATCACATTCTTTGTGCTCATGTACCTGTATTCACATATTTTACATATTTCTTCCTCTATCTCGTCTTCTACCTTGGTCTCCACTGCCACCTATTACCTCTATCTATAACAGAGATAATAAATTCTAATAAAGAAAATGGTTTCGCTGGCTCTCTTCAGTCACTGTGGCTACTTTTAAATCAATTTTCTAAATGGCGATGAAAAAGATCTTTTAAAAACACAGGTCTAAAAAATATGTCTTATTTTCTCCTTTGTTGAGAAACAAAACGAAACACAAACACCGAAATAATTACTCTTACCGTTGCACTTAATAAATATGTCTTAAATATTTGGGTTATAGCCTACAATTATCTGTGTGATTCGATACCTTCCGACTTTCCACCCTGTTTTAGTACATACTCTTCATCACTTACTTCAGCCACATAGACTTTCCTTGATTCTGAACTAAGCCAAACCCTGACTGCCTCAGAGCTTTCCCAGGTGCTGTTTATAATGCATCTTACGTCATCTTCTCCACCCAACCTTATCTTTCTCCATGGACCCTTTATTGGGCTTCCCTTCCTTTTTCTTCCTGGTCACAGCTTCAAGTTGATTTCTCCGTAGAGGGGATGGTGGGCACTTTAGCAGCCTAGAAACCCCCACTGTGCTTTGAAGAAATCTCCCGCTGAGATTGCATTACCATCATACTATGTACCTACCCCCTTAGGTCATCTTTCTTCTAATCCTGCCCTCCCCCTAAACCAGGAGAATAGACCCCTGTGTCTTAGGCTTGATTTATCTGGCACTCTCCCTCAGAACTCTGAATCCTGAGCTAGAGATCCAACGATGGGGGGGTCAGTTCTTTTTCACATTCATTATAATGGCTGTGGTGATATGCAAATCAAGACAGTCCTGTGATTTAGCCTCTGCTGTATTTTCTATTTCCTAATCTTTTTGAGAATTTATATTCTGAGTCTCTTCTAGTTACCTTTAGATATTAACCTCTATGTTTTTCTAATGTATTCCTTTTTTACAGAATTTATTTTTGGTCACTTACAGGCAAGGACAGGCTGACTGATACAGATGCCTTCACTTTTAAACTGGCCTCAATCCAAATTCATGCTTTCCCCCATAATCTGCTTCCCTTGAATTGTTAGGGGTTGCGTATTTGTATGACGATTCATAATTTACTACCTTAGTATTTTATACTCTCTCTGATGGCAGGGACAAAGGATACGTTTCTTCACACTCTATCTGTAGTATGTGATCTGTAGTATCTATCACATTGTCTGATTTTCTACAGATAGTTAAATTACTGCTTCTTTCCCAATGTCACTAAAATAATCATTCTGGGTTTGCAAACAGAATTCTCTTTACTACATTGAGGGAAAGGATGCAAGGTTAAATGCAGTAGTTTCCATATTACATATTCAAAGAATACATCACCAGAATGCTGGATTCACGACTTCTTGACACCACACATACTATGCTCACGTTATCACATAATGCTTTGGAGACATAGCTGCCAACAGAAAAACAACATCATCAGTGGACAAAAAGGAAAGCAGTTATATCTATTGATGATACTAAATCTGAACCTGACAAAGATATAAATATCCTTCCCAAATGGTCCTTTGATCACGGAAGTTACTTTTCGATTTGGTTTTGAGTAACTACATGGATATGGCAAAGTTATGTTGATTATCATTTGTAGGAGTAGCAATCTCAACCTGCTCTGAGGTATCACTGCCAGAATTATTAATCTCTCTGATTTGCTAGATTATCTTATTTAATAATGATATGAGATGATTTTTTATTTTAAAATGGAATTCTTTTCCCTTTGACTATAACTGCTCTACTCTAGGCAAATACCATAAAAGAAGCATGTCTCCTTCTACACGGAGGGATGGGGAAATGGTGGAGCATGGCCCTGTCAACCATTATCATCCTGTAGCAATGAGGTAGAACCCTTACCCCTCTCCTCCAGGAGCCCAGAAACTATGGGGGTGGAGTCCTGTTGATCATCTCTCCTTGCACTAACCCAAGCAAAGGCAGCATATTTCCCCCTCCCCTGCAGAGACTGTGAGGTGAAGCTCTGTTGACAAGCTCCTTCTCTGCACTAGGATTGAGTGGAGGTGGTACCCCTGCCTCTCCCCTCCAAGCATTGCAGAGCTAACACCTAAATACTCTTGAAATTTGGTAAACCTACAGATTTAAAGCTGATCAAACTCAAACAGGTTAAATTAAAAAAAAATTACATCAGACACACCAGATTTCTGAAAATTAAAGACAAAGAAAATAACTCGAAACCAGCCAGAGAAAAAAGACACATCGTTTATAGAGAAACAACAATTTGAATGACAGTGAATTTCTCATTGGATACCACAGAAGACAGAAGGAAGTGGAACAATGTTTTTCAAATGCTGAAAGAAGAGAAGTTAATAAACCAGTTAAAAGACAGATCTTGGCACAGTAGATAAGATCATAACCCAACTAGATGCCGTCTACGAGAAACTTACTTCGATGATAATGATGTGAGTAGATTGAAAGTTAAAAAATGGAAAAACAAAATAACACACAAATATTAATCAAAAGAAAGCAGGAGTGGCTAAATTAATAACGGGAAAAGTAGGCTTCACAGCAAAGCAGACAGTGAGGGACAAGGAGAGACATTACACAAAAATAAAAGGGCCCGTTAACCAAGATGTGATAGTATTAAATGTATATGCACCAAACAACAGAGCGGCAAAATACATGAACTAAAAACTTATAGAATTAAAAGGAAAAAATAGACAAGTCTACATTTACAGTCGAAAAATTAAAAAATCTCTCATAATTGATAGAACCACTAGATCAAAAATCAGAAAGAATATGGAGAAACTAAAGAAGATAATCAGCCAAGGTGATCTAATTGCCATTTATGGGACAGTCTCTCCAACAAGAGTCGGATACACATTTTTTTTAAGCACACAGTTTCTTATAAAATCAAACATACCACATGAGCCAAAGTTTTACTTTTAGGTAAATACACGAACACCTTATCACGAATGTGTATAGCAGTTTTATTCATAATCATCCCAAACTAGAAACAGCATAAATATCCCTCAACTAATGAAGTGATAAACCATAGCACATCTAGACACAGTCCATCTAGACACTACTGAACAATAAAAAGGAGTGAATTACTGATCTACTCAACATGGGTGAACCTCAAAAACGCCATGCTCGATGAATGACGTTGAACACAAAGGGCTATATACTCTATAATTTTAGAAAATGTAAACTAATTTATAAATTTAGAGATAGAAAGTAGACCAGTGGTTGCCTAGTGCTGAGATGGAGGGAGGGACAGATTGAAGTTGAACATGAGAAAGCTTCGGGGGGGATAGAGATATTCTGTGGTTTTATCGTGCTCTTGATTACAGGACTTTATAGTTTTGTCAAAACTCAAACTGTGTGTTGGACAACTGAATTCTATTTGGGGAAGCCGCAAAATTTCCCTGGTTTGTAAAAAAATATTCAGATGGCTAAAAGATAAATCTATACAGTATGGGACACCTTATATGAAGGGGAAGTACTTAAAATTATTGAAAAGAAAGTATTTATGAATGATAGCAGATGAAGATTTATTAGATAGGATAGAATATAAAAATATGAAAGAAAACCTGCTACATTAAATTAATCTTAATTAAATTAAAATATTTAATTAAGATATTTTTGTCTCAGAAACACTGGAAATAACTTCTTATCTGAACAGAGATTTTTCCCATTCTTTTTTTCTTTCTTTCCTTTTCTAAAATCACAACTGCACAATATTCCATTATATGCATATTCCATAGTAATTTAGACAATCTCTTATGTTTGGGTCGTGTCCAGCATTTGGCAATCACAGCTAATGCTGTAATAAACAACCAATATATTTGAATCATTAGAGGTGTATTGTTAGAGTATATTCCATTTAGTGGCATTGGCAGTTCAAAGGATATATGGATATGTATTTTGTTAGATATTGCCAAAAATCAACTTTATAAAGACAAGTGACAATTTGGAAGAAAATATTTGTAAAGTATATAAAAGACAAGACCTCTATGCATAGTATGTAAAATATCAAGAAAAATAATTTAGATGAAGGCAAGCAATCTAGAAGAAAAATAAGTAAAATGAAGATAAAGGCAGCTCATGAAAGAAGCAACCCAAATGACTAATGAACTAAAACTAACAAACAAAAAACCTTACAAGTAAAGACAGGATATTAAGGATATAAACTGAGAGCCATTTTGGAAAGCCTTTTGAAATCTATTGCAAAGGCTGTAGATATACTCCAGGGACTAGCAATTCTCTTTTGGAGCATAAGTTTATTCACATGTATCCTCAAATAATCTTCGAAAAATCCTATTATCCCTTCATTATTTTTTTTACGTAGAAATGTTAAATCTTTAGGAAAAGTTTAAGTCACAAAACAGGACTTACCAGCTTGGTGTAGAATCGTCCCTTCTGTGTTCTAGGTGACAACAGCTTCTGAGATATGGATAACGACCTTCCTCTTCCCACATGTACATGTGCAAATAGTTATCCATGGATGTGGTGAGGACATGGAGAGAATCCTTCAAAGGATACCCAGAAGTGAGTGGCCCAGAGTCAGAGTCAGAGAAATGAGAATCGGAGAGAAGAATCATACATACCACCCATAAGTTGCAGATGGATCTCTGGTGGTCGTCAAATTGTTGCAACAGGAGACCATTGATGGTGAAGAGAAACAGGCGTGACCCACTCTCAAAAATAATCATATTTGCATCGCTGACTCCCATCCAAATAGGACTCTCCATATGAACTGGCAACAGGAAACTTGCAACCTGATGTGCTGATTTCATGTAAAACACATATGCACACGCTTACAGGCAGACTTGGGGTTATTGAGTCGGAACAGTATCCTTACCCCAAATGAAAAAATACCCTCTCTAATTCCATGGAACTTCAGTCCAGTGAGGAAAATGAAAGGTGAACCAATGGCCTGAAAATCCATGTCACTCATCATGGTGATGGATCTGTGACACAGGAACAGAGGGCCGCGGACAATAAATAATAGCTCAGACACTGAGGGAAGGGACGATGGAATCCGGGCCCTAAAGCATGATGGGCATCTAGACAAGTACGCTAGACAAGTCCGCTAAGAGGGCGCCGTGGAGTGCAGAGGTCAGAAGTGTGGGCATTAGAGTCAAATGGCATGAGTTAGCCGACAGTGAAAGAAATCCCCTGCCGTTTGCACAGACTGACCTATTCCTAGACATTAATAGCTTAAAACAAGGACATGTGTGACGGGGAGAAGCGAATGTTCCTAAGGTGGCACGGACTACCTTGGATGACCGTTTCACCCCCGATCCTCTCAATGGTCAGATCGAAAGTGGTGAAGCCTGTCTTTCTGAAAGAGGCTCTTCGAAACATCAGCGTTATCCTGTTGTACCTCTTCGGGGCCCAGCTGGCTCTGCAGCACGATGAAAACGGGAGAGAGACAGACAGAGGGATTTTGCCTTCTGACGGTCTCAGTAAGCACTTCGCATAAAATACCTATGGAGAGATGGTTGCACATGTAGTCACGCGACAGGGGAAGTTATAGCATCTCCGTACAGGAGTGACTCCAGAAAAGCCTCCTTAAAAATTCTCGACGGTTGTCAAA
>NW_011889052.1:1122611-1125039 GCF_000151845.1 Pteropus vampyrus | reverse complement strand
GACTCTCAGGGAATGTGGTAGAAATGACTCCAAGAAGACAGATTGCATTGTGACAGTAATGAGGCCGTGACACCCACCAAGGCAGCAGGCGTTTTTGCTTCATGGGCCCCCTCCACATGCAGGGCTCACTTACCATCAGGAATGGGCCATCCTTTGTGAGAAAGGCTTCCAAGGAAAAACAGGCCTTAGGCACGGTGAGCGTCGCCAGAGCATCCTCATCCCGGCAATTCCACACTTTGACAGTTCCCTCCAAGTCCACGGTGAATGCAAGATGCATCTGAGGGAGGGTCTCCAGAAGCCTGATGCTGGATCGCTGGACTGGGCTTGACCAGATCATAATGCCCTAGAGAACGAGAGTGCCCCTGCATGCATTCACGGACCTCTTCACGCCTGCCACTCTTTCATCCTGCCCGTGTTTATTCAGCAGCCTCCTCCAAATCGGATCCATTTCTCTCTTCAGGGACTAGAATAAGAAAGTTCTACTAAACATCTCAGTGAGTTGAGGGGTAGTGAAGAAGAAAAAGGAACTATGCAATATATTCAAAGGCAGGAACTCACGATACGATGGGCATAAAGAACAATCAGATTCCCTGGGCTCAAATCGATTCAGTCTCTTGCTACCAAATCACTTTCCACCATGGCTTCTTACAGGAATGTTGGACTGCGTTCCACGACACATGAAACATGCTTAGCATTCTGCCTAGTACGTAGTAGGAGTTCGAGGGGTATCAACTATCATGATAATCATTACTCTATCATCAATCTTGTAGATTGCACACAAGAAGAAAGACTTTCTCTTCTAGACTTTAATCTCATTAAAATTGTAAAATGTAACATAAAAAGAATACAAACATAAATGTAAAGTTTAATGAGAAATTACAAAGCAATTAACGTAACTATTTCTGAGCCCTCTTAAAGCCCCCTCATACTTGCTCTATTTACTACCCCACCACCCTCTCCAGATATAAATCACTATTTTGATTCCAAACACTATAACAGGTTGTCTGTGTAGCGTTATCCACTGCTGTGTAATAAATCATACCCAAACTGGACAGCTTAAAACAATAAGTTTTTATCTCATGGTTTGTTTGTTAGAAATCCAAGTGCGGCTTGGCTAGGTAGCTCTGGGTCAGGGTGTCCTATGTGGTTGAAGCCACGTTCCACTTTCAAGGTGGCTCACTCATCTGGTTGTCACGTTGCTGCTGGCCATTGGCAGAAGTCCTCAGTACTTCGCCACATCAACCTCTCTGTAGGGCTTCTTGGTGTCATAACATTGTGGTTGGCTTTCTAAGAGCCAAGGACTCAAGAGACAGGAAGTGTCTTTTGTGACATAACTTTAGAAGTTACACACTGCCATTTCCACAATATCTTACTGGGTACAAAGGTCAGCACTATTGGATGTGGGAGGGAACTACAAATGATCATTAATATACTGTGGGACAAAGAATATTGGGGCCATCTTAGAGACTGGCTGATACAGTCCACCTCGTATCCCTAATTATTCACCTCCCTCTCCCACGCAAGATACACTCACTATTTCCCAAGCCCCCAGATATCTTACCATTACAGCATCATCTCAAAATCTAGTATCTCATTGTTGAATTAGGTACAGGCATAGATGAGGCTCTTTAGATTGAGTCCATCTTAAATGTGAAAAACTTAGAACTAAATATACAAGTCGTCCGTCCCCTACATCGCCAAAATACAAGGGTAGGGCAGGCATAGGATAACATCATACACGCTCACATTCAAAAAAGGGGAAAATGGAAAATGGGGAGAGGGGGAAGCACCAAGGAATGGATGCTACACAGAAAATTTGAAATCCAGTAAGGAGCATGCTGGTAATTTGCCGATTAGGAGTCAAAGCCTGGCAAAGATTCTTAAGGACTTCTGGCTCCACTCTCTAGGCTCTTGGTTCTGTCTTCTGAGTCATCCTTCCCTTTCCGTATGCGTTGGCCCAGTTTTGCAGCTGAGTAGTTATTACAGCCTGCTTCTTGCCTGTAAAAGTTCGGGATTCAAAAATCTCTTTTCCTTTTGTGATATTTCAACTCCTCTGAGCCCAAGCTGGCAGTGTTTCTGCCAATATAATTGTCTCAGAAATGTTGTGGCTCTCCAAAGAACCTTACAGGAGTTTATATTGTTAGTCAAGAGCCACCCCCACAATTCTTCGAGATTAAACCTTTCGATACCTTGAGCCTATTCTGCTGGTGCTGCCGAGGTCAATGCCTTACACTTCTTAGAAGTCCTATCGCTTGACTTAGGAGTCCTATCAGTTCTCTGAGGCACCTCCTCAAATCTTTCCGTCGTCCAACAAAGAACGTTGCAGCCACCTCTTTGGCTTCAAGTTTATAGTACGGTTTACCAACATTGGCCTGGATTAATCCTGCTTGGAATCCATTTCTGAAATTTTAGCATCATTCGCAATCTA
>NW_011889052.1:1117568-1121361 GCF_000151845.1 Pteropus vampyrus | reverse complement strand
GTGCACCTCATCGACCAGACTCACCTCCTGCACGTCCCAGGCATAAAGCATGCGCTTTGAAGACACCGTGCAAAGGATTGACTTCTCTCGTCCATTCATTTGGAGGCTACTTCCTGAGAGATAAGCCATTGGTTCCAAAATTCCTAGGGGGAAACACAGACAATGCTTGACCACCCCATAGCTGAGGGATTATCCAATTGAATTAAGAGAATTCCGGAAAGATAATTTTAAGTTTTCTCGCAACCCTTATGGAGAAAAGGATGGAAATTGGCCTTCGGAGTTATTCGAACATGGATTCCCATTGCAGACTGGCCATTTGGGAGGTGTTGGCCAATTTGTTTTTCCTCTTTAATCTGTTTCCGTAGATACGAAATGGAGATAAAAATCTCTCCACCAGAGAACCGTTCTGAGTTTTAAAAGAGGTACCAGAAATAAAGTGAGCGTTAGAACGTCTGTTATCTAAAAGTTTCCTTTTTCTTTAAGATTTTTATTCTAGGAGGGAAGGGAAGCCTTGGGGGAAAGGGAGTAACAAGGCCTGGTTTTGTGTTATGAAAACACCACTCTGGCTTCTCAGTGAGGCATAGACTGCAGGGGACGAGGGGAAGGCGGGGCTCGCTATCACGACAACCCATCCCGTTAAGTTTCAACTCCCTTTCTCGTCACCAAACGAGAAGACAGAAAAATATATAGTGGATTTCCTACGACAAGTTTGTCATGTGCCCCTAGAGTGTCCTGTCCGCCTACCGAGGTTGCCTGCCGCTTCTCTGTAGAGAAAGTCCTCTGGCTGAGCCAACGCCATCCGACGCTCGCGCTTCCTCTGGCTGAGAAAGAAGTGCTTCCACGTTGGCGCACCCAGGCACTGATAGGAGAAGTGGCAAAAGCTCCACTTCTCTAGACACAGGTTTCTGGAAAGAGTCACGGTCCTGCGAGGCTGCCCCCCACCAGTTCGCCTGCTCGGCACCACGCGAACCCTTTGCCCGCGGAAACCCTCACTCACGCCTCTCACCACGCAGCCGCACTCAGGCCTGGGTACAAATGCAGCATCCTCCTCCCCGCTAAGAGACACCTGCCTGCCCACCTTACCCTACCCATTCCCTTGCTCACCTCCACAGGTGGTCATTCTCTGCAACCTTATTCCAGTACTGAGGGAGAGAGAAGATACAAGCCGGAGATTGGTACCCAAACGTCGGCTCCGTCTCTGTTATCATTCATTCCGGGAGCAAGGCCCACACCAGTTAACCGGCCACCAGCCCCCTTCCCCAGTCTGGGACTACAGGGACACGGTAACAGCAGAGACCCATCACGGCCAGTACAGGCCCTTGGTATTCCTGGAAAGCTCAGAGTGGATTCCCCAGGGCTTGAAGTGGGAACCTCAAGGGCCATTTAATCAGCACGACTCTTGCATACCAGCTTTCCATTTTCATTTAACAAAATACGAGGCCCTCGAAGTGGAGGGGGCTGACCCCCAACGCTCAGTGTATCGCTCTGCTCCTCTGCAAACTGGTGCTCCGAGTGGCCAAGAGAACTAATTGGTCAAGAGAAGGGCTCAGGTGCATCGGACCTGAATGGGCAGGCCCGAATGGGTGAATTTAAGCAATGAAGGAAGGTGCTGTGGGTGTTATGCTGGGGTGGCTGAGATCCCAAGATCGAGGGAGAGTAGTGACCGGGGTCAGAGCGAGCACTGACAGGGTGGGCGGCTGTGGGGATGGGGCCGGGCAATGCGGATGGAGCGGCGGGTGAAGAGCATTCACCTTGTTCACTTGGCAAACCTGCAGCAAGCTGAACGCATCCAGGAAGGAGAAGATTTTCAACAACGGTACTTCAGGCAATAGGGTGTCCATCTTACGTGGCCAGAGTCCACAGCCAGTCTCCTTTCTCCTCTACGGGATGCTCTGAATTTAAAGGCCTGGCCCAGGTCTGCAGCACTTGGGAGGGTTTCCACCCACAGCCCATCTGGCTCTGATACAAACAGGCTGCAGGTGCGCCGACCCTCAGCCTACCCTCCGCTTCCGCCTGTGTCCAGGGACTAGAGCCACACAGCTGAGGGCATCCCTCCCGACCCTCACTCATTTGTGTTCTTGTTTAAATGCCTTCAACACCGCGTTGTTTTGCACTGTGAACTGAAAGCTCAGGACCTTGGGCAGCTCTAGCTGCCGAGGAACTTGTCGGGACTCTAGGAGATTTCAACTAATGCCCATTCGTCAAAGTTTCTATGTGACGTTGTTTAAGTGGCAAATCGCCAAAGTAGGGAATCTGCTTCCCACATGGATATGTCTACTTTGGGATACCGAATCTGGCCAGTGGGGCCTGTCTCCCAGCACCAAGGTAGCCCCCGGCTTTCTGCCTTTGTGCATTTAACTTTCCAGTGGAAGGAGAAAGTACCGGCCAAACAGGTGGCTCCACTGATGCCCAGGCTAAGGGCACAGGCCTGGTGTGAGATGGCTCTTACGGTCAGTGCCTTTCCCTGTGACTTTCTCCCAAGAACCTGACAACTGATTCCCGCTTTTCCGATAGGAGTCCCTCTGCGAGGCTCAGTGGCGATGACCTTTCTCTTAAACTGCTGCCTCCAGCATGAACCACAGTGGTGGTGCTCAGAAGTACCATTTTTTTTCTGCAACATTATCTACTCTATCACCCCAAAAAAGGATTGGGCTTGTCACAGACCATTAATTGTCCTCTTCTTCAGAATTTGGAATGGAAAACTTTTCACGTTGACAGGCCCATGAAATACAAATCTGACAACTATGGGGAGACCACATTTTTCATTTTGCTAATTAGATTTATAGAAAACTGGTTTGAAGAGAATGTGGTTTAAAAAGAAAAAAACTGTCATTTAAAAAAATCCTAGTTTATAGAGAGCTAAGGGGAGTCTTATGGTATCTTTTACATCAGTAATTCTAGTTCTTCCAAAGTCTTTGGTAAAACGTGTCAAGAAGAAGCCAAATCGTGTGATGCGATCTTGTCCTTATGCCTCTGTTCCCTACCATCCTGGCCATCCAAACCCTGGCTTCCTTGCTATCCACGAGTTTCAATTTTGCCAGTTTATTTTGCTCATTTCTCTGTCTCTTAGCAGCGACTCTGCCAGACCTCGTGCCTGGCTCCCTCACGCCATTACCGTCCAATGCCAATATCAGATAAAGAACTTTGGCCGTCCGGTTCACTTCCTTTTGGCACTGGCCCACTCGGTTCTGGTTGACCAGGCAGATCTCTGACGATGTCATACAGATTTTTTTCTAATCTTATTTCCCTTCTAATCTGTTTTTCATGGGTCTCCCACAAACCGCTCCATCACAGGCAGAAAGGGATGGCTGGATTCTTGGTTTAAATGATGTCTATATCCCGATGAGTCCCCTATTTATACATCGTTCTCTGGCATTTAATGTGGTTTTAAAACTATGCAGCCTGTTGTCTTAACGTCCGTCTGTACAATGATGTTTAAAGGTATCTCGGACTTCACATGTTTAAAACAGAATAATTTCTGGTCCCACAAATGTACATTTCCCCTGTGTTCCCACGCATCGTAAATGTCACATATTCCCTCTCTTGCTCAGGACAAAACTCTCAAAAGTTTTTCTGGATTTCTCTTTGCTTCTAATCTTCATCTTCTCTTATAGTCCCCATCACATCCTTCCCATCTCAGCTTAAATACTACCTCCTCATCAAGTTTTTCCTAAGATAATACTTCCCATCAAGTTCTCGTTACGCTATTTTATTTGTCCCCGTTACCCTTAACAGTAATTAAATTGTAAATAAAGTAAATTCACTTGTTTATCTGTTCATTGTCTCTCTCTCT
>NW_011889052.1:1112162-1116278 GCF_000151845.1 Pteropus vampyrus | reverse complement strand
GTTACGCTATTTTATTTGTCCCCGTTACCCTTAACAGTAATTAAATTGTAAATAAAGTAAATTCACTTGTTTATCTGTTCATTGTCTCTCTCTCTCTCTATAGAACATAATTTCTTTGATGAAAGGAATCTGTCTTTCTGATTCACTTCTGAATCAACAGAGTCCAGGCTTGTTTCTGGAAACATAAGATTTAATTATAATGTGATGAGCAAAGGAATGGATGAATACATTCTAAGCTAATGGACTTGCAAGTATTCTGAACGCCATGGTTACTAACAGCCACGGGGAACACAGAAGAGCTCCTGCTTGATGTAAGGGCAGATACCAATGAAACAGGAAGCTTCCTTTTCCCTGCTGAAAATAAGGAAGTGGTTTTCTTCCCTTTCCTTAGAGCATTTGCTTTAGGAATCTTATCATTATAAATTCTTTCTCTGCCTCTTTGAAATGTATATAAATCATTTTAGAAGTTAAATAAGCCTCTTGCCAGCTTGATGACTCAGAAATGTCTTTCTCAAGGACCTGGGAGCCATCTCTTTAAGATGCAAACATTACGGAAGCAGCACCCCGAGGGAGACAGCGCCCCTGTTGCCCAGTGTCCATGGTGGGTACCCTGCTCCCCGTCACCTGCTTGTCAGTGTGTGACTTTACCATGTGGTTTCGTAGCTCCTCCCATCAACGCGAGGCCTAGTTGTCTACTCCTCTTATCAGCTCTGGCTTTGTGACTTTCTTGGCTAGTAGTCACACATAAGACCCAGTGTATGTGGCAGCCTGTAGGTGATGGGTACTATTTACGACCCCACCTAGATGCAAAGGGAATTGATACCTCTGAAATAGGGAAGGAAAAGATGATTTTGTGACGTTCTTCCATATAGAATCTACTCATCTGTTGAAATTTAATTTCATCATCTTTCTGGTGGAAAATTCTACCCGCCCAATAGCTACTTGGTATTTAAACTGCCCTTTGGAAAAAAAATAATAAAAATAAATTGTCTTTTGGAGCTACCTATGATTTTCCAAGGTCCTTTTTTTTAAATATCAGCCTTTTAAAAACTATAATTCTACTTTATTACTGATACACTTTCTCCTATGTAGAAAAATAATTTAAGAAAACTGTATCTCTTCATAACTAGATGTTTCGGTCTATCTCAATTGGGTTGGCTTCATCCTCCTAGTGAAAGAAAATGAGCAACTCTTATGCCATGTGAGTATAGATGCCCATGGCTGGCATATATGATCTCATAATCTTAAAGATGTTTCTAATGAGAAAATATCTTTTCCTGAAATTAATAAGAATTTGGAGAAAATATGATTCTCTGAACTTTGAACAAATTTATAAGTAACATCCCAGGTTTCTCAGGTCCCCAGTTAAGAGGAAGAGAGTGGTTTCATTGATTGTCCTTTCGGAGATGAATTTGATCACTAGATTGCATCGAGATGTGCATTACACACTGTGGGTGGTCCCTTTACCCGTCCTTGGCCCACCCAAGTTCAACCTGCAGCTATAAAGCAAGAAGGCTTCTCAGTGCGCGGACATCATTACACATCCCAGGTATGAGCATCTCTTCTCTACCTGAGGCTTTCTTTGGTACCACACAAACTTGCTTGATTGCACACAGACAGGTACCAGGGATATGGGGATAAAAATTTCTGAGGGTACCCCTCAAACAATGGGGCATGGGAGTTGGCATGTTGCAGCCTCACATACTCAACTGGGATGATTCTGATTTTGTTGCACGTAGGTTCTCAGAGATTCCTCCGGTGGGAGTGAGCATAAAGCTGCTTATCGATGCCATCTTCCTGGCATCCTATCTTCCTGGCATCATTTCTCCACTCCCTCACTTTTGTTTCTTAGGACCATCTTCCAAATAAAGCATGTCATTTAAGTCCTTGTCTCGGTCTGCTTTGGGAGAACCAAATCTAGGACCATTGGTATAGTAAGTGGCCAAGCGTCATTCAAATGACAATGAGGACTGTTTTGCTGGTGATTAAGAGCCAAGCTGGTAACACCGGAAAGACATGTGGTAGATCGAAATGAAGTACCGATGGAAAAGGAGGCACTAGTGCATGCATTAGTTCTAGTATTTGAAGTGTTATAGGGTGAAGCGTGATTGGAAGGAGCCTGGAGTGAGGCCTTTGGCCAACCGTGACCCAAGGACATGCTGTAAAAGCCAGAATCCTACCATGGCAGCGTTTAAACAGACCCTCATCTCCTGCAGCAAGAAGGCAAACTGTGCTAAACTTGAGGCCAGGATTTAATTATAAGGGCAGTGGAGTTAAAAGAATGTTGAGTGCATAGACATTGCGGCTCTTCTCTGCTAAATTAGGACCTTAAAGCTGAAGGAGTAAGACCCTGATACCAAGGATAGGAACATATACTGGGATTTCCTGAGACCCTCGAGCCTCTAGATTCATCTAAAAACCTCCAGGTCTGTAGAAGCATTTCTTTTACCTTTGCTGGAGGAGGGCAGGCTCCCATTACCTTGTGGCCAGACAAAGGCCTCCTGAAGTGGCCGCCTCACAAGACGATGTCTGCCCACATCAAATTCTGCTTGTGCCCCACCTCCTGGCCTCTAGACCAATAACTAGGCTCAGGTCTCAGCAGAGTCTTGGTGAGGAAATAGCTTATTTACTAGATGAGCTGCATGATGTGTCTAATTTGTATTAACAGGCATTGGGGGACCCCGTGCAGAAGTGGATTGGGAGGGTCTTCACTTCCTGTGGAACAGAAGACTGAGCATGGAAGTGTTTATTGATACGAGGGCACTCGCAATGACCCAGGACTTGGCATCTTGTGAAGACCCATGACACTGGCCCTTAATCCTGCTGGGAGGGCTCTTTGAAGGTCTGACATGAGGATGCCACATCAACATCACAGTAAGTGATGTAGAGGTGCTGGAACTGAGGGTCAATTATCAGCAAAGGGGCTGAATTATTATGTGAGTCCAGAGAACCTATTACAATGGCCCCAGGCTGATTATGATTACCATAACCTAGCTGATTCCAGTCCCGAGAAGGCCCAGAGGCCACTCATCACACAAAAGCAATACAGAAGGCACTGGCGAGGCAGGCCCCGCATCACTGAGAAGCTCAGCGGTGAGCTGCTGTCCTCTGAGGGTCCCAGTGAGGGCAGGAGAGCGACTAAGAAAGTAGGCTCCCCAGTGCCAGTGGAGAGGATAGAATTCCATATAACAGGTGCAGATGGCAACATCTCACTGTCAAAAGCAAGGTGGGTGTTGACTGCTCTATGGGCAAACAAGTCTGGCTTTGCTTCCTGGGATCCTTGACCCTAAAGGATTTCTGTCAGTGGCAAATAAGCCTTGTTCCTAAGTATGAGATTAAATGGGCAGCTAGTGAAGGCGTTGCTCTTCTTCTATAAACGAAATGATAAAGAATAGGTTCACAGAAGACTCGTGTCAGCAACCAAGCAGGAAATAGTGAGCCTTCACAAAACGTTGATATCTCAACCAGTTCATAGAGCCCGCTGTTTGAATGCGGACCTGGGTGTCCTTGAGAATGGAACCAACAGAGCCTCTGCAAGTATAGAAAACATATATTCACCTAGTCTTTGTCTGATGGGACCTATGGCCATGACCCAAGGAACTACACTGGGGAAAGGGTTCTGCCCAGATCAAATGAGGGCTGTTGGATATAGATAATGAGCCCCCTCTAATAGTAGGGTGACATAAAAATCAATCACAGTCCTCATGGTAAATTGAAGTATATGGAGACCAGACGATGCATACGTAGCTCGAGTCTATCTTATACTGGATCCACTGGTTCTGTGAACTTCTCTCACAGCTATTGCTCTGGTCTGTGACTATATATAGAGTTATGATGGCTGTCTCTAGCAGCTGGCATGGCACACATACAGGTTGTATGACACAGCAAAATGCATTATGGTGAGAGGGCCAAGTGAATGTTTCTGTAATTGCCTCGACTGGCCAAAAAATTGTAAAGCAGAGTTGTACTGCATCCAGGTAGAACTGCAGCCTCAACGATAAAGGAAATGTAAGCCCCGGCCCAGCCCATGTATGACTATTGCAAAAAAAAAAATTCTATTATCCCCACGATGCATCACGGCAGATGAGCGACCACTCCATAAACCTAACCAGGTGG
>NW_011889052.1:1098082-1112112 GCF_000151845.1 Pteropus vampyrus | reverse complement strand
ACAGTCCTCATGGTAAATTGAAGTATATGGAGACCAGACGATGCATACGTAGCTCGAGTCTATCTTATACTGGATCCACTGGTTCTGTGAACTTCCCTCACAGCTATTGCTCTGGTCTATGACTATATATAGAGTTATGATGGCTGTCTCTAGCAGATGGCATGGCACACATACAGGTTGTATGACACGTTAAGCAAAATGCATTATGGTGAGAGGGCCAAGTGAATGTTCCTGTAATTGCCTCGACTGGCCAAAAAATTGTAAAGCAGAGTTGTACTGCATCCAGGTAGAACCGCAGCCTCAACGATAAAGGAAATGTAAGCCCCGGCCCAGCCTATGTATGACTATTGCAAAAAAAAAAATTCTATTATCCCCACGATGCATCACGGCAGATGAGCGACCACTCCATAAACCTAACCAGGTGGTCATTCCACATGCAGCTGCTCTGCAGATGTGTTAGTTACCTTTACAGGAAGAGGCGAACACAGACCCGCTGCTCTGGGACTGGTATGCGGCTATTTATCTCAGGAATGTGTTGCTTCTAATCCCTATCAGAAAAGAGGATCGAAGGCCATTTTTGATTACCTGGATCAGACAGCAGCTCACATTCCCTCCCTTTCCACGGGGCTAGGACAACTTTTCTGTTCTGTGTCATAATACAATCTGAAAAGATTTTTGATCATTATGACAATTTACTATACTGATGACATCCTGCTAACTAGATCTCGTGAATAGGATGCGGGAGGTTCTCTGGATGACCTGGTAAGAAAATGTGTACCAGAGAAGAGGATAAATACGAAAAGCCTCCCTCTTTTCGTTTCTAAAATATTTAGAAGGGCCGCCTACCCAACAACGTTTGCTTCTGCTTCTAGATTCTTCAAAACCACAGTTCCACTGAGGCTGCTACAGCCATCCCTCTCCCCCTTCCTGCTTCCTTCCTGCTTCACTTAAGAGCACTGTCATATCGTTATATTAATTTTCCTCTCAAGGGTTTTGGACAGAATTAATCATTACCTCTTTTGGAAAAGGACACCAGCAGGGAGGGAAAAAAGTCCTTATTTACTCCTTTCTCCTTGGCAGCTCTATTATGCACTGGTTTTTTTTTGGTGTGTTTCTATTTCACTGTTTTATGTCCTAAATACCTGGCTATCTAAGATTTGTGAGGAAGTATACAGAATTACACATTCAGGGAAATTTATCCCTCAGAGGAACCATAATTCTCTCTGGAAAGCAAATTAGATTCTCCATAGTCATTTACTGCGTCTGAGGATATCCGCTTCCCATCGCTCTGGAAATCGCTGGAAAGTTTCTCCTCTAGTTAATTTTGACAGTCTCTTTGGGCACGTTTATTAACCACCGGAAATTATTTACAATCATAATACTTTGGGCAAATCTTTTTCAGAAATCAGCATGATGTCCCCTTGCAGCCACCGTCATTCCTGCTGTAGATGTCAGGATGATCACAGATCTGGAAGGAGATGAGGTCAGAGATTCCCAAAGATATAACCCAGAGTTTAGCTGCTCCTTGCCACACACACAGACGCTGTCACCCCTGAGACACTGTCCTAGTATCAGAGGTCTGTTAGGTGAGAAGTCCCTATATTTCAGGTGAGAGGACATGTTGGAAGACATGCTGACCGTGTCTCCAATGTGGGGGAAACAGTCGTTTCTCTAGCAATTGCAAAGACCTGACCTCGGCCCTTCCCCTCAATCAGCCTTAGAGACCATTTACTTTGTCTTCTAGAGAAAGTGCTGTCTGAATTTATCTTCATCTTTTCTCTGCTAAAAATATTTACTCTTGTAATTTCTATCTGCAAAATAAACATTATAGCACACGCATCTCAAGATATTTAAATAGTTCATTGAGATCATCAGAGTGATCATCACGTAGATGATTTTTAATATATGTTCGTGTACCTGCTTTCCCTCTGGGCTCTGGCTGCATGAGCCTGGATGTATATTTCTGTAATGAGAACAAGATTCACTTGGGTGCCTGGGAATAGGTTTACACTACCATCCGTGTCCTCTTCATTTAAGTATTTGTGGATTTGAGAAAGGGTCAGTCACTGCTAAGTATGAACATGTAAACACTGTGAAATCGCTGACTGGGAGAAGAAAGCAAACTGAACTCGTGCTAATAATATCAGGAACATTGCCATTGTTTCATGCAGCATAGAAAGCTGAGAAGCCTCCCATCCCCCCTTATCTGGCTGTTTATGATCATCCTTATCCCAGCACACATCCCAAATGAGCCCTTGTCATCTTCTCTAAGCTCTAAGGGAATCTGAGGCATTGTGACATAAAAAGTGCATGTCAGAGTCATGCCAATCGAAGTGGCCAGCGCTGCACGCCTTGCACAAGAAATCTGTCAAGTTTTAGAGAGTGACAATGTATATAGATTTTAGGCAAACGGTCTTCTCAATTACTAATCAAGTCCAGAGGCCATCCAGACAACAATAAATTCATCTAGTATTTATATTGTGTTGTGCTTTCTCTAACAATCTACTATCACCTCAGCTCTCAAAACTCACATTCAATAACTTACTGTTTTAGCACAAATATACATTTTATAACACACACACACACACACACACACACACACACACACACACACACACACACACACACTATCCCTGGAGCAGCACCTTTTACCAAACCAGTTCTTTTGGGTTATACAGTGAGTCATTATCTTTTGTGCAATGATTACTCTGTTTTATTAGTCTTCAACTCTGTTTCAGATTCTCGTCTACACTTCTATTGTGCGTTTAGTTTTCTTCGACTCGTTTTCTCTCATTCCAGTGTTGCTAGCCTGGTTTCCCTCACCAATGTAGCTCCTCCTGTAGAGTTCTCTTATACTTCTTACGTATTATTATTTTTATTTTCATTATTCGTTCTCTAATCTTTCACCTATTGTTAGTCGAGCATTGATTCACTGGAGCCAGGGAGTAGGGGGTGGGCAGAATTCTCCAATAGAAACATACAATCAGATACCTCTCTCCTTTTTGCAGAAAACCAAGACTTCGTGTTCTGATTCTATCTCTACCGTTGGTCGTCTCTGTGACTCTAACTATCCATTTCCTCACTTCTTCTTTCTCTCTTCCCCAAACCTCTGACCTACTTGTCTTCAAATACCTTTCTATCACATGGCAAAACCTCAGCTCTTTAACTCCATGCATCTGTGTTCCACGTCCCCAAATTAAATGATTTTCAAATTCAGAATCTTGCAACATGTTAATATTCCATTAAAGGTGTGCTTTGGGACTAAGATAAAATTCTTTCAAAAAGCACACACATTTGGGCATTCTGTGTCTTACCACTTTCTGAGAACTTAAGAGAGAATGAAATATTCTGCAAGATGGGTTAGACTTGAAAAGGGGTTTGGGTGGTCTGGACCCTTCTGCTCCTAACTACTTAGATTTAATTTGGGATGATCTTCTAAAGACACCTATTTACTCTTTCACGCTGACTCTAATTAAAGTTGCTTTTAAAAGAATTTAGAACTCTAAATTTTCCTGTGCTATCTTCTACAAAAATGTTACTTTTCATACACGAATATTAGAAATGTTATAATTTTTCTATTTATATTGAAGGGAATACAATCTTTAAGCTCCCATATTTCGATGGCATTTGCTGGAAGATTTTCGTGCGTTTGTTTCTCTATGTCTCAGAGCTGTTATAATTAAGGAGACAATCAGTGTGTCTCTACCCAAAGTGCTTGTGATCAGTGAGAAGCTGCCCATTTTCTTTTCTTCATTTAATTTTGGGACGCAGAACACAAAGGCATGGAGTTAAGGAGCCGAAGTTTTGCCATGTGATAGACAAGTAAATGAGAGGTTTGGGGAAGAGAGAAAGAGGAAGCGAGTAAATGGATAGTTAGAGCCACAGAGACTACTAACCATAGAGATAGAATCATGTTCTTAACTGAACATGAAAGAATGTAAGTTTGGAGGATTCCGTGATTCAGATGATCCCTTTCGATAATTTTTAATTGTTATTTCTGCCCCTACACGCATTTTTCTCCTCCTGCTATTTTTTTTGAAATCCTCACATTCCTATTTTTCTTTATCAATTCCTTCAGGGTATGGATGGTTTTGATGAGTTGATTATTGAATGGAAGTGACTAGCCGAGTTGAGTAGCTGGTGGGTGAAGGATTCCAGGAAGAACTTAATGGTGGCAACCACTTATTACGGAATGAAGCCTGAATGAAAAGCTATGTTGTAACTGGGCTGAGAACTGGTCTCTTTCTATTGCCTGGTTTACTAAAATAACCCACGCATAGTTGCTCATGGGAAATCTCTGTGCTTTTCACTTAATTTTTTCATAACTCTCAAGCTGCTCTAAACTATAGATTTAAAAAATAAAAATAAAAACCACGATGAGATACCTCTATATGCCTACTAAAATGGCTGAAATTAATACAACTGAGAAGATTCAATATTGAGGGGCAGTTTGTGAAGATCTAGCTACATAGGCCTCTACCAAGGTCCTGTTTCTAAGAGATCGATTTAGAGTTTTGCTCATGGATTCTAAATATTACCACACGAAAGCATAAGAATGGATGACTCTTACTGTCTGTGCACATGAGGCTCTGAAGTGCCATCCTAAGTCCTAAGCTGGAGAATAAGAATATTTATTATGGTTCACTAGAACCTGGCCATCTGCAAGGGAAAATGAATCTTAATATCTTATGCCCAGTGCCTCTCTCATGTGAGTCTTTTTTTTCATGTGTCAGATGAGTAGTTTGGATCAGGTGACATTCCAGCAATCTTAAAAGGTCTGACACTGATTCTCAGTGATCACTAGTTTGAGAATTTAATGGGATTATCGAGCTATTAAATTTTAGTAATAATTTCATGTGTCAAGTGAAATTTTATTTAAAACAATATTTTGACTGTATATAAAATAGACACTAGCATTTGACACGCTGCCCGTTCCAGATTTAGCATTCGATAAATACAAATTTTCTACGGCTCTCTCTACTCTGTCCTTGTTACTTTTTTGCAATTTCATAAGCTAAGTAAGTTCCTGACTCTGTCACACTGTGAGAAACCAGTTGGGCAGCACCGACTAAACTGCCTGAAAACTGAGCCTCAGGTGAGTTTTCTCTTCTTCAATTTCTACCTGATTGCCTGTTTGATTCGATAGGCAAATAAAAGGGAAACTGGAAGGAGAACAGATCATAAAAGGATCTTATTTGTTTGGAGAAACACACAAGTATCCAACCTAGCATGAGTAAAATATGTGGGGATTTGGGTGAGGATGTAGGAAAATTCGAACATTTCAGAAGGGTAAGAATTAGACCATGTCTCCTCCACCATGGGGTCATGATTCCTCTACAGGTCACCAAGCTTTTGGTGTCCCAGTTTCAAACCTCAAGAGAAGATGCCTAGGACAGTAGTAAAAAGACAGTGTTTGCTCTTTTACAGAGCTTATTGTCTCATCTAGCAGTGGAAATAAACACTAAACAAATAAATAAATGTATTCCTAAATTTTCCGTGGAGGTCACTGAAATAGAGGTATGTAAAGCAAGATAAGGGATTAGAATAATGGAAGAAATCATACTGAGTCAGGCAGAGTCACCCTGAGGAGGTTATCTCAGCAGAGAACAAGCCAGTAATTCAATTATTTGTAACTATTTAAACTTATGGTGAAGAATTTCACATGTCACTTTAAAAATATATAAGTGGGCACCAAATTCAGAGGGATCAAAAGCAAAAACTTTGAAGACAATCTTGGTAAACGCTGTAGACAATCAGACCTGTTCTGAGAGAGTACATTGACCTCTCTGGACTCTACGTCATGTCCCCAGTCAAGGCCCTTTATTCAGGACTGGGACCTAATGAATTTACGTCACCCACTAACCTCTGAATTTTCCCTGTAAAAGAAGCTGGTGTTTTGAGGGACGTTTTGTTCCAAGTGGTAGAAAGAGCTACCATTTAAGGGAATGAAAACTCCATCCCAGAATTCCTCAACTTTACTAAATAAGATTGAACTTGACAGATTCCACAGAAGGTAACTTTCTTCTTTAAGATTCTGAGTCAATATAGAAACATTCTAAATTAAATATTTCAATAAAGTGAATACGTAGTTTTGACTACTGATAACATTAACTGCATATGCAGATGTGCCAATGTATATATTGCATAAGTATCTGAAACTATCCTGAATATAATTGTAATACAGATAAAAATGTAGGAATTCAAAAACTGGGTATAACATAACTCTAAAATGATAGATTCAGGTTTGGCAAGAACAACTAGATTTTGAAGGGTTAGTGGACATTACAAACATGAACTCATGAAATTTAGGCATTACAGAATTTGGAGTCAGAAGAAATAGGTTTGAGTCATGTCTACACTTTCTAACTTCAAAGTTCACTCTCTTCCACTGCCAGACATTGTGACCTTGAAAAGACACTACCCATCTCCACAACACACACATTGTTATTTTATAATCGACAAACTGAAAATAAAAAATATCTTGTCCAGCTAGTTTCTCAAAGCAACTGTAGGAGCCACAGCAGGTAAAGTGGCCTTATTAATTTGCAAACTTTTGAGAAGGAAAAGAGTTACAGTCTTTATTATTTGCTTTTATTCAGGAAAGGTCTTGGGCAGAAATTACCTAGACATATAAATTGCCAGGAAAATGTATAGAAAAAGAGTATAGAAAGCTGCAGATAATAATGTTAATCAGCTTGTACTATAATGTTTTCAATAATGCAAGTAAGTTGCTGGTACTCTACGGTTTTCATTTCAAGAATGTTATTAAGTTACTAAATATTAACACCAAAGTAATCATGTTATAGAAGATTAGGGATATGGGAATGAGTGTTCAGTGTTTTGTCCCTTGCCATTTCTTACCGTCTGTTGACTTACCTGTGTCACTTAACTTTCCAATGATTACCCTTTTTACCTCAGAGATAAACAACAACTTTTAAACATGTCGTTGAAGAATTCTTGGTGCTAATTCTGTATCAAAAGATTCCTTGCAGATATTCTTCATGACCTTTTTTTCCTGGCATCTTCTAAAATTCTATTTTTGAGATCCTTTTTTTCTAATGTTTAATTATTCTAGGCAAATGACTTACGCAATTTAATTGCATCATGGTTCATTTCAAATCACCTGAGGCAAGAATAAATCTGAAGTATTTACATTTCGTTTCTTGGTCAACAAGGATCACTGTGAGAATCTGTACTTCAAGTGGAATTTTCTCTCCTGGTTTCAAAAGCTGCATATTTCCACAGCTCTTCTGCCACCATGAAGGGGATCTCTTTGAATGCCGTCCTCGTTCTGGTCATCACTGCGTGGGCTGCTTTTGCAGTTGGTGAGTTACATGATCTTGCTCTGCCCGCATTTTCTGCAGTATATCTAGGATCATGGGGAAATTAGAGGTAGAAGAGGAAGTGCCATTCAGTTTTACTTGATCCTAATTCCTCATGTCACAGATGTAGAAAATGAAATCCTGAATAAGAAAGGATTCACACGGTGTCGCCGATATCGACGCTGGGAGTCAAATCCAAACCTTCCAAATTTATGACTGTTGAACTTTTCAAAATACCTGGTTATCATCCAGGACGTTCAAACCTTAGAAAGATTTGTTTCCAGAATCTGTACATTTACATTTCTCAGACTCAAAGAGAACTTCGTTAGGATCTATGGAAGTAAACTCAGACATCACTCTGGTTAATGGCTGGTTTTAGAGTGAACAGTGGTCGTGGCTAACCGTGGGGATTCTCCAAAGGCCTCATCACATTTTTCTTCCGTTTGGACCCTTAAACTCTTTCTCATTTGCCTTCCTTCTCTTACTTTCCATTGATGTTCTCTCTCACTTGGAACATTTTTTCAAGTCTCTCATATCTTAAGAGGCTCTGTAACAAACTGAAAACTATTCTTCAGGCTTCTCCTATCTTACGGGGAAAAAAAAAAAATCTTGTTCTTCCTCTACCAAAGAAAAACTGTTTCCTTCTACTCACAAGACTTCTGACAACGTGTGGGTCTTCCACACCACGTAATTCTCCGGTTCTCTGTGGACACTGACTGGGTGTCCTACAATTTAATTCAGTTATGACAATAACTACCTAGCATTAGCACAGACCCCGTAGATTAGGGACTCAGTCCCACAAGACGTCCCCCTCCTTCAGACACCAGTGGCAAGTCTGGGCCTCCAGCCCTCTGACCGACTGGCTATAAATCAAGGGTTCCTGTGACTCCCTCCTCAGATTCAATGATTGGCTAGGATGGCTCGCAGAAATCAGGAAAGTGTTTTTACGTACTATTACCAGTTTGTTATAAAGGAGACAACGCAGAAATGGTCACATGGAAGAAGCTCATGGGGCAAGGTCTGAGGTAAGGGGCACAGGGCGTCCATGCCCAGCCTCGAAGTTCTCCAAACCTCCTCACTGAAGGTTTTCATGGAAGTTCCATTAGGAAGCATGACTGATTAAACCACTGGCCGTTGGTGATTAATTCTACCTCCAGCCTCTAACTCCTTCCCAGAGGTCGGTGGGGGGGCGGGGGAGGGGCTGAAAATCCAGATCTTCTAACCACATGGTTGATCCTTCTGGCAACCAGCCTATCCTCCATCAGAGTAAACTCAGGTGCAGGGTTGAAAAAGGCTTCCTGTGAGTAACAGACGCAGGAGTTTTAGGAGCTCTGGGTCAAGATATGGGGACAGAGACTAAATAGATATTTCTTATTATATCACATTATATCCCCTCCTCTACCAAATTTAATCCCTCTGACGATATCTAGGCATTTTTCTACACTTTCTCATCCTTCTGTGAATCTTCATCCCCACTGGTGCCGAGAACACCACCTAGTGGCATGGGTCTGCCCACAAGCCCGCTGTGTGCCCTTGCGGCTGAGTCTCATGCTGACCCTCTGTGGGGAACACGACATAACTCGACCGAGGTAGACCAGTCCATCTTTTCTGAAAATCATGCTGTCCTTGTCCTCATAGTTTTATGGCTTTGTATTTTCCTTCAAATGTTTCTCTCCTGTGTACCCACATCCAGTGACCCTGTTCAGTTGATAAAACACTTAATATACCACGTAAATCCATGCCCTTCTGAGAACAATGACTCTTCCTCAACGAACATTCTCATCATTGTTCCCTGAAAAAATTTTTAAGTTCTCCTTCACTGTTCCTTTTGCCACTAGCTTGAGTTCCTTCAGCCCATCATCTCTATTGCTATAAGAGTTTCCTTTTTTAGTGCAAATTTTATCTTACTAAACACAGAAGCCTTTGCGATAATTCCCTTACTACCAGGCTAGGTCTCCCAGCAGCCACTTATTTACATATCCAATAAACACATAGCATGTGCTGACCTTGTGCTAGAAACTGAGCTAACCACTGGTATGCTGCAGGAATGGTCCCTGGCCTCACAGTGTGACAGACCAGCGGTCGGAGAGATCATAGTCCACATCAAGTGCTGGCATACATTGTGATAAGTGTTCTCAAAAGTAAGAACAGTGAGAGTCTGTGGCCCGCTTCTTCCCTCCTTGCTTAGCTCGGCATGATGGGAGCCCCACTCAGGGCAAGCATGGCCAAGAAGATGGGACTCCCTCACTCCCTAGCTCACAATCAAGGGCAGAGGTATCTCCCTGAGAGAAACAGATCATCAGTATTATCACCCCCGTTCCTCAGTTCTGTGTCGCTAAGGCTAAATCTCAAGACAGTGAGACCAGGAGGTAGGAGGGCTCTTTTCCTACCCAGATCCCACCTTGGCGGGGCAGAGGCTCTACCCCAGATGAGAAAGACTGAGAATCGTGGGTCCCAACTGCCCTCACCCCAGTTTTCTTGTCGATTGGAGGTTCGTTCCATGCTGGGAGAAACCAGCTGGGGAGATAAGAGGTTACCATCCCTTCCCAGTCCTCTGCTTGTAAAGCAAGGTGTCACTCTGAAAGAAACAGGCCACTGTCCAGAGCAGTGGCACAGATATTTTGCTAACAAAAGGCAGACCATAAGAACAGGGAGCTCCAAAGATTTCCCCAAAGAAACTAATTTTATTTGGAACAGAATGTGGTGATGTTGGAGTCTAAGAGAGCTCTCAGAAACAAGGGAGATCTTGATGGTCGGCAATTAAGGGGAAGTTGGTCTCTCCATCAGAGCGACAAGCTCAACCACAGGCCAGCTAGTTTACCAGAAAAAAAAAACAGGGGACAATGCTGTTAAAAAGAGTTCCCAGGGGTCAGAACAAACCTCAGACACTGGCCTCAAAAACTACCCAGCAAAGGAGTCCAAATTTAATTAGATCAGACCATGGAGCAATTTATGCCTCAGAGCATTGCTGGGAAATAAATAAATAAATAGATAGATAGATAGATAGATAGATAGATAGATAGATAGATAGATAAAGCAATCATCTGGCAATTATCAGGGCTTAAGAGCCGGTATGATACCAACATAGGCAGATAGCTTGATAGAGAGGTCAAAGAAAGAGACAGTCAAAGCAAGCCCTGCTAAAACCGCTGCCATCTTAGTCCGATTGGGTATATACCCAAAGACACATCCTCTGAAGAGTGACATCAGAGGCTTCACACTGCAGGGAAAATAGATGTCAGTAAAATAGCTCAGCCAAGGCATTAAACACATAAACAAGCAAACAACAATCCCTGAGTGGGAGTAGGGAGAAGCCAGTAACTAGAGTTGCTACAATATACTATCTAAATGTCCAGTTTTCAACAAAAAATTATGAGACATGCAAATAAAAAACGTTCCCATAGACAGTAAAGCAAGTAACAGAAACTGCCTGTGAGAGGGCCCAGGTATCAAATCTAGCCAACAAAAACTTTAAAGCAACTATTATAAATGAATTCAAAGAACTAAATAAAAAAGGAAGTCATGCTTAAAGAAGTAAAGGAAAATATGATAATAATGTGCAATCAAATAGGGAATATTAATAAAGAGACACAAATTGTTTTAAAAAGACAAATGGAAATTCTGGAGTTAAAGAGTATAATAACGCAAATGAAAAATTCACTAGAAGACACAACAGTAGATCTGCGCTGGCGGAACTTAAAGATTATACAACCCAAAAATAAGATAAAGATATATGTATATACATATAAAAAAGAACAGAGTCTCATAGAACTATGGGACACCATTAAGAGTATGAACATCACAGAAATGGAAAAAATAAAAGAGAGAAAGAAAATATTTGAAGAAATAATGGCCGAAACTTCCAAATATGATGAAAAACATTAATCTGCACGTCCAAGAAGTTCAATGAACTTCAAGCAGGACAGACTCAAAGAGATTCACATATAGACACATCATTATCAAACTACCTGAAAATAAAGAAAAGAGAAAATTTTGACAGCAGCAAAAGAAAGTGAATCATCACATACAAATGATTCAGTAGGATTAACGGCTATTTTCTCGTCAATATCATGGAGGCCAAAAGGCAGTGGGGTGTATATCCAAAGTGCCAAAAGAAAAAAAAAAACTGTCAACCAAGACTCTTATGTGCAGAAAAGCTATCTTTTAAAAATAAGGATGAAATTTAAGATATTTAAGACATTCCCAGATGTATAAAAGAGAATTGGTGGCTGGCAGACTCGCCTTACCAGAAATAAGGCATCTTACAAGTTCTTCAGGCTGAAAGCAACACCAGATAGTAATTCAAACCCACATGAAAAAAATAGAGAGTGTGGCAAACATAACTCCAGAATTATAACAAACAGCATAGATTCATATCAATTCTCCCTCTTTTCACTGACGTTAAAAGCACTGTATAAAACAGCATGTTTAAAATTGCATTATTGGGCCTATACCATATAGAAATGTAACATACTAGACAACAGCACAAAGGAGGTGAATGGGAGCAAAGCCGTACAGGTGTAAGGAAATGACACCAGATAATAACTTACATCCACTGGAAAAAGTGAAGAGGACCAGAAATGGCGAATAAAAGGTTAATATAACAAACTCTCTAAATACATACTTCCTGTCTGTTCTTCTCTAAGCTTCTTTAAAATACGTAAAATGATATAAAATAATAATTATAGCAATGTATTGTTGGGCTTGTAACAAACAGAGATGTAAGATATCTAATAACAACAGCACAGAAAGAGAGAAGAAGAAATAGAGCAATGTAGAAATAATATTTCTAAACATTACTTGAATTAAAATAGTGTAAATCTGAAGTATATCCTGATAAGTTAAGATATACATGGTAAGCCATAGTGCAACTACTAAAAAAATTCAGTGAAGATAGAGAAAAAAATTATTAAGGGAATTACAATATTACACTAGATTACATGCACTTAACGCACTAAAGGAGGAATAGGGAAGCGAAAAAGACAGAAGACAGAAGGAAACAAAAAGTAAAATGCCAGATGTGAACCCAACTCTACCATAAAAATATTAAGTGTGAATGAATTTCACAATCCAATCAAAAGGTAGGACTTGTCAGGCTAAATTTAAAACACAAAAAACAAAAACAAAAACAAAAAACAACTCTATGCTGTCTATAGGAGATATGTACTTTTTTTCTAAGAAAGAAAAGCTGATCCTGAAATTCGTATGGAAATGCAAAAGAATGAGAATTCCAAAAAAAATCTTGAAAAAGAACAAGGGTGTAGAAAACGCTCACACTTTCCAATTGCAAAACTTGCTACAAAGTTTATAGACATCAAGAGAGTGTAGTGTTAGCATTAGGATAGAAATATAGATCAATAGCATAGCATTGAGAATCTAGGGGGGAAAAGGCCTTACTTTTAAGGTGAATTGATTTTAACAAGGTTCCAAAATAATTTGATGGAGAATTGTCTTTTCAACAAATGCTGCTGGAAACAAATGGATATCCACATGCAAAAAAATGAACTTGGACCCCTTCCTAATGTCATAGACAAAAATGAACTCAGAATGGATCACAGAACTGAATGTAAGAGCTAAAATTATAAAACTGCTAGAAGAAAATATAAATGAATTTTTCATGACCTTAGGCTGGGCAAAGCCTTCTTATATAAATCAAAAGCAGAAAGAACAAAAAAAAAAAATAGTTAAACTGGACCTCATCAAAATTAAAAACTTTAGTAATTTAAATGATACTAACCAAGATATCAATAAAGTGAAAAGACTATCCAGAGAATGAGAGAGATTATTTGTAAAGCATATAACTGATAAGGAGCTAGTAACTATAATATATAAAGAACTCTTAAAACTCAGTGATAAAAAGATAAGCCAATTTTTTTAAAATAGGCAAAGTATCTGAATAGACATTTCTCCAAAGAAGACACACGAATGGCCAATGAGCACATGCAAATATGCTCAACATCACCAGTCAATAGGAAAATACATATCAAAACCACATGAGATACCACTTCATATCCCCTAGGATGGCTATAATCAAAAAGAGATAACGAATGTTGGCAAAAACGTGAAGAAACTGGAACCCTCATACGCTGCTGATCGGAAAATGGTACAGCTGCTTTGGAAAATAGTCTGGTTGGTAATTTCTCAAAAGATCATCATGTGACCCAGCAGTTCCATTCAAGAGAAATGAAAATACATGGCCACACGAAAACGTGTACATGAATGTTCATAGCAGTCTTGCTCATAATAGCCAAAAAGTGAAGACAACTAAAATGTCCATTAACTGATTCATGGATAAATAAAATGATATACATATATAATGGAATATTATTTAATTATAAAAGGAATGAAATATTGACGAGTGCCATAACATGAATAAACCTTTAAAACACACTTAGTGAAAGAAGATAACACAAAAGATTATATATTGTATGATTCTATTTATATAAAGTTTCCGGAAAGGACAGAAAACAAATTAGTGGTTGTCTTGGGAGGGGGAAGGGAGTGGGTGTTGAGAGAGGAATGAGAAGTGACTGCTGGTGAGTACAAGGTTTCTCTTTGGAGTTAAGAAAATGTTCTAAAACTGATTATGGCGATAGTTGCTGTGGGTCCCAGGTCTGGCTGTGATCCAGCCTTGTGGCTAGGGATAGGACTCTGGATTTAAAATGTTACATTAGTCTACGGCCATGCCACCCTGAACAAGCCAGATCC
>NW_011889052.1:1096442-1096755 GCF_000151845.1 Pteropus vampyrus | reverse complement strand
GGGATAGGACTCTGGATTTAAAATGTTACATTAGTCTACGGCCATGCCACCCTGAACAAGCCAGATCCTGTCTGATCTCAGAAGCTAAGCAGGGTCGGGCCTGGTTAGTACTTGGATGGGAGGAGGCCACCTAGGAAGACCAGGTGGTGTAGGTATAAAAAATAAAAATAAAATAAAATGAAATGTTACATTAATGTAGTAAGGCGCCTGTGCCTAACTTATGCAGGTATGACTCAGCTTATTGTTTATTATGCATGTGTGGCAGAATGCCAATATTATTCTCTGACATATATAAAGCCCATGCGGTCACCTA
>NW_011889052.1:1087127-1095740 GCF_000151845.1 Pteropus vampyrus | reverse complement strand
GAGAACAGGAATGGGGAGGTGGGGGCCAGAGGGGACTTGCAGGGGAATAGCACCATGATAAAAGCTGAGTCATCGACTATACGTAGCACATTTTATATGTTCCTGAGCCCTCTTCCCATTCATTATCTCAATCAGTTCATATAACTCTTAGGAGATGGAAGGAAAGTATTTTGCATCATTAAGTGGATGATGAAGCCACGGCTCAGATTCAGGTCTGTCATACACTGTGGCGGTCACTCTTTCCGCTAAGATATACCGAGACATCCATCCTGCCTCCCACACTCCAAGGACACACAACGTATTCGCTTTATCCCCTTCCTTCTACATCCTAACTCTGCTGTGACAAGTCAGAGCCCACTGCTGTCTGAAGCACCACACACAAGTCACTCAGTAATAGTCATAAGGAAATTCTAACCTTGACAGACATTTTCCCTTTGTAATGTAACAATCCCAATTTGCAGTAGGTAGGGCAAGGATTTTCACCCTAATAAGGAATTTATAGCTCAGACTAGGAAGCCCACAGATTACATATTATATTATAATATGTTCTGTTATGTCATTATATTTATTAATTGTATTAATTATATTGTTGGTGGTAAGTGTCATGGGTCAAACACCGAGGCTTCTGCAGCCTGCTCTCCCAACTCCTGGTATAGGGCTCCTGGTTCCATCCTCCTCCCCCACTACCAGTGATCACTGTCAGAGGGCCTGGACGAAGGCATCTAAAGCAGTAGTCTGTTGTCTCGCCTTCAGGTCGACTGCATCAACAATATAAATCAGTGCTGGTTCTTCTCCTACACCAAGCCAAGTGAACCCATATGTGGCAGTGACCAGGTTACCTACAACAGTGAATGTCATCTCTGTTTCATACTTTTGTGAGTCTTGATTTTATTCTCCCTTCTCTCGAGTCAGGAGGCTAAAGGCGGCCAAGGTAGGAATGACATCTTCAGAATGCTCCAGACACTACTCCACTACTTGCTTCTCCATTTCTTCCATCCTTCCCTGTGCTCCCCAAAGTGGTCCCCATTCATGCGATGCACAGCCCCGTGAGATGAGGGTGCCGTTTCTGGCCTGGATAAAGACCAAGTGGAATGAACTCAGTAGCAGGTAGACACAGCATTCAAATCATGTGACCATGCATGAGGATTATCCTCAGGTCCCTTCAAGCCGGAGAACAGAACCCTGATGAAGGAGGAGGAGGGTCTGGGTGATGAATCTTCCCAGCGGATCATTTACTGATGGTCGAATGGATATCATTCTCCCAAACAACTGTCTTTAGTTTTCAGTCTGGTATGAGATTCAGTCTTTGGGTCCATCTTATGTGAGCAGCTTTGGATGATGATTATGTAAAATGCCAAATTCTCTGGTCCAGAGAAAATAGTGAGGCCTGGAGGTTTTCATCAAGGAGACTGCCTTAGAGGCGGGAGGATCCCCTGACATCTGCGTTCTCCTTTAAGGAGAAGAGCCACAGTCTTAGGTAACTAAGATTTAGAGATTAAGTCCTATATTTTAAGAGAGAGGAAAAGCAAAGACATGAGAGGAGATAAAACTTATGTCTTTTTCCCCTTCCTCTTCTTGGCTTCTCCTTAAAAGAAGGAATAATAATCTTGGTGAGGATAAAAGATGTTGGCTGGGCAGGATGGGACTTTTTTTGCATTTCTGGTTGCATAAATAGCTAAACTTACACTAAAACCCATAAAAGAGTTGTGAGGTAAACAACTTTGGTGTCAGCCCCCATCACTAACAATCAGATATCTAACAATCAGAATGCACACCTGGGGATTCACATCATAGATTCACAGAACACTAGAACCAGGAGACATCTGAGAGACAGCTACCAAAGAATTCATTTTGACTCTATTTTTGAATTATATTCTTAGCAGTTACCATGGGGATTGCAAGTAAAATTTTAATTTATGATAATCTAGTTTGGATAAATCCCAAATTAATTACAAATTATTTTTTAAAAACTTTGCTTCTATAGAGCATTCCACCTGCTCTTCTTTGCACTGCTATTATCATGCAAATCACACCTCTATACATTGTATGCCCATCGATACATATTTATAATTATTATTTTGTGCAGTTGTCTTTTAAATCAGAATATACCTAGGAGAGGAAATTACTGGGTCATACGGTAATTATACGTGTAACTTTTGGAGGAACCACCATTTTCCACAGACTTTACATTTTACAATCCTTCCTGCAACATTGAAGGCTCCCATTTCTCCATATCCTCACTGACAATTTTTTACATCCATCTCGGTGAGTGCGAAATGATATTTCGTTATGGTTTTCATTTGCATTTCCCTAATACTAATGATGCTGAGACTATTTTCATATACTTGTTGGCCATCTGTATACCTTTTCTGGAGAAATGTCTATTTGAGTCCTTTTTTTATTGCAGTCTTTTTTTTTTTTTTTTTTTTTGAGTTGTAAGAGTTCTTTATATTTTCTGGATATTCAGGGGTGGCTCCATAGTGTAGTGGTTAGCACTTCTGCTTTACATGCAGAAGGTCTTGGGTTCACACCCCACGTGGAGCCACAGACTATAACCTAGGTGCCCTGGGCCAGGATGTGTGCCCCCTAGCCCCCAAGTGCATGGGAGGAGACACCCCGCCCTCAGAGATCCAGTCCTTAAGGGGAGATGGCAACATCTGTAGGTCAGGGGTGCAAATGGGGAGGGGGGAATAAAAGAAGATGAAAAGAAAAGAAAGTGGGTGTCCTTGTCTTATCCTTGATCTTAGAATCTTTCAGTCTTCTACCATTGAGTATATTAGCTGTAGGTTTTTCACAAATGTTCTTTATCACACTGAAGCAGGTCTCTTCTATTCCTAATTTTCTGAGTGCTTTTATTATGAAAGGGTGTGGGATTTTTGTCAAATACTGTGGGGTTTTTATGTAAATTGAGATGAACATGTTTTCTTCTCTTTCATTCTATTACTACAATATTATTACACTGGTTGATATTTTTAGGTTGAATCACCCTGAATTCTTGAGAAAAGTCTCATTTGGTCACAGTGTATAACCCTTTCAATATGCTGTTGGATTCAGTTTGCTAGTATTTAGTCAAGAATTTTGCACCATATTTATAAGGGATATTTCTCTACAGTTTTCTTTTTCTATGATGTCTTTTTCTTTGCTATAATTTCTTTCCTATAATTCTGGTTCTATGGAATAATTAGGAAGTGTTTATTCCTCTTCTATTATTTAGAAGAATTAGAAAAAGATTGGTATTATATTTTATTTAAATGTTTGTTAGAATTCACTCATAAAGCCATCTGGTCCTGAACTTTGTTAGGTTTTTTTTTTTTTTAATTACTGATTCAATCTCTTGATATAGGTCTGTTGAGATTATCTATTTCTTCTTGAGTCAGTTTAGGTAATTTGAGTGTTTCTAGGAATTTGTCCATTTCATGTAGGTTATCGAATTTGTTGATGTACAATTGTTCACAGTATTCCCTTATAATCATTTTTATTTCTTTAAAGTCAATAGTAATACTTTAACTTTCATCAAATGCATACTTTAAATTTATTGCACATTCTCTTTCCAATACTCTGTATTTCTACTTAAATATTTGAGATTATTTTGAATTGTTTATAGTTGATTTAAGGCTGTTTTATACATTCGATCTCTTTGACAAATAAAGATCTATATAGTATTTTAAAATATTTATTAAATAAGAATTCATTATTAGCAGAATGCTTCCTGCTTAAACTTAGCTAAAGATTATCAAGTAAAACAGTCATAGATTATGATATGTCATAGAACAAAAATAATCATTTCAAAATATAATTTCTTTCAGATATAAAGAGTTTAACATAACTAAACTGCATGATGGACCATGCGTAAGTCAAGTCACTTTTATTTTTCATTTCTATGAGTAAACCAGATACAGTTAAGAGCTCACTGTTTTAAATATTGTTATAAAAAATTAATATTGTTTTAAATATTGTTATAAAAAATACATAGACAATAATGTAATAAACCTCATGTCTATCACATAGATTCTACAAAATGCATAGTGTTTGCCATATTTCTTTCCTCTTTTATTTGTTTCTTTGATGAAGTTTATTAACACAAATCTCAGACATGTCATTTCACTACTACATACTTCAGAGTGCATCTCTAAGAAGTGTGAACATTTCCTTACACACCAACGATGCTATTTTACACCTAACTAGTTCCTTGTCATCTCCTAATACATACTTCACGTTCGAGTTGTCTCAACCATCTCAAAAATAACATCGTCTGATGAAAGAAAATGTACTTTGATGTGATAATTAAGCAGTGAAGATCAACTACCCCACCCGTTTTCTTCTCTGCCATGTCCATTTTCTGGGATATTGAGAAAAGACACTACTTGGAAGTGGAAGGTTATTCTAAGAGTGAATAATCCTGCTCTAAATGTTGTGTCTTTGGATTTAGAGTCCCAGGGACAAAGCAACAGCTCAGCCGATGTGATACAGATCATTATAGTATTATGGGGCATGGAAATGGTACTGGGACAAATCATCTTGAAAGAGAAAATAAAGACCGTGAAAGATAAAGCAGATAAAAAGACAATTATATAATTTTGTAATAATTTTATGACAATATCTCTTGACACAATCTCAGTAAAAAGTTTAGAAAGCTCATCTGATTTACAGACCACTTGAAGAAGGTCTATAACCTGAATGTTCTCTAGTTCCGCTAAAGAGAAATCATGAAGACTTTTAGGCATTTTCATGATTTGGGGTAGTTTTGAAAAGACCTCACATGATCTCTATTTCTGTTAGATTCTTTTGACCTGGGCTAATTCATAGAAAATCCTGCTGAATCCCTTCCACTTATATTTGGACCACAGCCCTTGTCAAATAAAGGTTTTATGTCCATCTAGTTTTATGTCCATCCAAACCTGTGTCTTCAAAGAGATGCCTTTAAACTTAAAGATATCCATAGAATGGTGTCTGAAGGCTTTCTTCTGTCAGAATTTCTTTTTGCTTAGGGAGGTCAGTCTTTTGTGCTAGTCATGCCTTCAACCGATTGGGTGAAACCCAACCACATTGTGGAGGGGAATCTGCTTTACTCAAAGTCCACTGATTTAAATGTTAATCTCACTCCAAAACACCTTCACAGAAACATTCAGAACCTTTGACTAAATATCTGGGCACCACATAAAATTAATTATCACAAAGCCTGTCCCTGAACCACTGGTTGGAAGACAGATGCCCTCCAATGCAAAGCACCTGCCCCGGGGACCACTACATGAACAAGCAATGAACTTTTTATTTTATTTGAGTCTTTCCACTTTTGTTTGTTTACTAGATGCTACTTCAGTCTGCCTAAGACAAAAATCAAGATACTATAATCATCAATCCAGGGGTAGGCTGAATCACAAACTATTAATACTGTTAAGGAGGTTATGAAATCCTGCTGAATATTTGACCGACCTACAAAATCAGTAACATTTCTTTACAGCAGTAACATCCAACTGGAAAATAAAATAAAAAAATAATACATCACTCAAATTAGAACCAAAAACTATGAAGTATCTGGAAATTAACCTATCTAAGAATAAGAATATTCAAGACTTCCAAAAAGTTTCAAACTCAATCAAAGAATATTTAAGATCATATGAATCGAAAAGGAGAGACAGTCCATGTTCCTAGATTGTAACTTAAGTTGGATGACTGTCCTCCACCTTTTCTGCCCCATGGCTCTTCTGGGGTCCAAAAGACTCACAGAGGCACCCACATTCTTAAGCCTCCTCTTCTCTGCCCACTTCCACTCTCTGCTTTTTCCTTCAATGAAATTAGAATGTCTCTAATCTGCCTTAATTCATAAAATAATTGTTTGGCATTCCCCCTGCTGGACTAAGGGTGTAGTTACCACCGTGGTATTTTTTTCTCTTAATTTCCCCAAATTTGATTTATTAAGCAGATACTTCTTTTGCAGGAAAACTCCTGAACTTCTCATGAAGCATTAGAGAACCCGCTGAATCCCCAGACGACCGAGTCACACATAACGGCTGCTTCCTCAAGTAGATCCCCTTTAGTGAATGCTGCTGCTGGAGAAAACCAGTGATTAGGATCAAACTCATTGATCTGCCTCTTCAGTAAATGATTCTCAGCAGACAATCTAGCTGGCATTTTTCTTGGTTCATAAGAATCTTTTTAAAATATCAGTTATTCTGTTTTCATCCCAAAACTACATGACTTCTGCCATGGGCTCCCTCTGTTCCCACATAGTGACCAGTGAGCACAGAAGTCTAAATGAGGAAACAGGTGCCTCCACGAGCAATGATATTTACCACATGAAGGCCCGGGTCATCACTGAGCTAAATATGTGTCACGCGGGTGACATGGCTTTCAATACATCAGGATCTGATTTGAGAAATTTTAACCATACCGTAAGAAATTCGGAATTTTATTCAAAGAAAACTATCGAACACAATACTTGGAGTAGTGCCTGGCCCCAGTAAGCTTTCTAAATACTTCACATGCACTAACTTATATGAGTTTCACAACAAATTTAAGTATAACCTCATTTTATAGACAAAGAAACTGAGGCTTACAGAGTTTCACACAACTCCACACGGAGGATTCTGTTAGAAAGAGTTGCATAGATCTTTATATAAAATATTTGGTTTTGGTCCTAAGGAAACACATATATACACATGCACATATTAAGCTGAGAAAGGATGAAGAAATAACACGTGTGTATGTGAAGCTTCAGGGACAGAAAGCCGAGCACGTATAGCTCAGCTCCTTCTTCCCTCCTTGATTCTGGGAACAACTGGTTCTTCTGCTCTGTGTTTTAAGTCTTACAGGAGTAGGCTCTACCCTTTGGCAGGGGTGGAGGCTAAGTTTTAGTCAAAGGAATATTAAGATCTGATGATAAGGCAGAGAATGTAAAAAAGAGAGACCAGGCGAGAAATGTAGGCATCACACCATCACTTGTAAGATGAGGTTCTCATGGGACTAATACTTGAGGCATTTCAAATGCTTTTCAAGTTGGCCGTGTTGAATATTGGCTACTTTGCTCATAGGCAAGCGTTATTATAAATCTGATTTTATATACAGGCTGGGGTGAATGAGCACCTTAGCCAAATGCTAGTCGCATGGTTCAGCAAAGGTACCGTCCAAAGGCAAACACTATGGTTTTAGCATGTGCGGGCTACAGTCCGGGCCTCAGAGCACAGTCGGTTGCGGTCTGACCCTTAGTTACATCAGCACTGGCCTGGCCTTCGCACAGACCCACTGCCTTCCCTTCTCTGTGGGGCATCTGCAAACCCGAAGCAGCAGCGGGAGTCTCAGTGAGCGGCCTCTGCTGAGGCACAGATCTGACTGTAGGGAAGTTTTTCTCTATACAGTCTTTAGGTATCAGGGCAAAACAATTACCTGGTCCTTTACGGTTTCTTATATAGTTCGACTGGCTAGGGGCTTTAAACACAGTTAAGTTCCACATATGCTAAGGAACACAAGTGTGTAAGCTCTGAACTTTATTATTTATTCATTCATTCATTCATTCATTCATTTTAGTTCTGAACTTTACATTCTTAGTCCAAGCCTATGGGCAGCACAGAAAGGCAGGCCCAGACTCCATCCCTTATGCTGTTCTGAGCTAAACTCAAGGCCAAAGGACAAAATTGATGAAACTCACACATTTTTTTCCTACATGGTTTAAGGGTCACTCCAACCTACCAGTCATCTTGTCAATAACTCTGGTCATGGTTTTATAGTTCTGAGATTTAAATAGCAGCTTCGATTGTAAAAACACGGTATGATTTATTTATGACAAAAAAGGAACCGTGCCCTTATTAGACTAAAGTAGAAAAAACACTCAATGGAATTACCACAGCCACAAAGGTTAAGAAGGTAACGAGAAAAGCCTGTGCCTGGACGTCGCATACACTCAGGAAGTCCTGGAAGAAGAGCAGAGGTTAGAGACCTGCTCTATCGGATTAGGAGCAGGGCAAGAATGAAAACAAAGAGAGATGTCCTTAAGAGATCATCTAAAAGAGGCTCATTTCCTCAACACTGAACTGTAGCTTAGCAAAGAGCCAGCTCCCTGGGTCTTCCTTCTCTCCAGCAAAGTGCTAGACACTCAGAGAGCCTTCTGGAAAGCAGTAACGGAACAGCAGAGAGAAAATTGCCCCAAGTGCCACTCCTCGCCTGACACATCCAGAAGCTGGGGACAGTATCTTGAGGAGCACATGGCAGAGGTATCAAGTCTCACTGGATCCCTAGGGGAACAAATTTTAGAACAGCAGCTCTAGCTGAAAAAAGGAAACGAAAGTAATTCTCAACTGAAACGTGTCGGGTAAAGAAGCACCTCCCCCAGGAGGCAGGTGTCCTGGGCTTGAGTGACTCAACAGCACCAAGCAGTGGCCACTGAAGACCGCTCACAGGGGACTGGGGAAGCTATGTCCTCATAGCCCACCCTCAAAGCAGCCCTGGGGTGCCAGAAAGAGGACTCAAGGGGAAATAGTATAAGAAACTTGAATATATTGGATGAAAAATAAAAGCCTGGTTCTCAAGGAAGGCCTGGTTGGGACTCCCACAACTATAAATTAACACTGTAAGGAGGAGGCATCATCTTAAATACTACTCTCTAGAGACAAGACTAGA
>NW_011889052.1:1074919-1079051 GCF_000151845.1 Pteropus vampyrus | reverse complement strand
CTCTACCCTTTGGCAGGGGTGGAGGATAAGTTTTAGTCAAAGGAATGTTAAGATCTGATGATAAGGCAGAGAATGTGAAAAAGAGAGACCAGGCGAGAAATGTAGGCATCACACCATCACTTGTAAGATGAGGCTCTGATGGGACCAATACTTGAGGCATTTCAAATGCTTTTCAAGTTGGCCGTGTTGAATATTGGCTACTTTGTTCATAGGCAAGCGTTATTATAAATCTGATTTTATATACCGGCTGGGGTGAATGAGCACCTTAACCAAATGCTAGTCGCATGGTTCAGCAAAGGTACCGTCCAAAGGCAAACACTATGGTTTTAGCATGTGCAGGCTACAGTCCGGGCCTCAGAGCACAGTCGGTTGCGGTCTGACCCTTAGTTACACCAGCACTGGCCTGGCCTTCGCACAGACCCACTGCCTTCCCTTCTCTGTGGGGCATCTGCAAACCTGAAGCAGCAGCGGGAGTCTCAATGAGTGGGCTCTGCTGAGGCACAGATCTGACTGTAGGGAAGTCTTTCTCTATACAGTCTTTAGGTATCGGGGCAAAACAATTACCTGGTCCTTTACGGTTTCTTAGATAGTTTGACTGACTAGGGGCTTTAAACACAGTTAAGTTCCACATATGCTAAGGAACACAAGTGTGTAAGCTCTGAACTTTATCATTTATTCATTCATTCATTCATTCATTCATTCATTTTAGTTCTGAACTTTACATTGTTAGTCCAAGCCTATGGGCAGCACAGAAAGGCAGGCCCAGACACCATCCCTTATGCTGTTCTGAGCTAAACTCAAGGCCAAAGGAAAAAACTGATGAAACTCACGCATTTTTTTTCTACATGGTTAAAGGGTCACTCCCAACCTACCAGTCATCTTGTCAATAACTCTGGTCATGGTTTTATAGTTCTGAGATTTAAATAGCAGCTTCGATTGTAAAAACACAGTATGATTTATTTATGACAGAAAAGGAAGCGTGCCCTTATTACAAATAAAATCTTAGACTAAAGTAGAAAAAACACTCAATGGAATTACCACAGCCACAAAGGTTAAGAAGGTAACGAGAAAAGCCTGTGCCTGGATGTTGCCTGGACGTCGCATACACTCAGGAAGTCCTGGAAGAAGAGCAGAGGTTAGAGACCTGCTCTATCGGATTAGGAGCAGGGCAAGAATGAAAACAAAGAGAGATGTCCTTAAGAGATCGTCTAAAAGAGGCTCATTTCCTCCCCACTGAACTGTAGCTTAGCAAAGAGCCAGCTCCCTGGGTCTTCCTTCTCTCCAGCAAAGTGCTAGAACTCAGAAAGCCTTCTGGAAAGCAGTAACGGAACAGCAGAGAGAAAATTGCCCCAAGTGCCACTCCTCCCCTGACACATCCAGAAGCTGGGGACAGTATCTTGAGGAGCACATGGCAGAGGCATCAACTCTCACTGGATCCCTAGGGGAACAAATTTTAGAACAGCAGCTCTAGCTGAAAAAAGGAAACGAAAGTAATTCTCAACTGAAATGTGTCGGGTAAAGAAGCACCTCCCCCAGGAGGCAGGTGTCCTGGGCTTGAGTGACTCAACAGCACCAAGCAGTGGCCACTGAAGACCGCTCACAGGGGACTGGGGAAGCTATGTCCTCATAGCCCACCCTCAAAGCAGCCCTGGGGTGCCAGAAAGAGGACCCAAGGGGAAATAGTATAAGAAACTTGAATATATTGAATGAAAAATAAAAGCCTGGTTCTCAAGGAAGGCCTGGTTGGGACTCCCACAACTATAAATTAACACTGTAAGAAGGAGGCATCATCTTAAATACTACTCTCTAGAGACAAGACTAGAAGACTGGTAGATGCCCCTCAGGATACGATGAACATAGGTCATAATTAACCTCTTAATGAGTGATTCTCCCGAGTTTAGACTCAAGTTGGAGACTCTGAATAACTGGCATAAAATGACTTCAGTCCCAGTGAAGCTGAATCAAGACTTTTTCAGCCTATTCATTTTCCCTCAGATATCACTGAGTGTCAGGGTCTTTTGACAGGTTGCTAAGGACAAAATTTTGCCTGGTATCTGCTAGGAACTTGGGATTGGTCTGCTTTCTAAGTTTTGTGGATGTGGGGTAATGCTATGATAATTTTATGTCCTGCTTAAATTCTTTTTGTTGTTGCTGTTGTTTTAAGTGAGACTTATGAGAGACTTGGCACTGAACTTGGGTAGCAGAGTTAGAAGGCAGGTGCATTTGGCTCTCCCATTATGTTCTCCAATAGCTCCATCAGCATTAAGGTGGCATTTGGTCTCCACCAGCCTGCCATTGCTCCATTTCTGTTGGTTCTGAGCCTGAGCTCAGAGAAAAGGTGTTATTTACTAGGTCTCCTCCTAAAACCACATCTGCCTTTACTTTTATTATATAGGCTTGTTGTGGAGAATGGCCAAAGCAACTATAAAATACGGAACTGAAGCCTTCCACAGTGTGTAAAACAAAGAGACAGAAAATAGGTGAATTAATGACCAAGGTTCTGAAAACGGGCAAAGTCCCTATAGTCCAAAAGTATGTTAATGAAAGTAGAAAACAAAATCGGACCTGGTGCATTTGGAAAACAAGACAAAAAACAGATGTCTGGTCCCAGGCACGGAGCAGGCAGAAACGGACATGTGCCTTCACCAGGCTAACAGGTGACAAATGGACTTCCCTAAAGACTCTTCGTGGAAACAAGCTGCCAGAACCACAGACTCTCCTTCCAACATTCCAGGAGTGCAACACCTGTATATGCAGGCGCTAGAGTCAGTTAAAAAATAAAAATAAAATATGTATGTATGGGTGTATATATACATATACATATATATATATATGTATATATATATATATATTTAAATCGATGACAGTTATCGTTTATTTTCCCTCTCCTCAAATTCAAGGATTCCCTCCAAGAAAAAAATTTACCACCCTATTCAACCTACCACCACTGTACCCTCCCCATGCATGAGGCTACACACCAGGGATGCCCAGTTCATCTCACCCTGGGCTGCTCCGACAGACTCCAGGGTGACCCACTCCACATCCTGCTGCCCAAACTCCTTAGCAGCATGTTCAAGGCCCTTCCGACCAGTTTCCCTCACGCCCTATGTATACCTGGACTCCGGCCAGGAACTCTCCCTCACCAACCCCTTTAATAGCTATGCTCCTTCCTCTCAATGTTATCGCTCCGAACTCAGAAGGTTTGCAGTGGCTGCCTGCCTCCGGCCTCTGCGTACCTCCGACAAATACTGGGCACCAGCCTTGTGCAAAGAATAAGAGAACGAGTCGGGCAAAGTGCATTCCGGTGGCCCCGCTGGCGGGCACTACCCTCTTCTTGCCAGGCTGCCGCCCTGCAATGCCCATCCCGACCTCTCCGAGCACCGCGGCCTCGCCCTCCTTCCCGCATGAGGGCGCCCAAGCCACGCTCGGATGGGCAGTTCCCGCCCAGGACGGCTTCACCCTCTCGTCCGGTCCCGGGCGAGTGATGGAGAGAGAAGCGGGCCACCGGCCGTCGGCCCTCCTACGGAAAGCTGTCCCCGCCTTGAGCCCGAGCGGACACGCCAGCCACGGCTCACGCACCGCCTCACGCGGCTTCCGGCCCCGCCCACGGCCTCTCGGCCAGGACCCCGGGGCTGCCCGGCCCAACGCCTGAAGGACCCCGCTTGGGTGGCCCGGCGCCGCGGCGCGAGGACCAGGTGAATCTGCACCCGGACTCCAGCTGGACTGGGGCTCCGAACAGCCCAGAATGTGGGGTGGGCTTAGACCCTATTAAAAGGGGGAGGGGTCGCGCGACTGCAGGAAGAAATGGAGGGAAGCGAGGCAAGGGGACGGTGGCAAGAGCAGGGATCGTGAGCTTGGGGAGCTGGAGGGCTGGGCCTCCGGTGTTAGGGGGCGGTGGCAGAGCTGAGAGGCTGCGGGTCCCCGCAGCGCGTACGCGGACGAGGGGTTTGGCTGCTGCCTTCCCGGAAGCAGAGGAATAGGGACCTTAGATGTGGAGGAAAATGCCCAGGCAACTTCTAAAATTTGTAATTCTCTGATGGGGCGACCTTGAAGTTAAGCAGGCTTCTCGATCTGTCATCGTTTGTTGTAAACTAAGAGCCAAGACAACCATAACTTAGCTGGCAATAGGAAA
>NW_011889052.1:1066662-1073319 GCF_000151845.1 Pteropus vampyrus | reverse complement strand
CCTTAGTGTAAAGTTCAAACAAAACCAATTTGTCCTAATGATTATAGACCAGAGGCTCAGTTAATCATGTCCTAAAGCTCAGCGATTTAAGGAGCCGGCATACAGAGGACGAGGACGGGGAGAAAAAGCAAACGAGTCAAAAAACCTTTATTTGGGAAAAACCAGCTTGAATCAGGAGAAAAAACTATATTAAAGAAATGAAGTTTGTGTGCAGTTACAAGCTATAGGGTAAGAAGAGGTGGGTGTCCTTGAATCGGGTCCTGTCTTCCGACCCACGATGAACAAACTCGAGTCCTGGCTCCAGCGGGTCCTCATGGTTCTTTTGGCCAGCCTGAGTCTCTTGTTCTTTCGCACGGTCCTTTTGACGAATTTTCGCTTTTGGGGTGTTTATCCAGGCTGTTCATCAGCAGATTCTGAGCAACAAGTTCCTTATTGTACGCACGAGAGAACTTCTGTGGAGGAAAGAAGATTGCCGGAGCTTTTACCAGGAGCATGAAGGTAGGATCAACGGCCTTCTGATCCCAGGCGGTGTCCAAGGGGGACTTTACCTGGACACGCCGGCAGGCTCTCTGCTACCAACTGTAAAATTGTAGCCAGTCCTCTAAAGTCTCAGTTTATACAGAAACTTTTCATGATTATCAGGGTTTTGGTTTTGTTTTGTTTAATATTTTCTAGGAAGGTTGTTACCTTACAGTCCCAACCAGAAACTTAGTTTTACGTCCTGATAATATCAGTGGTTAACATTGCCTCAGTGTTTACTCTGTCAGACATTGTTCTAATGCACACGATTTCATTTAATTCTCCCACCAGTTCTATGAGGTAGGTTTTATCAAGTCCCCAGTATAATGATTAGGAAACTGAGTTAAGGAAGTTAATGACTCAGCCAAAACTGCACAGGTCGTAAGGGGCAGAACCTGGATTCAGACCCACGTATGTCAGACTCCACGGTCCTTGTTCTCGTCTCTGAAACGGTTTTTATTATTCCAAGTTAGGAGGCAGAAGTACAAAAAGTTCTCGTGGGCACCAGTTCTTAATGAGGGTCCTCTTTCTTTGCAGGGCGTTTTTTCTATCAGCGGCTGGTGGAGTTCATGGCCAGGTACTTCTCATTTTGGTTCTGGCATCTTTACCTTCTGAGACATGTCTCTCCTGGCCCCTGAATGGACTTGTTCATTTCATTTGTCACCCTTTAAAGTTGTAAGCAGTGTCTGTAGAGGAGTATTGCTGAAAGCTGCCTAGCAACAATGCTGATCCCTGTGGCTTTCTTGTACATCATCACCTTCTGTTTGAATCAGCATTGGCACTCAGCTAGAAAGGCAAGGAAACTCTCAGGATGTACAGTGTGCCTTTATTCGTGCCTGCTCACGGCATGCCCTCCCGGACCTGATAGCCAGATCCTGACGTGAGCTCCTTTCATTCACAGTGGACCAATCCGAGCCTACATCCTCGCCCACAAGGATGCCATCCAGCTCTGGAGGACACTGATGGGACCCACTAGAGTGTTTCGAGCACGGCACGTGGCTCCGGATTCAATTCGTGGGAGTTTCGGCCTCACCGACACCCGCAACACCACCCATGGCTCCGGTGAGTCTGCCTCCCATGTCCACAACCACAAAAAAAGGGAGGATGGTTTGGGGTGGGTGGGCAGGCCGTACAGTGGAGTTGAGAGTCAGGTCCTTCCGGTGAGCTTTTTTCCCTCAGCTGACTGGGCCCTTTTCTGGAGGGTCTGGGGAAGAATCCACTCCCAAAAGTCATTCAGGTTGTTGGCAGAATTCCTGTGCTTATGGGACTGAGGTCCCCATGTCCTTGCCTTTAGGTGGGGACCACTCAGTCTCTCCTGACCACTCACATTCCTCATCAGAAGGCCCACTCCATCTTCAAGACAGCAACTGTGCGTCAAATGCTCCTTTCGCTCCCAGATAAAACTCTTTTAAAGAGCTCGTGTGATTAATTAGACCCACCTGGATAATGTTCCTTTTGATTAAAGAAAGTCAACTGATAGCAACCGTAATTACACCTGCAAAATCCCTTTCGTCATGTACTATAACATAATGATATTGCATTCTATCCACATTCCTGGAGACCAGAGTAGGAATCTCCATGGGGCTGGGTGAGGGTCTCTTCGACATTCTCCCTGCAATAGTTTGATAAGTACTAGCTGAACAGCACTGCTAAGCCCACTGTGGTGCAAAGGAAGACCAGAGCCACCAGGAATGGTGGCCTACAAGTGTTGGGACTGGGCCAGGCCTCAAATGGAAGGTGGGCTTAGATTAGTGCACAACAGGCAGGTAGGTGTTCCACATAAGGGAGACGCTGAAGCAGGAAGGTGTGTGGTGGGGCTGAGGGCCACAGGTGGGCTGGGCTGATGGGACAAGAATTGGAAGTGGTGGATGGCAAGAAAGTGCAGCCTTGAGCACTGGACCAAAGTAGTTGCACTTCATTCCATGAATAATAAGAACCACTCTAAACCCTCTGAGCGGAGTGGACCTATCAGTTATGTTGTGTTTAATTTATCAGGTGTGATGACGGTTTGGAGAGAGCGGGAGAAACTGAAGGCAGGACCGCTCTCAAGAGACTTTTATGATGGTAGGTCCTGTAGGCTGGAGCTCAAGGGAGTGGAGGGGCAGACACAGCACTTCCTGTCCCCTGCCCCCTCCACCCAAGGTTCGTGCTCTGGTTGTGTGGCTGCAGGTTTTCACCTCACTCTGAAACTGGAGGGCAGACAAGTCCAGGGCTCATACGACCTGCACTGCTCAGCCAAAAGACCGACACAGGAGTTGAGCGAAATAGAATAAGTGTTTATTAGAGAATCACAAGTCCCAGAGACACAGGCCTGGCTCCCCAAGTATCTCAGAAATACAGATTATATAGGGAAAAAAAAATCAGTAGTCATGGAAACTAAGGGAGCTGGGGTCGTGGGTGCTGCTGATTGGACGACTAACGGGAGCTGAGGTAGTTGATCATTGTGTCTGATTCTGGAATCAGCCATGGCGCCATCCTGTCTGATCCTGTGACCTTCTGCCTCGATGGGGCTGGGGCTGAAACACATCTAAAGTCGAGATGTTATCCTTAGTGTAAAGTTCAAACAAAACCAATTTGTCCTAATGATTATAAACCAGAGGCTCAGTTAATCATGTCCTAAAGCTCAGCGATTTAAGGAGCCGGCATACAGAGGACAAGGACGGGGAGAAAAAGCAAACAAGTCAAAAAACCTTTATTTGCGAAAAACCAGCTTGAATCAGGAAAAAAACTATATTAAAGAAATGAAGTTTGTGTGCAGTTACAAGCTATAGGGTAAGAAGAGGTGGCGCCCGCAATATGGGAGTCCTTGAATCGGGTCCTTCTTCATCTCCACCTTGTCTTCCGACCCACGATGAACAAACTCGAGTCCTGGCTGCAGCGGGTCCTCATGGTTCTTTTGGCCAGCCTGAGTCTCTTGTTCTTTCGCACGGTCCTTTTGACGAATTTTCGCTTTTGGGGTGTTTATCCAGGCTGTTCATCAGCAGATTCTGAGCAACAAGTTCCTTATTGTACGCACGAGAGAACTTCTGTGGAGGAAAGAAGATTGCCGGAGCTTTTACCAGGAGCATGAAGGTAGGATCAACGGCCTTCTGATCCCAGGCGGTGTCCAAGGGGGACTTTACCTGGACACGCCGGCAGGCTCTCTGCTACCAACTGTAAAATTGTAGCCAGTCCTCTAAAGTCTCAGTTTATACAGAAACTTTTCATGATTATCAGGGTTTTGGTTTTGTTTTGTTTAATATTTTCTAGGAAGGTTGTTACCTTACAGTCCCAACCAGAAACTTAGTTTTACGTCCTGATAATATCAGTGGTTACCATTGCCTCAGTGTTTACTCTGTCAGACATTGTTCTAATGCACACGATTTCATTTAATTCTCCCACCAGTTCTGTGAGGTAGGTTTTATCATGTCCCCAGTATAATGATCAGGAAACTGAGTTAAGGAAGTTAATGACTCAGCCAAAACTGCACAGGTTGTAAGTGGCAGAACCTGGATTCAGACCCACGTATGTCAGACTCCACGGTCCTTGTTCTCTTCTCTGAAACGGTTTTTATTATTCCAAGTTAGGAGGCAGAAGTGCAAAAAGTTCTCGTGGGCACCAGTTCTTAATGAGGGTCCTCTTTCTTTGCAGGGCGTTTTTTCTATCAGCGGCTGGTGGAGTTCATGGCCAGGTACTTCTAATTTTGGTTCTGGCATCTTTACCTTCTGAGACATGTCTCTCCTGGCCCCTGAATGGACTTGTTCATTTCATTTGTCACCCTTTAAAGTTGTAAGCAGTGTCTGTAGAGGAGTATTGCTGAAAGCTGCCTAGCAACAATGCTGATCCCTGTGGCTTTCTTGTACATCATCACCTTCTGTTTCAATCAGCATTGGCACTCAGCTAGAAAGGCAAGGAAACCCTCAGGATGTACAGTGTGCCTTTATTCGTGCCTGCTCACGGCATGCCCTCCGGACCTGATAGCCAGATCCTGACGTGAGCTCCTTTCATTCACAGTGGACCAATCCGAGCCTACATCCTCGCCCACAAGGATGCCATCCAGCTCTGGAGGACACTGATGGGACCCACTAGAGTGTTTCGAGCACGGCACGTGGCTCCGGATTCCATTCGTGGGAGTTTCGGCCTCACCGACACCCGCAACACCACCCATGGTTCCGGTGAGTCTGCCTCCCATGTCCACAACCACAAAAAAAAGGAGGATGGTTTGGGGTGGGTGGGCAGGCCGTACAGTGGAGTTGAGAGTCAGGTCCTTCCGGTGAGCTTTTTTCCCAACTGTGTTTCTGGCCCTTCATGGCTGCCTCAGCAGGTGTAGCCCCAGAACTGAGGCGGGCAGGAGGAGTAGAAGCTCAGATTTCTGAAGCTGATTCTGCCTGCCTCTTGCCTCTGTTCTGCACCCCTATGAGAATCCCTTCTCTTTCTTAACTCCTCTTATAGACTCTGTGGTTTCGGCCAGTAGAGAGATTGCAGCCTTCTTCCCTGACTTCAGTGAACAGCGCTGGTATGAGGAAGAGGAGCCCCAGTTGCGCTGTGGCCCCGTGCACTACAGTCCGGAGGGAGGCATCCACTGTGCAGCCAGAACAGGAGGCCCGGGACCAGCCTGACGCAGGTCTGTCTGTGAAGACTGGTGGCATTGCCCAGCCTTTTCTCTTGCCTTGTGGTCCAGAGACTTCTCCAAGGACCAGAGAGGCCTGGGGCCCATGGCACCATCTCTGCTAGGCACGGCCACCCACCTGAGGCCCTAGTTCCTCACTGCTACTACCTCTAGAATCTAACTCTCTACCTCTTCTCTGGAATGTTCATGGGTGGTTCAAAGGAATGATGGCTGCTCTTTTTTCTGAAAACTAATCGCCCTTTTTCAAGGAGGAGCTAGCCTAAATGACTTACCTGAAAAATGCAGTTACTGTATAAGTAATATTTAGCCTGTCTTCCTCAATACAAGTCAGTATTCTACTGAATCCTCGAGGCTGGGAAGACTACTCTCTCTAGGTGCCTTCTCTCTGTTCTTAACTGGAGTAATTAAACATGTCTTGAAGCCAAGTTTCTCTCTATGCTAAGTGGAGAGAATTGTGCAGCAGTATCCCAGGAGGTTCACACACACAGTGTGCAGCTTATGTCATGCATAAAGGCACCCAGTGACAGAGCTGAGTGTGGGCTCAAATCCATGCTGTGCACCTGGCACAAGGCTGCATCCTGGAGGAAGGGTCACCTTTTATTTGAACAAAGGTGAGTCTGTATGACTCACTTTTTTTCTGATTTGCACAAAGCCACTAAAGGTAGCCATGTCTCTGTTGTAGCTGAGGATGACAGTTATCTATTGCTGCATGAAGAATCGAATCAAACTTTAGTGGCTGGATTATGCTCTGGGAACAAATGATCTCCAAAAATCTAAGTAGCTTAAAGCAATTACGGTTTTTTCCCCCTTGCTCATGCCACAGGTCAATTACAGGTGGGCCACATCTACCATTCAGATAGCAGAAGGATAGAAGGATGAATGGATGGGTGAGGGGAAAGGACAATCTAATCATAATATATGGCAAATATAGCATCTTAAATCAGTGAGGAAACAATGCCTCTTTAATAATTGGTTGGAGGAAACTATGTGGCAGTTCAGTATCTGTTAAAATTGGCTTCTAAACATAAAATGGCTTCTAAAACCCTTAGAATCTTCTTTACCTTGGTAGAAAAGAACACACGGATCTGAGCAGACATTTGGAGGCGAAAGACGCATGCTCCTCCATTTCTCACCCACCCCGCCAAAATCACCATCATGTCCTTACCCTCCCCTCCACAGCACAACCCATCTGAGGAAGGCTCATGGTGGCTAGAGAAAGGGGGCTGAAAAAGCCATTCTGCAGGAACCTCCAACAGAAACATGCAGTGTGCCAGAATTACAGACCCCTCAGTCAAGACAGGATAAGAATGTCCTCCAGACACATGGGGCTCCTCCAGGAAACCGTCCCCAAGATCCTAGGAAGGGTCTGCGGGATGCACACAGACCCTTGCAGTGTAGCGTTGAATCCAGCGCTAAGAGCCACAGTGACAACCATATATGTAATTTTAAATTTCCTAGTAAGCCATCTCAAAACATTTTTAAAGGTGAAATTAATAACATTTAACCCAACATATCTAAAACATTTCATC
>NW_011889052.1:1063197-1064422 GCF_000151845.1 Pteropus vampyrus | reverse complement strand
TTTTCTTTTCATTTTGTCAGTTGTTGCTTTTTCTATGTAGAAACTTTTTAGTCTGATATAATCCCACTGTTTTCTTTTGATTTTGCTGCTTGCGCTTTAGGTGTCATACCCAAAAAATCATTTCTAAGATCCATGTCAAAGAGCTTTTTTCTTATTTTTTTTCTAGGAGTTTTATGGTTCCCAGACTTACGTTTAGGTCTATAATCCATTTCAAGATAATTTTCGTGAGTGGTTGTAAGATAGAGACCTAGTTTCATCTAAAAATTATTGAGGATCCGAAAGAGCTTTTTTTTATGTGAACTAAATTGATTGCTTTTCACCATACTAGATATTTCACTGTAGAAATGTTAGATATTTATATATGAATTCATTTTAAAAACAATAAGCCTATTGCTAACATAAATGTTTTTTATGAAAAAAATCTGTATTTTTCTTTAAAAATTTAGTGATAAAAGAGGCATTTTTTTTACACTTTTGCAAATTTCTTTAATGTTCAACTTGATAGAAAAGGCTGAAGCCCTATCTGCTTCTGTATCCAATCTATTGTGACAGCTGTCAAGCATCAGATCAAGTCAAAGACCTGACAAATTTGTCCGGTTAAGTAACAAGGAATCTTTTTTAGATCTGGCAATTTATTATTACTTACATAGACAGCAAAAGGAAAAGTAGCCAAATGTGCCGGCTCCCTAAGGCCTTTATATCAGGTGACACCAAAATAAAAGGGGCCAGATGAGTTCATCACAAATGATAGAACACACTGTTGCTGAGGAGCCAATTTGAGACTCCACCTGAGTGGTTTATTTATAGTTTACAGCTATACCCTGAGGGGACCGAGGGGACAGGGCAGAAAGGTACATACGTCATCAACACTCTTCTAAAACATGGGGAGATGACTGGGAGATGGCATCTGAGCAGCTCCTCATAAGTCTTGTGACCTGATCAAGGAGGGTCATTTTTTACCCATCCGGTAATAAGGATGTCAGGGCATGACAATACCTAATGTTGCTTCATTAGTCTCTCAGTGCTGCTAAAGCCCAATCATAAGCCAGTAATTGCCTCTCAAATGGGCTATACCAGGTGGCACTGTCAGGCAAACGCTATGTCTGTATCCACAGGGGGACCCTTGCCTAGTGGCTACATCCTTCTGCCACAGGCTCCGGTCTGTTAATTGTCAGTCAGCGACACTTGTCATTTTAAAGGCTCTGTAGGACTCACTGGTCTGAGC
>NW_011889052.1:1057855-1062747 GCF_000151845.1 Pteropus vampyrus | reverse complement strand
CTTTACTTTGTAAAAGGCAACATTTTTTCTTTGACTGCCAGAGGGATTGTTTTGTGAATCCGCCCACATTGTTTCAATAAACTTTACTTGGCCATTCGGCCTCCTAGTTGCCCTTTGATTTATCAGTCACTCCTGCTGGCTGTTGATAACACGGAGGTAGAGCTATTTGAAGGTGGAATTCCCATCAGGGAATCAGCCTGCCTCCTCTTCCCTGCAGTCCCGCCCTTTATCAGCCTCTGGGGCAATCCTCCTTCCATTGTCTCCTCCCTCCTCTCCTCTAGGCCACTGCCTAGGGTGGGAGTGGGGGCATGTCCTTGCTGGTCTCCCTCACGATTCGCCCCACTTAAACACCCTCCCCACCCCACCCCCATGCACACACAGGGAGGCCAGGGTAATCTGGCTAAGATGGACAAAGGATCTTATCACCCCCTGCTAAAACCATCACTTGCTCCCTATTGCTCTTCAGGGCCTGGGTCTGTCCATCTCTCTACTCGCACCCTGACCCTCACCCCCTTGCAAACCTGCTTTGAGCACTGAATAGAGTGTCACCCCCTCCTACCATGCCTGTCGCTGTGCCTTCGCCTAAGCAGTTTTCTCCCTCTATTCCTCCGCGCTGGGCTGGGGGCCCCTCCTGTGCATTCTCATGTGCTGGCTGGAAAAATACTGCTTGGCTATCGCCCAAGGGAACATAACATTCTAACAATAAGCTTTCTGCTTCTGTCCCCCCGCTTGCACAAGCGACCTGTGGGTTGACAGGTAGTGAACAGGAGAAAAATAGACCTTTGCATTTAAGACAGAATGAGGAATGGGATTTAGGGCTTAAAAACCCTGTACCTCTACATTTGGGGGCTGCTTAATTTGGGGTCTGCGTACCCCTGGCAGACCCAGCTGGCTGAATAAAGAGCATGTTTCCTATAACTCACTGATTTCTGGTGGTCCTTGTGTTTTTTGGGGGCTAGCGGCTACAGCATTTGGAGGCCACAGCGAGATCTCAGGGAGTGGCCCTAGGACCTAAGACCGGACCGGCCTCCGAAGCAGTTGCTGTCTCTGTTTCAGATTCAAAGGGGTGGCCAACCTGAGCCGTTCCAGGGCCCTTGAATGCTGTGACGGGTCAGTACAATCGTCAAGGACGCAACGTTTAGGACACACTCTTTCTTCCTGGTCCCGACGGGAATCTGGAATGTCCCTGGCCTCATGTCTGGAAAAAAGGTACCTTCCTGTTTCTGTTGACCGGTCAACGGTGGTCCGTGGAGGGACTGGACGCAGTCATATCTCCCGGACCGTGGCCAGGCCGCGAGATGCTGCCTCCTGTGCCCTGTTGTCGGGTTCCGTTTATTGTCTCTGGTCTTGTCTAGATTGTAGGTGGCGGACTTCTCTGGGTCCACCTACACACCAGTAATTGTTCTTGTCTGAGTGTCTGATTGTTCTTGTCTGAGTGTCTGTTTTGTGTTTTCTGCGCAAGCGACGGGGGGAAGCCTGAGTTCACAGAAGACACCCTTGGGTTGTCTCCTGCGACATTTCAAAGAAGGGTTTGTAGAAGGAGCTGACTATGGCATAAAGTTTTCTCCAGGCAGACTAAAAACATTGTGTAAAGTCGAGTGGCTGTCTTTTGATGTAAACTAGTCTCCGGAGGGTTCTTTTGACAGGGGTTTAGTGAGGAATGTTTGGAAGATTATCACGGGAGACCTGGGACATCCTGATCAGTTTCCCCACATCAATCAATGGTTAAACCTTGTTCAGACACCCCCTCCTTGGCTCTGCCCGTGTGCCCTTTCTCTAGGGGTGTGAATCTTAGTTGTGGGCCCCCCGAAACATGCAGCAACTGAATCTCCAAGACAGCCCAGTCCCTCAGTCCTCCAATCTCCACTGGAGGACAGTGACCTTCCCCCACCCTACAATCCAGAACAACACAGGCCAAATAGCATCACCTCACCTCCTCAGACGCAGGCAAGTAACCCCTATGGGCCTCTTGCTTCCGCTCCGGGCGGGGCACCAGCCAATACCACCACCCTGGCCATCCTCCCCTTGCGAGAAGCACCACCCCAGGGGCATCACACAGACAGGCCCTTTATGGTTTACGTGCCTTTCTCAACTAGTGACCTATACAACTGGAAGGCACAGAATCTGCCTTTCTCTGAGAAACCCCAGGCATCACTGGGACTCTTAGAAAGTGTCTTTCAGACTCACTGCCTCACCTGGGACGATTGCCAACAGCTTTTAATTACCCCCTTCACGCAGGAAGAACGAAGAACGCGGACACATTCGGACTGAAACACAAAAGACAGCTGCGGGAGGGAGGAGAGTTGAGGAAGGGGGAACAGATTGAGGAGGAATTTCCCTCCACCCGCCCAGACTGGGGACACAATCCTCAGGCAGCGAGAACGGCATTAGATCGGTACCACCAGATTCTAATTGGGGAATTAGGATGGCTGCTCGTCAGCCAACTAACCTTTCTAAGGTAACTGAAGTTATACATGGACCTCAGGAATCCCCTGGAGCGTTTCTTAAACGAGGCGTACCGAGTATACACCCCCATTGATCCTGAGGCCCAGCAGGCAATTAATATAGCCTTTGCTACTCAGGCAGCCCCTGATATCTGGCGTAAGTTGCAAAAATTAAAAGGTTTTACAGGAACAAACCTGTCCCAACTTGTTGAGATAGCCCAGAAGGTGTTCAACAACAGGGAGGCACCAGATGACCCCAAACGTATGGCTAAAATCCAAAACTACTGTTATCAACCCAGCCAATCTGTTGCCAGACCCAGGCCCCAAGACCCCCGTTCATGACTACAGATTTCACTAATGCTGTGTGTTCCTCACGGCCAGACCTCAAAGAGTCCCCTCTGCCTGAGGCCGATGAAGTTCTGTTCAGGGACGGGAGCAGCTTCATGCAGGAAGGAAGGAGGTACACTGGGGCAGCGGTCGTTACTCTAACTGGCACCATCTGGTCACAAGCTCTTCCCCATAAGACTTCTGCTCAAAAGGCAGAACTCATCGCCCTCACTGAGGCACTAAGATGGGGAAAGGATAAGGCAGTCACGATACACACTGACAGCCAATACGCCTTTGCCACTGCACATGTACACGGAGCCATCTACAAGGAAAGAGGGCTTCTGACTACAGCTGGGAAGGACATCAAGAACAAGGGGGAGATCTTAGCCTTACCTGAAACCATATAGATGCCTAAGGCTCTTGCTATTGTTCTTTTAAAAGGGCATCAAAAAGGGAATAGTCCTGAGGCTGAGAGAAACCAACGAGCCAATGCAGAGACAAGAACGGCGGCCACAAGGCCAGCGGGGCCCCCACCACATCTACTGACTGTTGTCCCTTACCCAGAACTGCCTCCATCTCCGACCTATATGGTGGAAGAGAACATATATTGTCAAGATAAGGGAGCCACTAGGAACCAACAGGGGTGGTGGACAACCCCAGATTGAAAAATCGGGCTCTCACGGCCCTTGGAAGGACTCTCCTCCACCAACTACACCAGACCACACACCTAGGGCGAACTAAGATGCTCCAAGCTTTAGACCCCTACTTTCACTTGTTAGAAGGGAGAAGAACTGCAGAGGAGATGGCCTCACGATGCCCGGCTTGTGCCCAAGTTAATCCAAAGAAGGGGAAGATAGAAGAACCTAGGCATAGGAAAAGAGAAACTTGTCCGGGGGACCACTGGGAAGTAAATTTCACTGAGGTAACTCTGACTGTGGGCGGCTACAAATATTTACTTGCTTTTATAGACACCTTTTCAGGATGGGTAGAGGCCTTCCCTACCAGGAAAGAGACTGCCTCAGTAGTTACTAAGAAACCAAGAGAAGAAATTCTCCCTCGACTCGGTCTCCCCGGAACTTTAGGGTTGGATGACGGACCAGCCTTCGTAGCAAAGGTATCACAACAATTGGCTAGCTACCTAAATTTGCAATGGAAACTCCACTGCGCCTACCGGCCCCAGAGTTCGGGCCAAATAGAGCAAATTAATCGGACCCTAAAAGCGACATTAGTCAAGTTAGGATTAGAAACTGGTGGGACGTGGGTAGAACTTCTCCCCTTTGCTTTTCTCCGAGCCAGGTGTACTCCATATATTAATGAATTCACCCCGTTTAAAATTTTCTTTGGAAAACCCCCACCTTTAGTACCTAGACTAGAAGATGAGAAAAAGACAGAACTACGTAACCTCGTCTTACTTAGGTCTTTACAGGCCCTTCAAAGTGTACAGAAGGAGATATGGTCCCAGGTTCGTGCTGCCCACTCAGCCCCAAGGGACAGACTTCCCCATCAGTTTCACCCTGGGGACTCTGTGTGGATCCGGAAGTTCACTTCCAAGGGACTAGAACCCAAATGGAAAGGACCCTTCACTGTCTACCTGACGACACCCATTGCAGTTAAAGTAGACGGCATCCCATCATGGATTCATCACTCCCACGTGAAGGCAGCACGAGAGTGGACAGCTCAGGAAGACGGGCCCTTAAGACTAAGACTCAAGCATACATAAGTCTAACCCTCTGTTTCTTCCTTTTTTCCTCTTTAGCCCAGGCATTCGACCAGCCACAACCAAAATCAGAAGGAGCATTAATAACTTTGCTAACGACAATACACAAGGTCTTAATAAGACCACCCCAAACATAGGACAAGATTGCGCGTTGTGCCTAAACCCAAAAACCCCCTTACTATGTCGAGGTAGGAACTCCCTTAAATTTAACTGAGCTCAGCAGGCTAGAACTTCAAGTCGATTCACGAACAGAAGTAGTCCTCCCAAATAGAAGAGGTTTAAATTTATTATTCTTAGAACATGATAGATTATGCATGGCTCTAGGTGAAACCTGTTGCTTCTGTGCCAATAACTCTGGAGTAATTAGAAAAAGCTTATGACTAGTACAGAAAAATGTGGATGCC
>NW_011889052.1:1053339-1054770 GCF_000151845.1 Pteropus vampyrus | reverse complement strand
CTCCTCCAGGGACTTGCACCTGGGCTGCTCCTCTCCCTAGTCCTCCCATCTCCCTGGGGACAGCCCCGCTCAGGGCACCAGTTATCGTGGACAGACGTCACTTGGCCTGTATATCTGAGTTCAAGACTGCCGTGAACACTCCTGGTCTACCCCACCGGGCCGCCTGGCCTGCTGTTTTGGTGGGAGCCGCTGCGTGAGTCCTGAGCTGAAAGCCGGAGACGCACCCCACGTGCTTCCTTTTCCTCCAGGGGACACTTTCCTTTGACCTTCCCCACCGCCCCTGCCCCGCTCATGCCACCATCTGCTCTCCTCTGAAGAGCAGCCATGACCTCCAGACTCCACCTTCTCCAGTTCCCAGGTTCTCTCCAGACCTCGGTCCACCCTCCATGCCGTTGTCTAGGGGTTCCCTCGAATGCCGATTTGGCTCTTTCACCCCAGCCTTCAGGAGCCTGCACCCTCCTGGGCTAGAGTCAGAGCTTGGAGTCCCGTGGCTCCCCATCGCCCTCAGCTGTCGGGCCTCTCTGAGCCTCCTGCTCCTTCTGCTCTCTACACGCGAGCCCTCTGCTTGGTGCTCCCGGCCACCTCGCGAAGCCTTCCCTGACCTCCAGCCAAACACGAGAGCCTCCGCCTCTTTGCTCCCTCAGACTTCTGGAAGTGTCTTCTGATGTGACCCCCAAATGACTCCCTGTCCAGTGCTCTCGCTGAGATGCCAGGCCGGAGTGGCTGGTGCTGGGAGGCGAGAGAGTGCCACTGGGAGAGACAGATAATGGGCCAAAGTGAGAGAGGAAAATGCTAGTCCCAGCGCTCCTGGGGGTGGTCATGTGGCCATGAGGCCTGGAGTAGCTGTTGGCCTCAGTTGGCCTGTGGGACTCTTGGGGCTTTGGACAGGGCCCCTCGGAAGGTGGCATCCTGGATATTGCTGCTGGTTGCTCACTCAGCCCCGGGAGAAGGAAGGAGAAATGGGCCTCTGTGCAACCTGCTTTCACAGTCCAGGTATTGCCCCAGTGGCCTCTTGATCAAGCCGGGCTTGCGCATCAGGGGCCTTGATGGCGGTTGGGAGCACGGTCACGCCAGGACCTTGGACCCCTACAATCTCTCCTGGATCTCTCGCCTTTTTTGTTGGCTTCAAGGTCCCCAAGGAGCCAAACTAAGAAGGAAGTAGGTCAAATTGTTAGTCTTTAGACTGGGCGTGAAAGCTGCCCAGATCCAGTTCACTCAGACCCCGGCCTGACTGGCGGAAGGGGGTGTTCTACCTCAGCCAACGCTGCTCACCCCTCTCACTTAGAATCAGCCAGAGCCCAAGCGGCTTCCTCAGGTCCACTGACGCAAGCCAGAGTGTGGCTCCAGGGGGCCTCACCTGGCCTGTCTGGGCCACAGCACAGGGGCCAGGCTTCCCAGATCCCAGGAGTGAATCCTGTCCAGGGCCGGGTA
>NW_011889052.1:1049492-1052499 GCF_000151845.1 Pteropus vampyrus | reverse complement strand
TGATGGAAGACAGCCCGACTTGCTCTTTGGTTCTTTTGTTCTTGGGGGACGTTACTTCTCCTTGCGCCTCCCTCTGCCATAATATAGGTCGGGTTACGGCTGCCTGGAGACCGGGAAGGACTGCAGTGGCAGTGCGCATGCGTGTAGTACCCGACACGGCTGAACACGTGCTCATGATCTGCCAAGCAGGCAGTCCGCCCCCTGCAGCGGACCCCCAGGTGGACTGCCACCTCTGCAAAGCAGCTAAGGAAAGATGGTGCCACGGCGTGGCCCTGGAGGCACAAGTGGTTTACTCTGCAGTTCTGGCAAGTTGCCTTCTTTTCCTGAACCACAGTTTTCTTATGCAAAAATTGAGGACAGAAACTCCAGCCCTGAGGGACAGCAGTGCATTGGAGTCAGATGCATACTCAGGGACAGGGTGTGCTCATATCCTGTGGTCAGAGAGGGCCAGCCACAGGGTCTGCCCGGACTCTGGACAATTCCCACTTCTGCCTTTCTTTCACCCGCAGGATTGTATTGCCAGGGGACCTGGAGTGGGGGAGGGGGTCCCCAAGCATCATTGTTTACCAGCTGCGTGACTTTGAGCAAGTCACTTTGCTCTTCTGGGCCTGGAGCTCCTCATCTGCAGAAAGGGGCTTACCTACCTGACAGTGTTTGCATGGGGACAAAACGTGACAGCGAGTGAGTAAGTACACATTCCCTATCAAATCCTGCTCTCCCAGGGTTTTTGTGAGTGAGGTCAGGGTGAGGTCCCCTGCTCTGTGATGGCTCTAGGCCACTGTCCCTGATGGACATGTGTACTCATTCAAGCTTGGGAGCTGTGCCCCATATCCTTGCCAAAAACTGCCCCACATTTCTACTCAGAATCAGCCTCTCCAGGAAGTCAGCCCTAATGTCACCCTCAGCCGGCATCCTCTGCAATGCACCCACAACCCTGTCTTTAGTCTCAGGCTGGTCCCCAGCATAGGACCTGTTGCCTCAGACAGGATTCATGAAGGCCAACCACTGAACGAAGAGTATGCCTTCCATGTTCTGGAAGCTGAACGTCAGCCAGACTGGGTGAGAGGTAGCATGGCCCAGGGTACAGCCCACCCTAGCCAGACATCCTGGAGGGAGCACTGGCCTGAGGGCTCTGCTGCCTGATGGGCTGGGGGGCTTTAGGAAGGATGCTAGCCTCTCTGAGCGTCAGTTTCTCTATCTTGAGGATAATGGCAGCCATCTCCTTGGTCAGTGCTTTGCACTTTTCTGAAGGTCGTTCCAGCTGATGTGATGAGTGACGAGACACGTAGCCCCCTGGTCTGCCTCTCCCGTCTGTGTGGTGTTAGCTAGGAGTCCCCCCACAGATGGACATGTTAACTATGCAGGGCGGGTGCTCCTGTTGTCTCCTTGCTTGACAGGACACAACATTTTTGGAAGCCCTTTTACTGATCTTCACCGTAAAAGAGACAAAGTGCAGGTTGGGGAACCTCACCCCTGAGCAGTCTCCCTTCAAGTGCACGGGTAAGGTCCTCAGACTCTGCTCCCGTCCCGTCTCGAGGTTGTAGGCTGAGTCCCTGGCTCTGTTCCCCATCTAGATCTGTGCTAGGAGCCCAGCGCTCCCTGGCCCCTCGGCCCTGACCCCGCCAATGCCGCCCTGGCCAGCCCTGCCTCTCTCCTGCAGCCGTTGCTTCAAGAGGCGCTGGAGACAGCATTTTGACCTGCTGTACTCTGGGCATTGAAGGGCTGGACTGGCAATGCTCTTCTGCCCTGTGCCGCCTCCCATTCTCTTCCTTCCCTTTCTGGGCTGTCCCCTGCCCTCCAGCTGCTCAAGGCAGGGGGCAAAGACTCCTAGGAGACTTTGGACAGTACGGAGAGAAATAAGTCGCTCTCAGAGTGGCTTCCAGGTCCCCTTTCACGTGTTGTGGGAAAACTGGAGCTACCACAGGCCAGGACCAGCTGCAGAATTTGTAAAATGAAAATGTGGGGTCCCTTTGTTGTGGCCTGTATAGAATAGACCAAACCAAGTATGCTCTCAAAGGCTGTTTATTAGCCGGTGGCTGTCCTGTACAAAGGAGCAACCCCCAAAGGCCAAGATACAAGGTTTTTAAGCCCTAAATCCCATTCTTCATTCTATCTTAAACACAAAGGTCTATTTTTCTCTTATTCATTACCTGTCAACCCACTGGTCAGGTGTGCAAGCGGGGAGTACAGAAGCAGAAAGCTTGTAGTTAGAACGTTATGTTCCTATGTGTGATTGCCTATGTTCCCATGGGCAATAGCCAGTATTCTCATGGGCAATGGCCAAACAGTAATTCTCAGCTTATATACAATTGATTATTTTTCATGCCACGCAAGCAAGCAGGGTTACACAGGCTAAAATTGGCAGTTAGCTTATGAGCTCATTCTTACAAGTTTCATGATTAACAGAATGCGGTTAGGGGTTCCAGAAACTAGGCCCAAGGTATAGACTTCCTTTGTCCAGTTTCAGGTTTTAATTATCCTTTAACCCTTTCTCATTTCAGCAGGCTGTCACACCTTGTTCAAAAATGTTTTAAGAATTTTAAGACCTCGAGAATGGAGCGTGGAATCAAGTACAGGGCTCTTCGAAGCAGGGTCACCCTGTGTGACTGCAGCGGGGGTCACACTCGTGAAGCCGGCCCTGCCATGGGCCCCACGGCCATGGCAGGAGGGCTTCAAAGAGCCGCTCTAGGAGTTCCTCCATCTGTGGAAATTTAAACTGCCTGGGAAATTAAACATGAACTTATGACTTTGACTGGTTGAGCAACATCTTCTTTAGGAAGAAGAGCTCTGCACACGACATACAAGCGTGTAGCAACGCTCCCCATCGCTCGGAAGGGCTAACCGAGGACCCCCCGCCCCCTTCCCCGCAGCAAGGGAGAAGGGGCTTGGCAAGGCCGCGGGTGTGGAAGCCGCAGCGCGGGGGCTGGGCTCCCAGGCCCGTGCTCTGTCCACCGCCCAGCACCCCTGGCCATCGGACTCTAGGGGGCGGTCTGGAGCTTCGCGATCC
>NW_011889052.1:1047202-1048017 GCF_000151845.1 Pteropus vampyrus | reverse complement strand
TGAGCCAGAATGTTCTTCCTGTCGCTTTCTGCACTTCAAACCCCCACCTCTGTCCACAGCCCCTCTGAGAGCCAGGGCTGGACCCCACCCCTCTATCTTTGCAGGGCCCTCACCATGTTCCCTGTTCATCTCAGGGGCCACTCCCACCAGCCAGCTGCAAGCTCCCTGTGCGTCCAGAGCTGCCGGAGTCCTTTTCTGTAAGCCGGGTGACCTCGGTCCACCGGACAGGGTCTAACAATACTGACCCTCCCAAAAGGAAGGATTTGGGGTCTCAGTCAGGCTATCCGATAGAACTTTCTGTGATGAGGGAAAAGTTCTGGATCTGTGCTATCTGACATGGTAGCCATTAACTACACGTGGCTAAGGAGCACTTGAAACGAGGCTAGTATAACTGACCGACTGACTTCTTCATTTAATTGGATTTTCATTTATTTACACTTACGTAGGACAGCAGAAGAGCTCATTTTCTCCTTGGCCTCCTTGCAAAATTTTTCTCCTCCTTTATAGCTTCATATTCCAAGGCGTTCGTGGCAAGTGGATGGCCTTTGACAACCTAAAACATGTTAGCCCCTGCCCACTCAGCTGGGGGCCAAGAAGAACCTCTCGAGATTGGCAGAAACTGGCTGTTGTCATGTCCCCATCAACTTGAGAGAGGAAGGAGCTCTCAAAGAGAGGCCTTTCCATCAGGGCCATGTTCTGCCTCACGAGTACCACCTGAATTGTGTGCCACCCCTCCAAGTGCAGGCCCCTCTCAGCTTTCAGAGATGGCCCTTGCCCACTTCCTTTCACCCACAGAACATCCTCTGGGACAGGCA
>NW_011889052.1:1035302-1047152 GCF_000151845.1 Pteropus vampyrus | reverse complement strand
TCCCCCTGGCCCACACTGGATAAGTGGGTATGTAGGCCACGTGCCCATGCGACCCTTACGGGAGCAGAGAGAAGCAATCTGATGGAAGACAGCCCGACTTGCTCTTTGGTTCTTTTGTTCTTGGGGGACGTTACTTCTCCTTGCGCCTCCCTCTGCCATAATATAGGTCGGGTTACGGCTGCCTGGAGACCGGGAAGGACTGCAGTGGCAGTGCGCATGCGTGTAGTACCCGACACGGCTGAACGCGTGCTCATGATCTGCCAAGCAGGCAGTCCGCCCCCTGCAGCGGACCCCCAGGTGGACTGCCACCTCTGCAAAGCAGCTAAGGAAAGATGGTGCCACGGCGTGGCCCTGGAGGCACACGTGGTTTACTCTGCAGTTCTGGCAAGTTGCCTTCTCTTCCTGAACCACAGTTTTCTTATGCAAAAATTGAGAACAGAAACTCCAGCCCTGAGGGACAGCAGTGCATTGGAGTCAGATGCATACTCAGGGACAGGGTGTGCTCATATCCTGTGGTCAGAGAGGGCCAGCCACAGGGTCTGCCCGGACTCTGGACAAATCCCACTTCTGCCTTTCTTTCACCCCAGGATTGTATTGCCAGGGGACCTGGAGTGGGGGAGGGGGTCCCCAAGCATCATTGTTTATCAGCTGCGTGACTTTGAGCAAGTCACTTTGCTCTTCTGGGCCTGGATCTCCTCATCTGTAGAATGGGGCTTACCTACCTGACAGTGTTTTTGCATGGGGACAAAACGTGACAGCGAGTGAGTAAGTACACATTCCCTATCAAATCCTGCTCTCCCAGGGTTTTTGTGAGTGAGGTCAGGGTGAGGTCCCCTGCTCTGTGATGGCTCTAGGCCACTGTCCCTGATGGACACGTATACTCATTCAAGCTTGGGAGCTGTGCCCCATACCCTTGCCAAAAACTGCCCCACATTTCTACTCAGGATCAGCCTCTCCAGAAAGTCAGCCCTAATGTCACCCTCAGGTGGCATCCTATGCAATGCACCCACAACCCTGTCTTTAGTCTCAGGCTGGTCCCCAGCATAGCCTGTCACACCTTGTTCAAAAATGTTTTAAGAATTTTAAGACCTCGAGAATGGAGCGTGGAATCAAGTACAGGGCTCTTCGAAGCAGGGTCACCCTGTGTGACTGCAGCGGGGGTCACACTCGTGAAGCCGGCCCTGCCATGGGCCCCACGGCCATGGCAGGAGGGCTTCAAAGAGCCGCTCCAGGAGTTCCTCCATCTGTGGAAATTTAAACTGCCTGGGAAATTAAACATGAACTTATGACTTTGACTGGTTGAGCAACATCTTCTTTAGGAAGAAGAGCTCTGCACACGACATACAAGCGTGTAGCAACGCTCCCCATCGCTCGGAAGGGCTAACCGAGGACCCCCCGCCCCCTTCCCCGCAGCAAGGGAGAAGGGGCTTAGCAAGGCCGCGGGTGTGGAAGCAGCAGCGCGGGGGCTGGGCTCCCAGGCCCGTGCTCTGTCCACCGCCCAGCACCCCTGGCCATCGGACTCTAGGGGGCGGTCTGGAGCTTCGCGATCCTGCCTCCAGCCTCCCTTCCAGCCCCAGCACTCTCCGAGCCTGCACGCAACAAGCTGCTTTCCTTGGCTGGAAGACCTGCCAGGCGTCCCTCCAAGACAAGGCCCCCCTCCTCAGGAAGGCCTCCCCTGGAGCTCTCGGGGCCTCCCGCCCCCAGTTCTCTCTCAGCACTCTCTGTAGGGGATTCTCTGGGGGAGTCATGAGAATGTGAAAATGTTACAAGACAGTAAACACAGGATTCCTCCTGAGGAATCCTGGGGAAACACTCAGTAAGCTGATAATGGGGTCAGCAGGAGACTTTGTTTTGCTCCTGAGGTCAGGACAGAGGAGAATTGGGGAGGAGCAGCAGGAAGACCTGAGGTAAGAAAAAATAGGTTTGAGGCTGAAGCTGGGAGAACCCAGCTGACATGGGGGGCCGCGGGCCGCGTCCATTTGCTTGTCTGCCTTCCTCCGGCCTGTGGGCCTCCAAGGCGTGAGACCTGTTCATTTGAGGCCCCAGCTCTGAGTGGGCCCTTCACCACAGAGGCGCTTAGTGTGGGGTGGAGAGATGGGTACCCGGCCTTGTGAGCTCGGGAGGAGACACTCAGGATTGTCCCAGGCCCAACCCACGGGGTGGGGGCGGTGTACCTGATGCTGAGTCAGGAAACCACGAGCACCCCAGGCTCCCGGAGTACTTAGCTGTTCCACGAGTGAGCGGGGGGTCGAGGCACCGGCCCTGAGAGAAACTGGGAAGTGGCTCTTCTGCTCTTTCGGCGTGGGGACAGATGGGACAGGTTCTGAGGAAGTTGATTCTGATGAAGGCCATGCCATGCCATAGAGTGGTCAAGGGCACGGACAGTAGAGCAGAGTGGCCAAGTTCAGGTCCTAGCTCTGCCATTTGCTGTGTACTTTTGGGCAAGTAGCTACCCAACATCTCTGTGCCTCTTTTTCCCTCTCTGTAAAACTGGCCTTGGAAAGCGTGACCCCTTAGGTGGCGGATGAAGGAAGAGGTCTGATAAAGGAAGAAGAAGGTAAAGAACTTGGGACATGGCTGGCCCATAATCGATGCTCCATAAACAGCAGCTGTTATTACGAACAGCACGGGAAGCTGCCCACAAGGGCTGGTCGGGACCTCTCTCTGAAGTCAGGCAGACATGTGTCTGAATCACTGGTTTGCCTCTCCCTAGCTGTGCCTGCCTTTGAAAAATTCTGCCCTGGTAGGCACTCTCAGCAGCAGGTGAGGATGAAAACTCAAATTGCCTCAGGCATAACGAAGAACACAACTGGAAGAGCGGAGACCAAGCCGTAGAACCGGTCCATCTGGACCGGCCTCCTGGGTTTTGCTTGCAAAGAGAAGGAGCGGGGTCAGGATCTCTGAGGCCGGGGTAGCTGAGCCCCGAGATGGTCAGGCTGGACACCGGGCACACTCCCTACGTCCACTCCTAACCCAGCGAAGAGAACGGACTCAGCGGGAGAGAGGAGCGGACGGTCCTGCAGAGGCTGTTGCATAAGCCTTGTCGTCATGTCCTCCACGACCTGGGGCTCCAGCCTTTCCCAATTCCCGCTGTTTCCTCTCCCGGTCTGGTTGAGCCAGAATGTTCTTCCTGTCGCTTTCTGCACTTCAAACCCCCGCCTCTGTCCACAGCCCCTCTGAGAGCCAGGGCTGGACCCCACCCCTCTACCTTTGCAGGGCCCTCACCATGTTCCCTGTTCATCTCAGGGGCCACTCCCACCAGCCAGCTGCAAGCTCCCTGTGCGTCCAGATCTGCCGGAGTCCTTTTCTGGAAGCCAGGTGACCTCGGTCCACCGGACAGGGTCTAACAATACTGACCCTCCCAAAAGGAAGGATTTGGGGTCTCAGTCAGGCTGTCCGATAGAACTTTCTGTGATGAGGGAAAAGTTCTGTATCTGTGCTATCCAACATGGTAGCCATTAACGACACGTGGCTAAGGAGCACTTGAAACGAGGCTAGTATAACTGACGAACTGACTTCTTCATTTAATTGGATTTTCATTTATTTACACTTACGTAGGACAGCAGTAGAGCTCCTTTTCTCCTTGGCCTCCTTGCAAAATTTTTCTCCTTCTTTATAGCTTCATATTCCAAGGCGTTCGTGGCAAGTGGATGGCCTTTGACAACCTAAAACATGTTAGCCCCTGCCACTCAGCTGGGGGCCAAGAAGAACCTCTCGAGATTGGCAGAAACTGGCTGTTGTCACGTCCCCATCAACTTGAGAGAGGAAGGAGCTCTCAAAGAGAGGCCTTTCCATCAGGGCCATGTTCTGCCTCACGAGTCCCACCTGAACTGTGTGCCACCCCTCCAAGTGCAGGCCCCTCTCAGCTTTCAGAGATGGCCCTTGCCCACTTCCTTTCACCCACAGAACATCCTCTGGGACAGGCAGGGAGGGTCATGGCGCTGTTACTGCTTCACAGATCAGTAAACTGAGGCCTGCCCAGAGCAGACAAAGCAACTTGTTCAAGGCACCAAGCTACTTGGGTGTAGGGGCTGAGGCCCAGGTTACCCGCCCCCCCAGGCTCTCCCAGCCTCAGCTACCCTCCCATCCCCCTGAGTCTCCCCAGCAGATGACAGAGGAACAACCAGGAGGCATTTGGGAAAGGGTAAGCTCTGACATCATACAACCCAGAAATTCCATTCCTAGGTGTTTATTATCAAGAAGTTAAAGCTCCACACAAAAACGTGAACAAGACTGTGCATAGCAACTTTATTCATAATATTCAAAAACCAAGAACAGCCCAAACATCCATCAGCAGGCTCATCAAACTGGCCATCTACACGAGTTACTGGAATACTTCTTACGGGGAAGAAGGAATGAACTGCAGGTATGCACATCTCAAATGAACCTCAGAAACGTGATGCTTTTTTTGTGAAAGAGGCCAGATGCAAAAGATGACATATCGTGTGATTCCATTTATGTGGAATCTCCCGAAAAGGCAAAGCTACAGTGATAGGAAATAAAGAAGTGGCCGCCAAGGGCCAGCGCTGGGAAGAGGAGATTGACCGCAAAGGGGCGTGAGGGAATGTTTTTTGGGTAATGAAAATGTTCTACCTCTCGATTGTGGTGAGGGTTACACGATTGCTTACGTTTGTCACGATTCATGTCGTCACACTGAAAACTGAATTTTAAGGTAGGTAATTGAGACCTCCATTTTCAAAGTTGCAGAGTGAGGAGGTCAGCGCTGACAATATGTGGACACGTCTTTCGCAAAGGAGCGTTGTCCCCTCCCCGACTCTCTGTGACAGGAGAGCCCACGCTCATGTGAGCAGGGTCATGGGCCCACTGGGGGCGAGAACAAAAAGGGAGAAGGGGAGGAAAAGGAGCAGCCCCGTGGCTGCCCCCTCCCGGCCCACGGGGGTGGCGCTCAGTGTGTGCCCAGGGAGGGGAGCCCACCCATCTGGGCCCGGGACAAGCCCCTTCTCCTCTCGGTTTCTGTTTCTTCCTCCGTGAAATGAATGTGGGGTGGCATCAGGTGAAGTGGGCGCTTCTCAGATTTGCTTCTCTTTTCAGGGAACAGACATCCCAGAAGGCCCGGGGCTTGCCTCAGAGTCTGGATTTTAGGCTCAAGGGATTGCAATGGGCCCACCCCAACTCCCTCTAGGGCAGACATTGCTCAGGGCTGAAAAGGGACACAAGTCCGGAAAACCACGACCCCCGCTCTCCCACCCGCCATCGCCCCACACGACACCTTACCTAATGGGGGCATTTGCCAACCAGCTAACAGCTGGATGGTGCAAGAGGCTCTAACTCAACCAGGATGGGAGGGAACCCCAGGAACAATTTCAGAGGCGCAGGATTGAGAAAGAATGGGACAGGGCAATGAGACCACAGGTCCAGCTTGCTGGTCTGCAGTCCCATCCTGCCCCCAGCATAGCATTTTCTCTCTCTCAGTACATTCTGTGGGGACATAGGTGCAGTCTGTGAGGGGGGCTCAGCTGCTATCCAGGACCTCTGACTTGCAGGAAACCTCACAAGAAAACTTGACCCTTTGGAATGAAACTTACCCCCTGCCCCAGAACCTACTATGGCTCCCTATTGCCCCAATGGCCTCCATTCCCTGCCTGCTGCCTCTGACTTAACTCAGGCCCTATCACCTCTACCTGCTGGGGAATCACCTCCCCAAGAATGCACCGCTTAAGGCACTCACTGGCAGTAATGTCATACACAAAGGTGTTACCTTAGCACAGGGCAGGGTGTGACCGAGATCAGCATGCCTCACATTTCTTCCAAAAATTATTTATACTACTTGCTTTGTTCCCTCTTGCTGATGCCTCTGGGTGGTATACTGATCAGGGTCATTCCTCCCATTTCCTTGGGGTAAAACTGAGACCCAGAGCGGTCAAGAAAATGACACATAAGATAAAGGCCCAGCACAGACTAACAACACGGGTTTGGAGCTCCGGGCCCCGAGCATGTCCCACTCTGCAAAAGGCTCTGGAAACAGACCGACAACTGAGGTACATTCAGTTTTTTACTGTGCTTAGCTTCCAGCCCAAGTCTCTCTAATGATAGCTGTCTTTTCTCCCAACACTCAATTCTCTCCCCTACCCCCGCTCCCCAGCAAGAATATTCTCCCGGGAAACAAGTGCCCTCTGGCGGCCTCCTTGGGTGCTGCGCCAATGCCCACGAAGTTCGGGAAGAGCTGCAGAAAAGTTCTCAATCTTTTCAGGAGAGAAAAGGAACTCCAGGCACCTGCCTCAACACACCAAGCCATAAAACCAGTCTATCTTCCACGGGGGTAGTGGGGACGGAAGGATGGCTTCTCAGAGGTCCTTATAAGCCTTTGGCTTCAGGATAACATTCCAATTCTTAGTCTTCATTCACTCCACAAATACTTTATCGCCTTGAGCCAGGCTCTGTGCTGCTGCTGGGAGCAAGATGCCAGGATGCCCCAGAAGAGCCTATCCAGGAGGCCCAAGGCTGTTTTCTCTCCTTACAACTGTTTCCCACCCTTGAGGGGCCAAATGGCTTCCTCCATCATGACCTATCTGCATTTTTTTTTTTTTAAGGAGCAACTGGAGAGGGGAGGGAAATCTGGAGAATGGTGTCTTTCCTGAAAGCTCAGTGAAGCAAATGTTTCTAGAAGAGAACGATCAACTGCATCTAGTGCTGTCAGTGATGGCTGCTGGACACCGTCAAACAAGGCGAGCAATTTGGCCACCGGATTTAGCAAAATGAAGGTCCTGAGAACTTGCCCAAGGCCATTTCCGTGGCTTAGGGAGCTGGAATGTCTGGTTGGGGTGAGTTCAAGAGAAAATGGAAAGAGAGAAATTCGAGATGAGTTTTACTGTGAAGGGAAGGAGTATAGCTGGAGGGTAAATTGGGGTCAAGGGAAGGTTTTATTACTAACAAACATTTCCTTGAAATATATCATTCCTACGGAAAAGCAAACAGATCGTGAGTATGTAGCTCAATGAAGTTCCGCAAGGTGAATACATTCACGTAACCAGCACCCAGATCAAGAAACGATGTGACCAGTTCCCAAAAGTCCTCCTCATGGCCTCTTCCAGTCACCACTGCCCCCCAAAGATAACCAGAACCCTAACTTCTGTCACAAGGATTAAAAAGCAGGACTTTCCATTTTTTTAAACTTCATGTCGCTGGAATCAAACAGCACGTCCTCTTCCATGTTTGCCTCACGCTCAACATTGACTGTGAGAATCGTCCACAGCGTGGGTAGCTCTTACCTTTCAATTACTCTGTGAAAGAACTTCTGTTCGCCCCTTCTATTGTGGACAGGCATTTGGGTCGTTCCCTGCTTGACGTTTAAATGAATAATGTGGCTATGAACATTCAAAATGTAAGTGCTTTGTGGTGTGCACTTATAAACCTGAACGTGGCGTGTGTACCTTCTGTGCCAGCTCTCACCTTTCCGGAGCTTTCCTGTGGCTACTACTCCCACCTACTCAACATGGCCTCCTTTGGCGAACCACAGACTGGCTACTGCCAGCACCGCCTTCGTGGGCCTGTCTTGCTACATCCGGGCTTCCATGCCGCGGTTCCCCAGATCCAGTCCTCTAAACATTTTTTTTCATATCTTCGCTGGACATTAACATCCTCAGGCTAGAGAAACCCCAAGTCTTTCTCCTGAGTGCCAACCCCAGACAGTACACAAGCAGGAAACTGAGTTCATCAAATTGCTCCAATAACTGTTGAAATAATGGTACCATCCACCCAGGTGCTTAAGTAATTACCTAGGAATCCTTCTAGACTGCTCTCTTCCCCTCCTCTGCCTCAACTCTCAGTTATCAAAATCTAAAGAGCTCTCCCTCAGGATTTCTCCCCCAGGACTGTGGGGTAGCCCCTCCTTGTTCCTCAGGCTGTCCCACTATACCTCACTGGTCCACCCTGTGGCAATTCTGATCCTATTACCACCCACCCTCCACAACCTCCAGTCTACAGGATGTGGCCAAACCCTTCAGTAAGCTCTAAGTCCTTCAAGAACTGTCCACTGGTTCCCACTTGGGTCCCTCATGACCTCTCCCATGTGCCCGTTCTAAAACTCAGTAAGTTCCCAGAAAGTGCTATTCTCTCAATCCCTGACCTCCGAGCGCTCTTTCCGTAGAAAGCACCCCCACTTCACCCCAGTTTCCCTTTCCCAGCCACTTAAGGCTTCAAGCCTCAGCAGCTTTACTCTCCATTGGGAAGTACCCCCTCTCCCTCCCCTCGAGCCTTCCCCATCTCTACCTCCCCCTCTCCTCCAGGTGCCACCAACAACCCTCCACAAATTATCACAGCAATTATCACCACGATGGTTCCTTTAGTACGAGGAATGTTTTGTGAGATAGTATTTGGCAGATGTGAGCCCCTGAGGGTAGGAATTGTGGGATTTGATTTCAAGCACTGGGTTTGTCCCAGTGAGCAATGAATAAACATTGGTCGAATGAAGGAATGCAAGAAATGGGAGGTTGAGCCAACTATTAAACTACACAAAACGGGAGGAGTGGGGAGAAATTTTTTAGAGGTGTAGTGGAGGAAAGTACCTAAAATAGCGGATGGGGTGGGGGTGGGCACCACAGACCGAGGGACAGCTGAGAGGCTTAAATACCCTGGGGCTTCTGGAGGGGAGGGGTGGTCATGGCTGGAGCTTGAGTGCTTGTGGGGGATGAAGCAGATAAAGCAGGAGAGCTAGTACCCCCGCCTCGCTGTAAAGGAACTGGTGTTCTGAGCTGAAGGTTTTAGTCTTCCGCCTGCCAGTTATTGCTTTGAAAGGAAAGTGGGCACATGTAAACATTAACTCAGAAAATTTTTTTTTTTTTTTACAGAAAATAAGTTTAATAAATTAATGGGAAATGTTTGGAATTTTTTTTGTTGGTTTTTGCTTTTGTTGTTAATAAGGGGAATTCTTTCTCCAAAGAAAATATAGAGGGCACAGGGATACAGAATGCAGATTTAAAAGCCAAGTTTTTAAGTGGTGGCCGGGGAGTGGCAGGGAAGGGCCAGGAGCCCAGCTATTTGAGAAACAGCTGTCCACCTCTCACCACTCGCAGGGAGGCCTGCTTTTCCCCTCTGCTTCAACTCCCCAGTTCGAGTCACCACCATCTCACAGTAGGACTTTGTGGTTCCCTCCAAACTGGTGTCCCCAGCTCAACCACTGTCTGCACTCTGAAGCTAGGATTATCTCTTTTTTTTTTTTTTTAGGGTTATCTTTTTAAAATGTAAATGTAAACTTTTCCATGGTTCCCCATTGATTGGAGATAAAGTTCAAGTTCCAGAATGAGATCTTCAGGGCCCTGCAGTCTGGGCCCTCCCTAACCTCCTCTTCTTCTTGTTTTTTGCCACACACGGGGGACTGTGTCCAGACTCAGAGCCTTTGTCCCTGTGCCAGAGTACCCTCTTCCTAGTCCTGTGGGCTTATCTTTTTGGACACTTCCTCAGGGATTCCTTGCCGTCCAGACCAGATCATATCACCCTCTTAAACACTTTCGAAGCATTCACACTTTTTCTTTGCAGTGTGTGTTCAATCTATATGTACGAAGGGGTCCCCCCAAACCAGGAACTTGGGGGCTCCTCCATGTAAAGAAAAGGAAAGGCAGGGTTCCTACTCTTCTGAGTTGATAGTCATTTGAGTGGACTCGCCTTGATTAAATAATCACAGAAACAAAAGTAAACACGTGGCTCCTGCGGGGCGAATAAGAACAAGGGAATGTATCAGTCAGGGTATCTGAGGGTAGAGCTTTCCTGGAGAGGGTGGGTGTTAGCCGAGTAAAGTGGGTATGGAGACTGTTCCAGCATTCTCCAAGGAAACATTGACCTTGCCTATTCGGATCTAGCAAATTGGTAGGCGCTCAGTAGGGACTGAATGAATGAATAAGCAAAAACTGACTTGCCCCAAAGCAGGATCAAATTAGAACTCAGACCTCCCAATTTGCAGTGCGAGGCTCTTCCCTTCCCCTAGCGCTGCTCCAGGACTTTAAAGAGCAAGCCTATGTGAGGGGGGTGGTGGAAATGTGGTTAAGTTATGCTCCATTTCACAATGGAAGATGGCCCCAAACAATAAAAATCACACTCAACACTTCAGCCTTGAAAAAGGAAGACAGTCAATGGTTCTCTGATATTTCTGACACCAACTTTTTATTCCAATATTTGGACCTGCTGGTGTAAATGCTTCAGTGTGTCAAACCACTCTGCAGATCCCATTCAAGGAATGTCTGCTCAGGCATTCTTTTTCTATTTCTTTATCTGACCGTGAAACAAATACTGATTTACAAAGCACATACAAAAAATTTAAATGATGACAGTTTTTTCTTTGAAGATGGTGAATTATAGATGAGTTTAAAAATTATACTTATCTGTAAGTATATACATTCTAGGTGTATAATTATTTGGTATTATTTGTATAAGACAAACCTTTAAAAGCAACAGCTTTTCAAAGAAACGTTAAATTTAATGAATTTAATGGTAGCCCCTAGCAGAGGTAGTGGGCATAATCACCAGACACCTAAAATAAATACACAATCTAAATAAGCAGAGTGTTTGCTCTACACATGCTGTCTGCAGACAGTCCACTTGCAGCTGTACCTATGCCCCTCTTATAAAATCGGTCATTCTAGGAACAGTCACCGGTGTAGGACATATGAAAGTAAATATGGTCATCTATAAAATGGGGATAATTCCTCTCTCATAGCGTTGTTGTAAGGAATGAATGAATGAATACAGATAAAGCACTTTGGAGCAGCGTCTGGCACATAAACGCTATATATGCGTTAGCTATTATTTAATTTATGGTATTGCAATCTAAGAGCGCCCACTCAGGTAAGAAAGGGTGGAAGAGAAGGAAATGATTCTCAGAAGATATAGTAAGAGCTAAAATGGAGGTAAGCAGTGAATGCTGAGCTTTGCCGGCAGGCGGTATTGTAGGGTTCAAGTCTTGTGTGGTCAATAGTTCGTGGCCAGCAGTTTGACGACCTCCAGAATTGGGCCCTGGTGTGTGTGGGGGTGGGGGTGGGGTACAGTGCCCAGTCCTCGAGTCATTCAGTTCCCTCCCTCATTAGAAAATTGGGGGGGTGGAGGCCCGTGGCGGAAGAGAGGGGCTCACAGGACTGCACGGTTATAGGTCGAGCCAAGGCTGGTCTCGGCCTGGACTCTAGCGGCTGGAAGGCCTTCTCCACATCTACTCAGCGTCTGGGACGCAGGGCGGGGGCGGGGTGAGGTGGGGGCCATGCAGCCGCAGCCCAACGTGGGTGGGAGGGGCTGGGCTGCCACGCGGGGCGGGAACTACGCTCCCCAGCATGCAACGGGTAAGAGCCGCCTTTCGGTCTCGACGGGCGTTTCGCAGGTCCTGCTGGGAGTTTTCATTGACCTCTGAGCCCCCTCTCCTTTGGACCGGCTCCGGTCTCCCTCGGCCCCGCCCCCTTCTGAGAGCGGGTGACCTCGCAGAGTCCCACGAGCTGCTTCCTTCTTCCCGTCTTATTGGTCCAGCCTACCTGCCATTCGGGAGCGAGGAGGACAAGTTGCTTAGTGATTGGTGGGTTCCGTTTGGCGCCAACTAGGAAAGGGGGGCGGGGCAGCGGCCGTCCCCAGTGAGCAGCTATTACCGCGAAAGGTCTTCTCGGCAGCGACAGCCCGCCCGGGAGGGAGGCGAGAATCGGTTTAGGTCTTCGAGACCCCGGGCTGGGCAAAGGGGTGCGAAAAAGCGAAGAGAGCGTGAGCCGGGGCCGTTGCCTCCCTGCTCTGGCCGCTCTCTCCGACCCGCTGCGTTTGTTTGGATTTAATCTTCAGGTTGCCGGCGCCCGCCCGCCCGCCGGCCTCGCGGGGTGAGGGGGAAGCACCCGTGCGTGTGGCTGGCGCCTGCCGGGTCCGGACACC
>NW_011889052.1:1012161-1035092 GCF_000151845.1 Pteropus vampyrus | reverse complement strand
GGCCGGGCGCAGCCATGGAACTGGGCCCGGAGCCCTCGCACCGCCGCCGCCTGCTCTTCGCCTGCAGCCCCTCTCCTGCGCCACAGCCCGTCGTGAAGGCGCTGTTCGGCGCGCCAGCCGCCGGGGGCCTGTCGCCTGTCACCAACCTGACGGTCACCATGGATCAACTGCAGGGGCTGGGCAGGTGAGGAGGGGTAGACGAGCGGTGCCGCAGGCCGCTGACCTCCCAGACCACTTTCGGGGTGATCAGGCCGCGAGAAGGGCCAGACCTCTCCGCCGCTTGGGAGCGGCCCCGCCTGGCGGGGGCTCGCCATGTGCACCCTCCCCCCCAGGCGGAATGTTGGGCGGGAGAGGCCGTTCGGACTCTCCAGGGCTGCCCTCAGCCCCGAGCCAGGCCCGGTAGGGGGTGGGGGCGTCCCGGGCTCCCCACCTTCGCCACCCCTTTCGGATTGCCCTGTACTCTTCTTCTGTCTCTATCCCAGGAAGTTCTTTGAGATCGACCCCCACGGGGCAGAGCGGGCCCTCCTAGGCGCTCGCTTCCACCCTTCGCTGAACCACCTCGCAGGATCTAGTTTCCTGTGAGCTTTGTTCCTTCTCAACAAAGGGACATGGCATTTTCTTTCCTGGGGTTTGTGCAAAATCAGCGCAGCCCCTCGCCCTGTGCACATTCGTGATGTCCACCGCGATGCATTCCTCAGGCCAGGCCTTTTTACCCAGCTTTCCATACCCAAAAGCTCCCTGGACTTCTCTTCATAGCAAAAAATGCATCCCACAGTGTTTGTGGTGAAGCTGCTTTTCCTTCAATCTTGGACATCCTGTTTTCTAAGTAAGTACATGTGGTGTAGATTTTCCAGCCTCTGAAAAGCAGGAACGTGTCCTATTCATTTTTCATCCCTGCTGCTAGCACTGTACCTAGAGCACATGCTCCCATTTCAGGAAATACTCCAACATTCATCACCGTCATCCTATCCTATCATGCGACCCAGGCCAGTGCCTACCACCCCACTCCCTTCTCATCTCTAACACTTAAGTGCTAGCTGGCTGTTGTGGCGGCAAGGTGTTCTGTAGTGTGGTCTAGAAGTAACGATCATAGGTGGCAGCCTGTCTCCTGTATGTAACCTTTTAGTTATGTCCTATAAACAGAATTATTTCTCTTGGTTTCAGCGAGTATGAACAGTCACTGGAGGTGAGAAACAACAGTCTGCAGAGAGTGGGCTCCTCCGAGTCAACCGATTCAGGTATTGTTTTAAGTCCTCCACGTTTATCCTGTGTCTGCTGTGTCGGGAGCGATATTTGGAATTGGCCGAAACATGTGCTTTCACTCAGAAACTTTTTGTGGCATGTGGCAAGGGACCACATGAGTCAGGAGCGAACACCTACCTTCCTGTCCGGTTATCTAGATAGCAGGGAGGAAAGGTGGATGGATGCTAGGCAGGCACTGGTGGGTCTGGGTGGTGCTAAGCAGTCTCCTCCACCTCACTGCCTTTGGTAAGATGAGCACCTTTCTTGGCGTTACTTTGGGGAAGGCAATAAATACTTAAACTGGCTGGTCATATGGCGTAATTGTATTTTCCAAACCCCCAAATTATGCATATAATCTGACAAGATAAAATATTTGAAATCAAAACTATATCAGGAAACTGGGATTCCCTATTCTTTCCATGGGTAGAACTCACAGAAAGTTACTGGGTAACCTCTGTCTAAATGACCAAGCAAGTCTGTTTAATTCAGTTTCTATTCTCAAATCCTGTTTGTCTTCATCGTATTTGCCAAGTAGTAAAAGGGGGTTAGTAGATATACCATGAAAATGTTAAGACTTGTGCAGATATTAAGTTTTTGACAATCACATAGAGACTCGACTTCAATTCTGGCATATCATCAAAGCCATAAGTCTATTGACTGGCTTAAAGAAAAAGTACTAGCATTCTTACTTATTTTAATAACAAAATGGTGTTTCGTGTATTATTTTGTGAAAGATGTTTTTATTTCTCACAGGCTTCTGTCTGGATTCTCCTGGGCCCTTGGATAGTAAAGAAAAGTATGTATTCACTGCTTTTAAATGTTTGTGCTTAGAAAAATACTCTTAATTTTTTAAATGAAATTCATCATGCCCCGGACTGGAGCTCTGGATTTAGTGGTCCCTCGTAAAACTGGATCCTATAAGCAGTCTGGTCCCTTCTGAGAATGAGTAGTTTGTGTCAGCAGCTTTCAGAACTTTCTTTCCTTTATTTTAGCTGTAATTTGGTGTTGTATTTGAGTCTCACCCAAGCTCTTGCCCCAACCTCTGACGTCATAGCCTTAAGAGAATGTGTGTATTTTAAGACAACACCTGGGTTTGTTGTTTTCACCGTGAAGCCCAGCATTGGGGGTGCTTGTGAGAACAGGACAGCATCAAAAAGCTGTTCTTCCATCTTGCCTAAAATGGGAATGTTTGACTACCCTTCAAACTATAGGTGAGACACAATGCATCTTCCGATGTGACTACCTCTTTATCTGCTTTATTCTCATTGTTTACCTTCTGATTTTGTTGCAGCCTTGATAATCCCATGAGGAGAATAAATTGCCTACCTGTAAGTTCATTTTGAACTAATACCTCTTATTCGCCCCTCAGCTACCAGTGTGACCTTGATAGTAGACCTTTAGGTAGACAATGAAGACTGCTTTGCCTTAGTCTCATAAGCAGTCATACTCCTAAAGATTCAATAACTGCCTCCTGAGGGTTTTTCCCACCATCTCTAATTATCAGAGTTTTATCAAACCAGGAGGGGTTCTTTTTATGCAAATAATGTTGTTTGGTAGGGGGAGTTAGTTGGCAGCCCTAAATCCCTGCTAGGGACCATAGGCCTTGTGGGGTTAGGTGTAAAGCCACATAGCGGGAACTTATGTCCTGTGTCCTGACAAGGTTGAACACTGGCCACACTTACTGCACTGTGTGAATTGCTAGGCCCCTCTCTATTTCTTTTTCTTTTGAGAACTGAGTTGCCATTGGATTTTCATGTGTGTACCCTAATTCCTTTCTTCTCTTTGACAGCAGAAGCTCCTGGGGTGTAGCCCGGCTCTGAAGAGGAGCCATTCTGATTCTCTTGACCATGATGTCTTTCAGCTGATGGACCAGGATGAGAACAAGGAAAACGTGAGTGTGGCATTAATGTAGCTGGCAGAGATAAAACCCACAAGTGTCATTGGCTTACAGAGAAGTGGCTAGGCTGCTTTCTGGGAGCCTAAACTTTCACCAAAGTCTTGGTGGTCTTTGGAGTCAGAGAAACTTGGATTTGAATCCTGCTGCTTACTAGCTGTGTGACCTTGGCCAGTTTTTTTCTCTTTTTTAGGTGTTCTTTTTTTTTTTTTTTTTCCCAGTAAAATAGGAACAGCAGTATCTAGCAGCTCTGTTGTGGGAATTAAATGAGATAACGTAGACAAAGGATTTCATATGATTCCTGGCAGGTAGCAGCTGCACAGATGGTAGCTCTTAGGAGTAATTATATTCACGAATAATTTATCTGGAAGGGTCTGCCCAGGCCTTCCTTTCTTCTTTGTGCTGACCTTGGGCTAAATTGTAAGCTTAGGAAAAGGCTGCTTGACAGTATTTGAAAGAACAGAGCCAACAAGTCCCAGGGAATTTGAGTAACTGAAATGGTAGCTTTGAGGGTGAGCCTGTGGTTGTCCACCCAAAAGTCTAAGAACACCCTGGCCTGGCTTTTCTCTCATAGCTGGCAGAGTGCCTTGCACAGGGCAGGCATCCAAAATAGTTAAATGAATTAGCTCAACTATTCTAATCTTTTTATATATATTTGCATATATATTTTCTCCCCTTTTCCATTTCCTACTAAAATTCCTAAGCCTTATAATCTTCCAGACTTAGTATGGCGCCTCCATGAACTCTCCCAGTGATTCCTCTGGCAAATTGCAAGATGTTCCAAGGGAGAATACAGAGATGAGTTCCTGCCTTGAGTGCTCGGAAGACTGTGTCAACCTCTGTGTAGTCTTTTTTACCAAAGAACAGTCCAGAGCTGTACCCATGCCAGCTTGGTCCCCACTCTCATCCCTCCCAAACTTGGCTTCTCATAGGGTTGCCTGCTCTGAGCTCCGTTCTGGAGGGGAAATGGCATAGGTTGGAGAGCTCTCACTCTGGGGTTGTCCTGTCTGGCTAGGAAGCCAGATCTTTAGGAAATCATGTAACCTAGAAGGCCTAGTTTCTTCATCTGTAAAATGAGGATGATTGGTTGTAGTTGGTGGTTGATGGGCTAATACATAGAATATACTTAGTACTGTGTTGGCACATAAATACTTTGATATTAGCCGTTACTGCTCTGAGCACTTAATACCAAGTTCTTACATGGATATTTTAGGGTAGGGGGATTATGAGTACTTTTAAACTTTAAGTAAATGGAATCATACAGTGCATATGCTATCACTTCTGATCTTTCATTCAGCATTATGTGAGGTTCGTCCATGTTGAGTAAACCAGTAGTGTTTTTCCCATGGCTTTGAGTATGGAATACAATAATTTTAAGTGGAAATGAATTCTCTCCTAGGAATAAGGTAGAAAATATAAAGCCTTCAGACATAAATCTAGAGTGAAAAGTGGTGGCTCCTGCTCAGAGTCATATTGAAATGACTTTCTTTTAGATTTTAGAAAGTTGTTGACTTAGCTTATAACTCAGTGTTTTGTGTACTTGGCAGAAATGCGTTAGGAAAAGTAAAGTGGTGAGAGAAAAAAATGCTGCATTAGAAGTTAGCTGTTGACAGAGTCTTTGAAATTCTGAGCTACACAGGTCCAGTGCTGGAGTTAGAAATGGGTAAACTCTTAGTTTGGAGGCAGTGACGGAGGTGACCAATGCCCGCTCCCTTGGCTGTCTCACCTGAACTGTAGCTGAGGCCCTCTAGGTGGTTTCCGTGGACAGTGGACGATGTCTCGACTCTACTGTCTTGCAGGAAGCCTTTGAGTTTAAGAAGCCAATAAGACCTGCATCTCGTGGCTGCCTGCATTCTCATGGACTTGAGGAGGGTAAAGATCTCTTCGCACAGAGGCAGAACTCTGCCCCGGCTCGGATGGTATGTGCTCTGGCGTTCGTAGGGAGGTTCCTGATGGGGAGAGAATTAAAAGCACCCTCTTTCACCTGGAGTTGAAGACCCTGCAGTAGCTCTTGCTGTCTTTACCTTGACTTTGTCTTTCGAAACTAGGTGGTCACAGTTTTGGTGTTTTGCTGTGTCTGGAAAGCACACAGGCAGAAGGAGAGTGAGATGGCATGTTTGAAATATTGGGCTTTAGTGAGGAATATTTGACCTGGTCAATTCCGGGAAAATGATCAGCAAGCGACCCAGGTCATTGTCCTAAGCGTATGGTAGAATTCTGTGTCTTATTTAAAACTTGCTCTTTCACAAATGCATCTGAGTGCTAAAAGGTACTTCCCAGAGTGATTTTTGGAGAGAGCACTTGGCTTCTTCCAAAGGTGGTTTATTAAGAACTTTTGTGGATTTCCATGAACTCATTGCCAGTTGGGCTACTTGAAGGTATTTGGGGCCATGTGCCTTGTGGTTATTTATTTGCCAGGCAGACTGTCATTACTCCCAAAGTTTTTCCTACTGGTGATCTGACAGCTATAGACGGGAGAGGCCCAACTTGAGCAAAACAATTGCATTTGGTTTCCAGGTTTTCCTGGGAACTTACATCTGGAAAGTTGTGGTCTAAGGTGTGGGTTCAGCCAGCATCGCTGTCTAGCATTTGCACAGAACACTTTTATGTTTTCTTGGCTTTAATCTTTGTAAGCCTGAGAAGTAGCCGGACTTATCCTTTTTACAGATTGGGAAGGTGTGGTCAGGGAGGTTGGGTGATTTGCCAAAGGACACAGATAAATAGAAGACCAGGATTTAACAAACTCTTCTGATTCTCAAGTACGCAGTGAGCCTTTGAGAGCTGAGTACCCAAATAAATATGTTGAGTGCGTGTGTGCTCGAAGCCAGCATTCCCTGTGATCACTTGGTCATCCCTAGGTGCAAACTGAAAGAAAGCCAGTGCTAATCTCATCAGTTTGGCTTTTGATTATGTCAGGGCTTTTTTTTTTTTGTATCCTTGCTTTAATCTCCAAGCTCCATCTGTCTTTCCTCATAATGGCTTCTTGGCGTAGGACTCGTGTAGAAAGAATTAAATCCAGTCCAGAGATTAGTCTGTCATTTTCTATAGCACATTTGCTTCTAGGGATCCGAGAACCCAGGTCACAAAACCTCATATTATAACATGATGTGCGCATTTGAAGGGTGTTGCCTTGTGATAGAGTTACCTACCCCTAGGTTCTGCTGGCTGGAAAACTGCCAGCGTGCCGAGGGGGTGCTCAGGTGCCTTGTGGAGGATCAGGGACAGCCCAGAGCTTGTTCTATGGTGCGATGCAAAGCTAGTGTCAGAACCAGAGTAGGCCAGCTGCAGAGAGAATTCCTAGATGAGTGATCCGCACAGAAAAACCAAGGGGCTGGCTTGAGGGCCTCTTAATGCACCCGTAGTCCTAGGGGATTTGGATCTTAAGGATATTTGTATGGCTTATGTTGGGACCACTTTGTTACTCTGAACTTTTTATATATATACATATCTCTGAACTTTTTTCCTGGCTTTGAAAGTGCATGTGGAAAAAATAAAGTATCAGCAATGTTTGTATTGGCAGTATTTATCTCTAGGTAGTAGATATTATGTGAGTAGATATTATGAGTGGTTTAACTTTTTATGTTAAATGTATACTAGTTCTATAATGGTGGTTCCCCCCAGAAATCAAGATAGGGTTGCCTAATGAGATGCCCCCAGTTTTACTCCAGGAATGGTGTCTCCTAGGGAAAATATAGTGGGGAGAAAAGCCTAGGTTTTGGAGTCAGACAGGTGAGCTGTGTGATCTCGGTAACTGTGCTTAAGCACTGGTTTTCTGATTTGTTAAATAAGAACAAATTGCCCTTAGTGTGTTGTGAGACTTAAATGGGACTAGATGTGTGAAGATTATAGCATAGTGTCTGGCACACAGTAATTCCTCAGTTAAAAACTGAGCAGCCGTCATTTAAAATCCAAGTCTAAAGAATTAGGATAGACTTTTCTAGAACCAGGACACCCTTTATTTCCCTCTGTCAGAACTGGAGCTACAGAAGCATTCTCTAGGCCATTTTCTGGTCTCCCTAGAGACTCGTATCTTCTTACCCTTCCTCATTTCAGCAGATTATCATGTTGTCTCAACCCTAATGTTGATCTGTCCTCTGACAAAACAAACCTGTCTTTCACAAGAGGCTACCCCCAGATGCCACTGTAAGGTGAATTGCTTCTGGAAAGAGTTCTTTGTGAAGGCTACTTGGCCTGACATGACTCAGGACTGTGCGTGGAGATCAGACCATTTATAGCCTTGAGATTCATATTCCTTTGATTAGTAGCTGCTAAAATTTTACTTCTTATAACAAATATAGTATGTTTTCCTCATAAAAACTAGTGACACATCCAAAGAAAGTAAAGCTGATCATTTATTAACAAGCCATGAATTCTGTCTTGCAGCTTTCCTCAAATGAAAGAGATAGTCGTGAACCAGGAAATTTCATTCCTCTCTTTATGCCCCAGTCACCTGTGACTGCCACTTTGTCTGATGAGGATGATGGCTTCATGGACCTTCTCGATGGAGAGAATTTGAAGGTACTGTGTGTGTGTGTGTGTGTGTGTGTGTGTGTTCTTATCCATTCCACTGATACCCCGAGAGAAGTCATGTGAGAAAGTACAGTGATTCCCCAGGGCTTGAGTTGGCTGATAATTTTGTTTGTTTGCTGAGACTTTATAGCCCATTTAAATCCTCTGGAGGACTTCAAGAGAAGACACCGATACAATCCTTCTTACCCCAAAGGAGCTCACTGTCTATTTTTGTGCAAGAGATGTGAAACTTTGGTCGACTGGTAGTCACATGGCCTAAAACTGAAGAGACTGGATCCCTCCTCCCATACGGGGTGGGGGTGCTTTTAGCTGTGTTCAGATAACCGAACGATAAAATGTGTTTCTCTTTGGACCTTAAAATGTTGGGGAGTGGGGAAGAGGGGCAGACATGAGATACTTCCTGTCCAGGCCTGTCTGTCTGGTGTTCTTCAGGCAAAATCACACCTAAAGCGTTTAAATCTTTGTAACCGTTTTTCTTTCTTTAGAATGATGAAGAGACCCCATCCTGCATGGCGAGCCTCTGGACAGCTCCCCTGGTCATGAGAAAAACTACGAACCTTGTAAGTAGTTCCAGTGTGCCTGGAGGGAGCCTAGAGTAACTGGGCCTCTGGGACAGAGTGGACTAGACTAAACAGAAAACCGACCCTCTGCTCACATCACCGCAGGAATCAAATTGTTTCATTTGAGAGTCTGGCTTTGGGTCTGTGAGCCTTGACTGGTCGGTGACAGGGCCACAGACACAGCCACTCTAACTTGGGGGCTGACTGGACAACCCCGGGCCCAGAACCAAAAGAGGAGATGCGAACCCTGCCCTGTTCTGGTTGGGGTGGAGAGAACATGTTGGATTATCATGTTTTACTTTCCAAATTTGGCAGGGTACGGAGAGACTAGAACACATTCAGAGAATACTCAAGTAGAATAAGGAGACTCAAACCTGTGATAGATACTATGGACAGAAAGGCTCCTTTTGAAGAGATCTTGTTCTTAAATACAGAAAAAAGAATAACCGGTCTTGAATTACAGGACTTGAGCAGAGCTAAGAGGAGGCCACTGTAGCTACTCGTTTTTGAGCCAGAAAGATGAGTTAAGGCATGGAAGGTTGGAGGGTACCACATGTGTTTAAAATCTGTTGAGATGTTAAAGCAACGTGCATGTAATAACAGGGGCAGAGGAAACCAAAAATGTGTTCTCACCTGGAAGGTGACAGTTACCTGACTCTTAAAACCCTGTGCAGACAGGAAGCTTTTTGAGAGCACCGATTGTTTTCCTCACCTCCATGTAATGCCAGCTCAGTACATATGCATTGAGCACCAGGTACTTAGTATCTACTAGGTGCCGGGCCCTACAAGAGTTGATGGGACTAGGTGAATGGGCAGTGTGTTTCCTCATTTAGGGTGGGTCTTAATCCATCCCAAGAAGTCCTAGGTCCATTCTCTAACCCTGCAAGCAAGTTTTAACGAAAGTTGGCTCTTTTTTTCCCCACAGGGTAATCGCTGCAAGCTGTTTGACTCCCCCTCCCCGGGTAGCTCCACCACGCGGTCAGTGTTGAAAAGACCAGAACGATCTCAAGAGGAGTCGCCACCTGGAAGCACGAAGCGGAGGAAGAGCATGGCTCGGGCCAGTCCACAGGACGCTGCTAGTCCAGAGAAGCCCCAGGAGGTTAGTTTTGCAGATTCCTTTTTGCTCCAGAGAGTGAAACTGTGTTTTTCTGTTCTGAAATTTCCATTGGGTTCTTTTTCTTTGCCGAGACTTGCTTTCTGTTTTTCATTTGTTTCAAGTGTGTTCGTAATTGCCTGTTTGTGCATTTTTCTGACGGCTACTTTACAATCCTTTGTGGACAGTTCCAACATCTGTGTCATGGTGTTGGCTTCTGTTGATTGTTTTTTCTGTTCAAGTTGAGATTTTCCTGGTTCTTGGCGTGATGAGTGATTTTTCAATCTTATCTGTGTATTTGGGGTATCATGAGACTCTGGTCTATGTAAATCTTCTGTTTTAGCAGGCATCCTCTGATGCCGCGGGGAAGGTGGGGATGGAAATCAGGTTCCCCAACACAGCTAGAGCCTCGTTTCACATGATATACATAGGGTGGAGGCAGGCCTCAGGACTGCTGGGCGGGAACGAGAGTTTGAGCTCTCTGCTAGACCTGTGCTGACATTATTGCAGTAGAGTAGAGATTGGGGCACTTAATTACAGCTGGGCAAGGCTAGAAGCCTAAGCTCTCCCCCCTTGCTGATGGAGCATGGAGTAAGACCACGGTCTTCCCCTTAGTGTTGGCTGGAACAGAGTGTTATGTTGTCGAAAAGTTTCGCCTTGTCTTGTCCTCTGGCTTGGCAGAGCAGGCTTTTCTTAGGGCTGCTTATTTCTTTGAATTTGCTGTGTTGCCATCTCCCGCCTCATGAATCGAATGCTAAACTCATTCGTTTTTAATCTTCCCCTGATCTATTGAGATTTTTAAGTTTCCCACTACTTTAGGTTTGTCTTGCGACTTCATAGTGTTTTCCCTTGTCACTTAGTTCTGGATATTTTAGTTCCTTTATTTCCTTCATTTAATTCAGACCTTTTGTGGCCTAATAAAAGTTTAATTCTTATAAAGGCTTTACCTGTACTCACAAAAAAATGTATCCTCTTTGGTGTCAATTTCAGTATATCTAATTCTGCCTGATTGCCCAAGTTAATTGCACTGCTAGTAGTTGTATGGTTTGTTTTCATGTTATTTTGGAACTTTGTCTACTAATATATCATGAACACCCCTGTGGGTCAGTATACAAAAGTAAATTATTTTTTAAAAGCGGCATGAGAAGCCTTATGGATATGCTGTTTTTCTGTTAATTAACATTTAGATTGTTTCCAGATTTTTAACACTATAAATAGCTACAATAGTCACCATCTTTGCATATTCATTTTTGGGGGAATAAGTGGGGTCGCTCGGTAAATATGTTATGTGCATTCATTCTGTTCTCTAAAAGGAGTCAGCGGTGCACATGCCTGCCAGAAACAAATGATACATTTCTTCAAAACCTCCTCAGCACCAAATGTATCCTTCCTAGGAGATCTGGCTGTTCTGATGTGTGGGAAGTGGTAACTCATGTCTGTTTCTTGACTCTGGGGAGATTCAGCATCTCCGTTATTTCTTATTGACCATTAAACATTTCTTTGGATGAGTGACCTGTCTTTAAAGTTTAGTCGTGGTTCTCTGGACCTAAGTCCTCTGCTCCTCTGCATTGCCTACTCTGTTTATTCTATGAACTGAAGCCTGCAAAACATTATTACATCTCAGCTGTGGTTACTCTGTTTTTGTTAACTTGTTTATATATATTTTGACCTATTCATAGATTTCCTGATTTTAAAACTAGCCCAGTTTCCTGAAGTGTCGTATTTGGTTTACTTAGAATTGCTTTTGTTTGTACATGTTTTTCCTTCATTATACTGTCCTTGTATCCGATTTTAGTATTAAGCATTATAAAAGAAACTGAGAAACTGCCCTTATTTTCTTTAGCATGAAAAAGTTTGAGTAAATATCAGTTGTCTTAAAAGATTAGCTAGAGCATAGCCATGAAAACATCTAGGCCTGGTGCCTTATATTTTATCGTCTGTTGTAGGTACCAAATACTTTATGAACATTTCATTTTTTTCCAATTAAAAGCGCAATTCAAGATTAAAGGGCAGGAATGTTTGTGAACCTTCGCATTGTGTACATGTCAACAAATTGCCTTTCAGAAAGCTTCCTGTTTGTATATCAATATTTAAGAAGAGTCATTTCCTTTTGTCAGACTTGGGGTTTTCCTTTTTATTTTCTTAATATCATCTCCAACTGTCTCCTAAATGCCTTTTTCTTGTTCAGATCTGAATCCAATAAGGTCTGTGCTAAAAACATTCTCTTTTTTACCCCCTTTTTTGTAAGTGTACACTTTCATTTCTCGGAGAAATGCTGGTACTAGGCTAGTCACTTCGGTGGTAGTACACACCGAATAGTTTTCCAGAGCGGTTATGCTCAACAGTGTACAAGAGTTCCATTTCTTCCACTTCTTTCCCGGTGTTTGGGGTTGTTCGTCCCTTTAATTTTAACCATTCTGGTGAGTGTATGCTGTCTGGGGTTTTCATTTGAATTTTCCTGATAGTCTTTCTTGGTCCTAGATTTTCCTCTATTGCTTGTCAAAGTTGATTGCCCATTTTTCTGTTGAGTTGTCTATTTTGTGGGAGTACTGTATATATTCAGAAATGAAATGTTTTATTGGCTCGATCCATATCTCCCCACTCAGCCTTGCCTTTTCTTTTACTTGATATTGTTCTTCTGGTAAACAGATTTTCTTGTATTTCAATTTATCAATCTTTATTTGTTTAGAGCTTAAGAAATTCTTATCTCCCATGATAAGCCCTTTTGACATGCACTTAGAGGTCTGATAGCTTCCTTGTCCCAGCCTGGAGTCAGTCACTTCAAAAAGCCCTGATTTTAGCAGAAAATAGTATGTAGAGACCACACAGCCCTTCAGGGGCGCCCGTGGCACGCCTAGAACTTCTCAGTGAATAGAGCTAAGAAATACGTTTTTAGACTTTCCCTTACTTTTAATCTTCTTTAAAAAAAAAAAAGGAAAAATTAGTTTCAGAGCAATTCAATTAGACAATGAAATAATAGTAGACCTAGTCAGTAACCCATTGTTTTCTCTAAATTCAATAAAATATAAAAAGTCTTTATTTGTTAAACATAGGCATAAACATTTTAATCTTTTCGTGACACGGTCCAGGTAAATATTTTGAAAAGTCCTGTTCAGTCCTAGCCTCAGTTTCCACCTTTGATTTGCCACAGATTCTCCATCAGTCTTTATCCCTGGTGTCGTCCACAAAAGGGACCATCGAGAACATTTTGGATAATGACCCAAGGGACCTTATAGGAGACTTCTCCAAGGTAATCGCAAGCAGATGCAAACCTTTGGCTATGTGAGGCAGGGTTGGCGGGTTACCTAGAGCTCCCAGCCTTTCCCCGTCCCTGAGGTGGCTCCTGGGCTGCCCCAAAGGGGACATAGTTTGAAAATTTTAAAGATAAGGAAACAAACTCATAATCAGATGTATCTTAGTCTCTGTGGGACTGTAGACCTTCCTGTTGCTAATCAGAGGTTTTAATAAGTACGAAGCCACTCACCAGCCCCCTTGACTCTAGCCCAAAGGCCAGGCTTTCTGGGAACTGTGTTTCTGATCATAAAAAATAGTATTGCAGAAAAGCATAAATAGACCTATAAGCTCACTACAAGAGTATCACAAGGTTATCTTAAAAGGTCCAGGGTTGAGACTGAATTTCTCTATTGTCCAAAGAAGCATGGCCTTTGAGGGAAAAGGCCTCCAGGGGGGTCCAAAGGAAGATCTGCTGATGGCCTGACAGGGATTTCCTACAGGAAGGAGTTGGCCACCTGTGAGCTGTTGTGACCTGTGAGGGTGGGATAGGGAATGTGACAGTAGCAGCTCCTCTAGCCACATATGACGTGAAGGGCTACCAGACCAATCTTTTATTCATTAATTTAATTAACGTTTATTTTAGTGCTTATTACGTTAGGCAAAGATTCCAAAATGAGACCCAATTCCTTCCCTCAAAAACTTTAACGCATGTTCAGTGAGACCTGTCTAACCACGTAGACAGGAACCATGTGTAGCCACGGCAGATTGGAGTAGATGTCAGTACAGTGTAAGTAGGCCAGGAAAAAGAAAGGGTGTCATCTCAGCGGATGGGATCTGGGCCTATGATATTTCAGCCAGTAGGGCGGGGGTTTTGAAGGAACAGGGAAGAATAAGGTTAAAAATGGGATAATTCTAGTCCAAAGGAAGGAGCAAGCAAAGACCCAAGTGTGTCCTCTCTTGTGGACCCTTCCATTTGAATCAAAGCCCATACATTTGTCATAATGACCCTGCACATGGCCATGGGAGTGGGTGAGCCCTTGACCCGGGCACTTGCCCTAACGAGTCATTGCTGATGTTCCGTCTTCCCCCTCAAGGCCAGGCCGGGTCTCTTTTTTTCCATCTCCAGTGCCTAACACCACGCTGGGCACAGTAGGTGCTCAGTAAATGAGTGAAGTGGATTTTCCACTGAGTTTTATTTATTTATTTTTTAGGCGAAGCAACCCTTGGTTGACTTCACAGATCGCAAGGACCTTGTCAGCTTACAATCCCTTATTTTTTTATTTTTTAGCCTACAGCACCTGATCTTCCTAGGTGGTCTCCCATCCAAGTACTAACCAGTCCCGACCCTGCTTAGCTTCTGAGAGCAGACAGGATCGGGCTTGTTCAGGGTGACATGGTCGTAGACTTCACTGAGTTTTTCACGGCTCTTCACAGTCTGGCTGCCGAGTTGAGGACTGACAAAAGCAGAGGAAAGCGAATTACCCGAGTTTTCCATACTCTGGCAGGCTAGCTCGCTAACCTTGGAGAAGCTGTTCAGCTTTAACGGCTGGAATGGGGGAGAATAGACCTTATCTGTTTGTGTAAAAATTAAATGCTCGATATTAAGGGCAAGTTTGTTTTTTTAAAGCTGCCTCTTACCAGGCAGGTAAGTGGTATAAATGTTGCGTTTATAGGCTTCCAGATTTGCTAAGTGTCTCTATATATCTTTTTAAGGGTTATCTATTTCATACAGTTGCCGGAAAGCATCAGGATTTAAAATACATCTCTCCAGAAATTGTAAGTCACCCTTTTGGAAACTACCTCACGTGGAATATTTGAATCTAGTTGTTCCTGGCAGCCAAAGCCAATTCCCCTGGGCTTTCTCTCCACAGATGGCATCTGTTTTGAATGGCAAATTTGCCAGCCTCATTAAAGAGTTCGTTATCATCGACTGCCGATACCCGTATGAATACGAGGGAGGCCACATCAAGGTATGCGTTCTGGTGAGCCTCGCGAACGTGGGAGGCATAGAAGGTGCCCTAGACAGCATCTGTGACTTAAAATGGGGGGTGGTGACACCTGGCCGCTTATTTGTTCAAACGCCGGTTATGAGAATTAAGAGACCCCTGTGGGAACGGTGACGCCTGGTGCGCTTGTTCCCTGGCCTGCGGGACTCGACCGTGTCGTGCAGCCGGCGCTCCCTCTCCGGGCCCTCACGCCATCGCCAGCAAGGAGGTTTCTAGGCGGTGCCCACCAATTCCTAAGCCAGGCCTGAACACGCCAGGGCTCTGCCTGGTGGGGAGGGGTGTTCCTGGGAAGAATGTAGCTGCCTATGCATTTCGATCTTTAACCAATAAAATAGTGTTGGAATATGGCAAGAAGTTACATTAAATACAGCATAGTGTTTGCCGTTGTCTCCTGGCTTTTCAGACTTCCCAGATTCACAAATAGCACTGAGAATATGCAGTCATAACAGAATTTGAGGTGCCCCTTTAAAGATCCCTCTCAGAATTATCACTGCAGGTGTGAGATGGGCGGGTGCCAAGGGTCTCCGGTGCCTTCGCAGGGCGCGGTGAACTTGCACATGGAAGAGGAGGTCGAAGACTTCTTACTCAAGAAGCCCATCGTACCTACCGACGGCAAGCGCGTCATCGTGGTGTTCCACTGCGAGTTTTCTTCAGAGCGAGGCCCTCGTATGTGAGTGCTACACAGAACGGGTGTATCTGTGGGGCGTGGTGGCATGTGGCACGCCTTCGGAGCCCCCTGTTGTCCATCATTTCCGTGCCTTAGTTTACACATGTGGCATGTGAATGCACAGTTTTGTGAAAGTATAAATTTGCATGTAACACATTCTCTCAGATTCTTCTCTACTTAGCAGTCACTTAATGTCATAAACAGCTTGAGCGTGGTTTATAGGCTTTGACCTAATGGTTTCGGTTGTGAAGGGCTTGCGGGCTTCTCCAGTCCAGCCTGTCTGTGGTGCTAGCATTGCCTGTGCAGTATCCTCTGGAGATCTGGCCTCTGTGTCACCTCCCCCACTCCTGAGTTAGTCCTGCTGTCGGGTATGGCTCACTATTTAACCTTCCTTTATATTGACTTAAACTATGACTCTTCCACTTTCCCCCAACTGTCCTTAGTTCTACCTGTGGGGCTACAGTTCTCAGGTGACATCCTTCAGGTACAGTGTGGTTGCTCTATCTGCAGATGCCAGAAAAGCGAAGATTTAAAGTAATATTCTGATGCTCGAACAGCATCTTCCACATTCTCACTAATGATGTCACGGGACTGGCGCTGAAAAATATGATCAGAAGTGACTGATGATATTGAAAAGCTAGAGGAAGGGGCAGACAGCTGTCCAGCTATCATCCATGTCCTTTCAGAAAGGACCGCAAGCCTGGAATGTGTCAGGTGCTATCGGCCTAATAAACGTACAGCAGTGAGCAGGACCGACGGATGTCCCAGGAGGGTGACATCAGACGATTGTGACAAGTACTGGCAGATGGTTAGAGCGATTGTGACAAGTACTGGCAGATGGTTAGAGCGGTGGCAGGGAGGAGAACAGCTTCAGCTGGGATGGTCCAAGAGAGGCCCCGGGGCCATGTTCTCGTACTGCCTTTTTATTTTGAACCATTTCAAAGCTCGAAAAGAGGTTATCCCTGCACGTGCTTCGTTTTATTTCGATTGCCGATATTTTATCACATTCACACAAACAGCTACAACAGGAACTTGGCGCGTGTCTCCCCAAGTCCTTCAGCATCCGTCTCCTAAGGACGAGGACTTTGCCTTGCATTAATACAAAACCACAGTCACACAAAGGGATGGGGTTTGAGCAAGACCTCACGTCCATTCGTGAGTGGAATTATTCCCTCTGCAGGTATTCCTGTCGCCGCTCACGTGCCAGACAGTGTTCCAGGTACCAGGGAGAATGGCAGTGGACAAAACAGACTGAGACCCCTGCCTTCAAGGAGCGTACGTTTCAGAATAGGCAGGCGGCAGGCCAGAAGCATCTTCTAACACATTGCACACAGGCCAGATGTGTAGTGTGCAATGTGTTAGAAGATGCTTCTGAGAAAAATATGACCGGAAGCGGGAGCTGCCTGGCAGGTTGGAGGAGCAGCAAGGGGAGAACGCAGTGCCTGGAGCGGAGCGTGAGGGGAGAGTACAGGGAGTGGGGGTGACAAGGTATAGGCCCCTTTGAGGCCTTTGGCTCTTGTACCCAGGATTGGGCAGTAAGGAGCCACCAGCCAGGTGAGGACATCAAGGAAGAACATTCAATATTCATCCCAGGCATATGCTGCAAGTAGGTGCCCTAGGCAAGAACGTGCTCGGCCTGTGGAGAAGCCACAGGAAGGAGGAGCCCCCTCCGACGGGGAGCGAGGGAGAGAGGGCTGGGAAGGTGGTAGAGAATGAGTGGGAAGCTGTTCGAGGCCGTCACCACAGATGAAATGCAGGCGGTGGCCGGGAGGATGCTGAACCCAAGGGTCAGATGCTAGGGCTGTTTAACCTGGAAAAGGAAATTTGGAGAAGAGACCATCTGCCTTCCATTACAACGCAATGACACTTTTTAAAGGCCGCACATGGCCAGGACCTCGCCAGGCCGTGCTGCTGTTCCCAGGATTGAGCTGGGAAGGCCCGTGCAGGGCGTCCTCTGGCCACTCTCCCCGCGTGTCCGCACAGGGCTCACCTCACTGTGGCCTCTTTTACAGGTGCCGCTACGTGAGGGAGAGGGATCGGCTTGGTAACGAGTACCCCAAACTCCACTACCCTGAGCTGTATGTCTTGAAGGGCGGATACAAGGAGTTCTTCCTGAAATGCCAGGTAAGAGGGGCTCTGGAGAGCATGACCACCCCTGGCCTGGGTTGGCCAGCTGGATCTGCCTGGTGGCTGTGACTGTTTTTGCCGGGGGTCCGGGGATTTGCCCTGCGCAAGAGGGGCCCTAGGAGCTGCCGACCGGGTCTGTGTTGCCGCTCCCAGCCTCGAAGCCCCAGGCAGGGGCGGGGAGCAGGAACAGGAGTGAGCAGAGGCACCCTGACCTCACTTGCCCTTGTCCCCCAGTCTCACTGTGAGCCCCCCAGCTACCGGCCCATGCACCACGAGGACTTTAAAGAAGATCTGAAGAAGTTCCGCACGAAGAGCCGGACCTGGGCCGGGGAGAAGAGCAAGAGGGAGATGTACAGCCGCCTGAAGAAGCTCTGAGCGCAGCGCGACCCTCCCCGCCGCTGCAGAGAGACTGGAGCAAAGGGGCCAGCTGGGTGACGTTTGGAGAGGGCCTGGGGCTTCCTGCCTGAAACCTACCTGCCACACTCCCAGGGCTGGAGCCCATAGCATCCTGCTGGCTACGCCTCTTCCGTCCCTGTACCAGGACAGTCTGCCAAGGCTGTCACATACGGCACGGCACAGTTCTGAGCACCAAGTCAAGACGTTCTGGCTCCTTCTCCCCACAGCTGGAAGGGACCATCTGGGGCCTTATCGGGCACTGTCCCCTCATGAGGGGAGGGGCAGGAGACTAGGCGTGGAGAGAAGAAACACAAAGGGAAATGCTGCTGGCCAAATACCAAAGACAGCCCAGGAAGGAAACGGTCTTTGTGGGATAACCCATATCTTTAATTTATTCAACCTCATCAATCACTTTATTTTTCTTTTTTAACTCCTGGAGACTTATTTAACTGCTGCGATGGGTCATGATACTGCCACTCCAGATAGGGTTTTATCCCAAGGACTACCTCTGCTTTTAATTTAAAAAGGGAGTGGGGAGAAGAGGCGAACCTGTGAAGTCGTGGGACAGAACTGGGAGCTCTGACACCCCAGGAGGCTCTGCTGTATAAAGCCACAGCCTGGGGTACTGGTGGGAGCAGGCACCGGACTCGGCCTTGGCCCCAGGACATAAGCTAAACCTCCCAAACCTACCTCAAAGGCCGGTGAAATCTATTTGGGGGGGTGACCCTGCTCTTCCTCACCCCAATTCCCTGTGATGTTGGCTTGTATAGGAGTCACAGTCAGGAAAGCACTTCTGGCAGCTTCCATGGGGCCACCCCCAGGTCAGTGTTGGGCTGTGGTAGTGTAGGTATCCCAGAATGGGGGGGCAGGGATGGGTGGGCTCTGTGGGATGGGGGAGGGGAGTACACACTGAGTATCTTCCTTCTATTACTCTGCTACTCTTTGATAACTTAATTTCCAAAAAAAATAGTCTTTTTATGAGTCAAAGAGTATCAAATCAGTGTTGGCTGGCCCATCCAAGGCTGGGGAGAAGGGCCAGGAGCCCTGGGCATCAAGGGGGCGGGCACCGGCATAGAGGACTGTGGAATGTGTTTCTCAGGAGGCAGTGTGGTGGATTTTGAAGGTAAAACTGAGTTTATCATGTTTTGATTTGAGGGACAGGGAGTGATGGAGCATCACCAGTTGCCTCCTCACCTAACCCCATGGAAGTAGGGGTCTCAAAGGAACACCTCCCACTCAAGGAGCTGGGGCTGACTTGATTGACTCTGGACAAGCCTGTTTGGTTCCCGCTCATCCCCACCTTCAGGCACCGGCCTCCTCGCCATCTTTGCTCCATTTTGGGGAGTGGAAGCCAAGTTTGTCTTATACACAAGAGTCAGTTTCCCCTCTTGCCTCGGCTTCCTATTCTGGGGATGGGGAGGGAACCAGTGATACTGGAGATGACTGGTTGCTGTGTTAATGGGTTTGAGTTGCATTTGGCTATAAAACAATCTTGTTAGAAAAAGTATGTGGGGAATAGGGAACTGGAGGGGAGAGGGAGAAGACCATTCCCACACAGTGAGACTCATCTCAGTTGGTCTCTAATCTTGTTTGCAGGAATTCTGTTTGTTGGGCCTGAAAAGGGAGGTGGAATGGCCTTCAGATTATACCAGTTTAACTAGCATTGCTAACCAACTGTTGCAGGCTTTGAAAATAAAAACAATCTTGAACCCATGCTCCGCCTAATTCTTGATAGATTCAATGAGAATTGTGTTTCCCTTTAAGGTTGTGGGACCATGCTTGACTAAAACCAGTGGCTGGAGCAGCCACCGGCCTCAAGAGGCCAAAGGCCTCAGGGGTGGCTGGAATGACTTCTAGTTATTGCTCTGATTTCCAGTTATCACAAACTTACATTCAGATTGATTTGCATGATGAAACAGGGACAGCAAAAACTTGCCTCAACCACTGACATTCCCTCACAATCTGTTCATGCATATGGATTAAGCAACTGGCCAGAGGAGATAAGAGTTTAGATTGTGTTCCCAAGGAGCCAGAGGATACTACAGAAAGATAGGACAGCTGTCGGTAAGTCATGGGCCCACACAGCCAAGGAAACTTGGAAGTGTGAAGCTGGGGGTTATTGCCAAAACGGATGAACGCTGGAGCAAAAGTCTATCACAAAATAGAATGGCACCTGGGATAGAAAATAACTTGTGTCTTTATATAAATATTTTTTAAATTTTCCATAGACATAGCTGATGCTAAAATCTGAAATGTTTCACCTGTGGTCCCAACTGAAGTCAAGCTTCCTTTAGACATGTTCCCTTCTGATTTGCATCTATAATAGAGGCATCATTCCAGCTTTGAAAGAAGAATTATATGCGGAAAGGAAGTTCCCCGTAACACCCATCTGCAGTGAGTATTACTGTCAACATGTTTCTGTCCTGAAGACTTGGAGAAAACATGTCCAGAGTAGCAAGGGTACTCTATCTAGCTCTCACCTAGCATCCTATTTCCCCTCCCGGACGGTCTTTTAACCCAGAGACACTGCATGTGTGAGCAGCCCCATCCTACCCTCTACTCAACATTTGTCACACTATTATTTTTGAAAGTGCTTTTAAAATTTTATTTTTCAATTACACTTGACATACATGGCTGTGCTCTTATCGAATCCATCCCATATTAGAGTACCTTCCCAAAGACAAGATTCCCTGTTCCTAATGAGAAGATTGTTTTGATTAATCTGACCACATAAATTAGGTTTTATGGTGGAAATAGCCAAATGTCTACTTGTAATATTATCTGTACATATTTAAAAGCACATATAAAACATCGATTTAGATATACTGCTTTTTTTTTCTTTCCGGATAAAATCTTAAATTCTTCAACCTCTATTTCTGTACCATGTACTACTTTCCGTGAACTCATCTTTTATCCAAATTATTTAATATGACACAGCGCCTTTCTAGTTCATGTATAAAGAACCTCTACCAAGGTTACAGCTCCTCCCTTTGGGGCGTGCTGTCTTATCTCTTCACTTACCAAATTCCACAGGGCCGCAGCCTTCCCTAGCGTGGCCCGTCTCCTAAAGCGTACTTTCAATAAATCTTACTTTTTATTTAAAAAAAACTATACCGAGACCAAATATTCATTTTTGTAATTAGGATTATTTTACATATGTCACACAAGTATATTCATGATTTCTACAAGACCACTAGTTGATCATGGAGAACTTCAAACATATTCTGGATGAAAAAGCGCTGTAACAAGTCACAGATTCCTAACTGGGCAGGTCATGGTAGGTCGTCACACCCCAGGCCTGTAATTACTTTAGCGAGAGGTTTTCAAGCTAGTCCTGTCCATTGTCCTTGGCTTCTAGGTTAACACACCCTTGAAATGTGTAATACCCGTCAAAAGGCATCACCATTCTCTAGAGAGCCCCTAATGTTAACTGTCCTGCCGTCCAATCCCCCACCTTGCTTTCTCCTACCTCCCCGTAAGCTTATCTTCCCTTAATTTTGAGTGCATAAAAGAAGCTGCAAAACTTATTCTTCGGAGCAGCTGAGATCTTCCCAGCAATGTCGTCAGTTTTGACTCAAAACTGGATGTTTCTTACAGTAACATCATAGTGGACAGAGATACTGCGGAATTGTTCCAGATTAACAGACTGGTGATTAGGCTAAAATGCTGCCTCAATGTTTAATTTTCTGAATTTGATAATTCTCTAAGAAGAATGAGGATATCCTTATTCTCAGGAAATAAAGCACTGAAGTTAAGGTTAAGGACTTACGTAATGTACTTCCAAATGGTTTAATAATTTTAAAAATGTCTGAGACTAAAGAGGTAAAAAATGGGACAAATGTTAAAAATTAATGACTTGGTAAAGGGTATAAGGGAGTTCTTTGTACTATTCTTGCAACTTTCTGTTAGTATTAAATTATTTCACAACCAAATATTTTAAGGGGGATGCTGCAGTGCCGAGCCCCTGTGTAGACAGGGTGGGTGGACCGGGCAGCGAACTACCCCGATGCCTGGGTGGTCAGGGATGAATGTGAGGGGTGCTCCAGAGAAATACCAGGCTTGATGACAGCATCTTGCCCCAAGCATCCAAATGGCAGTTAAAGGGACAGCTATAGAGAGGTCCCAGGTCACAACAGGGACCGGGGGAGAAGCAGAGCATTGGGCAGGAAGTCAGCACACAGAGCAGGGACAGGGAGACAGTGGAGCCACAGTCACAGCAGGACTAAAGAGAGAAAGAAAAGCTCTCCTGCCCTGGCTGGAATGTCACTGATGACCTTGGTGAACAAAGGCTGCCCACAGGGATGGGGGTGGATGAGCCATAGGGAAGGAAAGCTAGGGAGGGAGGCGGTAACAGCGGAGGGGCTGGGACGAGCTGGGACGAGCTGGGACGAGCTGGGACGAGCTGGCTGACCTTCAGCAGTTCTCAGCCTCTGTGTGACTGTGACCAGGCAGCAGAGTTAGGAGTAGGGATTCCCTTGAGGATTCCAAGATCTTAAGACCTTGGCCATTCTGATTTCCAAGTGATGAAACCAGGGAGTCGTGTAAAGCCCAGTCTCAGGCTCCCTGCTTGCACACTCCCTGCAGAAAGGCAGCCCCTTCTGGTGATGGACAGAGCCGTTCAGCTCTTCCCACAATGTCAAATGACCCAGCTGGGCGTCTCCACACACAGGCCTCCTTTGTTCTACAGTTGCCAGCCTGAGCTTGCTGCTATGGCCGGGGTACGCCAGCAGATGGCGGTGGTACCCCAGGTGAGCCCCCTGGAGCATCTGCCTTTCAGCTTTTCTTCCGTAGGAACCAGTAACTGGGAAGAGCTGGGGGCTCCGTGGGAACCCGCCACCCCGCCTTGGCTTCCAGCTGCGTTTAAGGGCATCCTGCCAGGCCCTGAGTGCAGGTGAAGCTATGGCCGTTCTTTGTTCGGGCTACAGTTCCCAATGACCTGGTCCAAGCGCTTGCTTTGTGTCCCACAAAGCAAGGGCACCAAAAGGGAAAACAAAAAGTGGGAGCTGGGAATGGATTATCAGTGTATATTTTTAGTACAAACATCAAAGTAGTCATCATGGAAAAACGTCAGCTTTTTGGGGGGATGTCTTTACACTTCATTCATAGCTTATTTTGGATGACACAGGGTGGGACCCATCTCAATCTTTTCAATGCCTGGCCCCTTCCCCCTGGGATAGTCTTG
>NW_011889052.1:1007495-1011266 GCF_000151845.1 Pteropus vampyrus | reverse complement strand
CTTGTACATGTTAAATGCACATCCATAGGAGAAGTTCCTAGAAGGGGAGTCTCCAGAGCCTTTTTTCGTTAATTGGTGTAGTCAAATCGCCCCTCAACACGTCAGCGTCTTTTCCTGCCCACAATCCGGAGCGTGTGGAAGGCCCTAACCTCCATGCTGCTGTCACCCTTCTTAGCCGAACCCCATCCTCCCACGGCGTGGTCTCCTTGCCGTTTTCCAAACACCGCGGCCACCTAGTGTTTTCTTAAAGGGCACTCAGAACACCGCCTCCACCGAATGCTCCTTTAAAAAAAGAAAAAGGATTCCTAGGTCAAGTTCGAGAAACCTTGAGTTTAAAAATTTCCACCTGTTTTCTTCACTGTGGGCCTTCTCAGAATCCTCGACCTGCTAGGCTACATTTCGGGAGAGGATACAGCATTTTCCAAATTTGCCCACAGAGCTTTTTTTTCCCCTGGAGTGTCTCATGGGACTTGGGTACCTGAGGCCTGATCTTGGGGCTCTGGTTTCTCTTTTGTGCCCATTCTCACTGGGACTTACCCCCAGTTTATGGATGAGAATACTCATGCCCAGCGAGGAAGGTGAGCTGCTTCCGGTCACTTGGCTAACAAGCAGCAGAGATGGACGTAGATGCTTGCTCGTCAGGTTCCAAGCCCGAGACTCTTCTGACTTTCTCCTCCCGTGTCCAAGCCACTTTCCTAAGACACACCCTCTGAGCCTGCTCCTGGAGAGCAGGCCGACAGAAAGTCAGAAGGCGATGTTTCAGGGAGGCCCTACTGATGGGCTATGGGAGGAGTGACTGGGGCAAAGCTTTGTGTCACGTCGGCCTTTCCAGCTTCTCCGGGAACTCCTACTGCCACCCATACAGGAAAACGAGGGCCTAGCATCCGAGGCACTGTCGCCTCTGCCCTGGGCTCCGCTATCTCACTGTCAAGGCCTGGTCTGTGGCCGCAGGCAGGTGCATGACAGGCAGATTAGGTGGCAGGTGGGGTAGGGGAGGGGAGTGCGGGAGGCTGCGGCCTGAGTGTCCAGGAGGCAGGACAAAGAGGCCCACAGGAGAGGGTCTGGAAGAGAAAACACCCCAGGCCTGACCCACTGTCTCCGTCCTGCGGGATGCTGGGCCTGCCCTACTCAGGAGCATGGGGCTCCCTGGATGGTTGGGAGATGATTTTCAGGGTCCCTCACAGCATTCTGTACCGATTTCTGCCCTTTTTTTTTTTCTGTTAAAAGGGCTTTCACAGAGGACATTTCCTTCCTCCAACACAAAGCGGCACGAAGTGGTGGGAACAGCAGATGCCTGGCATCCACTGGCTCGCTGGGGACTGAGACAGGCCGCCCTCCTTGGGCCTTCAGTTCTGGATTTGGGATTCAGCTTCTTGAGCACAGAAGCCACCCTGGGGTGGCTGAAACAGTGCTGAATTCCCATGAGACTGCATGGTCTAATTTCTGCTGGGAAGCCCCGCTTTCTCTCTCTTTTAGGGGCTCCTGATGGGTCCTGAATGAATGGTTCAGAATAAGAGAGATTGGGACCACTTGGTTTAAGTTTGAGATGACTTGTCCCTGCCCCTGAGCAGAGGACACCTCCCGGCTACTCAGGTCACAAGGGTGGCGTGTCTCTCCCTGGATCCCGCTCAACAGGCATTTTGTTCTCCTGAGCCCCAGTTCTAGATGAGTTAATGTGGAGATTCAGCAGCAGGCCAGCCTCAGCAACCCTGAGCCGGAGCCACACCCTTTCTCTCCCCTGCTTCCTGCCCTACACCTGGAGGGCAAGGGCAGCTGGGCCACTGGAAGCTGCATCTCCTCACCTGCCTGGTATTTGCCGGCACCCGAACAACTGGGTGTACAGGGGAAGAATAACAAGCCTTGGCAGCTGCCAAGCCACCCGGCAGGGTAGGGAAGGTGGCCAGGCAGGGCTGAAACAGGGTGCGGTGACAGGTCTGGAGGCTCCCAGGCCTGCCCAGACGTCTGGCTGGCTCAGGAGGGCGGGATGTGCTGAGTGTGGGCTGCTCGAAGGCCTGGCTGCTGAGCACCTGGTGAGCGCAGTATTCGGGGAGCGACTGAGCGGATGAGGGAACGGATGGATGAAAACCTCAGGGTGGTTATCTGCGAAATACAGATAGTAGCGGGGTGGTTTGAGAACCAAATGACTTATACGTAGAAGGGACTTGGAACAGTTCCGAGAAGTGCTGAAAAATCTGAGGTTTGATTATCATGAGTCCAGCACACAGGGAGCGGCAGGCTCTGTGTCTGGTTCATCTCTTCTCCTCCACATAAGTACAAAACAACAGACGAAATCAGGATAGCAGCAGAAGCCGCCTCACACTGAGTCCTCATGAAGCCCTGTGAGGTAAATATCACCGTTGAGCCCACCTCGTAGATAGGTAAACAGGCACAGAGGGGCCGTGAGTCACTACAAATAACTCGCTGAGGATGACACATAGTGAGGAGGCTCGGAGTGGCCGCCCAGCAGAGGACCTGGGCTGCTGTCCCCTGGTCCAGGTGGGGCTGGTTCCTTTCTTCCTTCCACCCTCCCCGGACACCACCACCTCAGAGAAGCCCGCTGAGGAGGCGCCAGAACGAGCCTCGTGGAGAGGAAAACAAGACCGAGAGGTGAGGGGCTGAGTTCTTTCCTCCCAGTGGCCTCCAAGGGTGGCCTCGCTCCCATGCCCACCCTGCACTCCCAGCTCCTCTCCTCCCGCCCTCCCCAAGCCGGTCACCTGGGCCTCTCTCTCTCCCTGACTCACCTGACTGGAGAGGGCTCTTTGGAAGTGAATGGATCCCCTTCCTTTTCACAGGACCGGAGGGTGCTGGCTGAAGCCAGGGGACAACCAGAAGAATTCTTTCCAAAGAACTTCATCCGGCAGCTATAACGAGCATGTGCCAGGCACCAGGCAAGTGGGCCTCACCGTTAACAAGCCTCAGTCTGGGGGTTCATTGACGGATGGCCCATTTGAGAGGTTGGATGTCGTGACTTTGGGTGATGCTACGGTGACCCAGAGAGGACACCCAGGTTTCAGATCTTAAGATCAGAAGACCGAACTCTTTATAAGCTCCAACTCGCTTCCTTCCACGTGAGAGGGGGGCTGGCGTGGCTCTCACAAGCTCCCTCTGTCTTGCTCCCTGCACACGTGCGGTTAGTACCATGGAAGAACCAGGGCTCGATGTCATGTCACAATCTGTAAAAACGTGCGCGTGGTGTGTATAGAGAAAATGCCACTGGGCACAGAGCTGGCGCTCCACACACAGCTTCAATTCTCAGCACGAGCGCTGATTTCCCTTTCAAATGCAAACCCGCTCAACCTCCCGAGCAGTCTGGGTTCTGTCTGAAGGTCACGGCAAGATCTCACGTTCCGCTTTGCCGTGCTGGCCTTTCTCGCCTGCTTCCGCCCCCGGCCCATCCTTGGCGGTCCTCAGTGATTTGCTGCTCACAGCTCTGTGGCCCTGAACATGCTGTTCGCTGTTCCCTCGTGTGAAACACCTTTCCCTCCCCTGCTTTGCTCAGTGAACTCCTGCCAGTCCTCTCCACCGGTTACTTCCACCTCCCCCAAAGCATCCTCACAGCCCCCAGCAGCATCAATCACCTCTTCCTCTGCTCTCCCAGGGGCTCCTCCCTGCAACTTTGTTGATCTTAGCTGCCATTTCTTATTCTTTTTATGTTTCTCTGTAGAGTCTTACTTAGAGAGGCTGAGGTGGGTTGAGGAGTTGTGTACTTTTGAGTGTATTAGAGCGTGGAGAGCGAGGTCGCACCCTGGTTGTTGGAATGGAATGCTCAAT
>NW_011889052.1:987953-1007445 GCF_000151845.1 Pteropus vampyrus | reverse complement strand
GGCAGCTATAACGAGCATGTGCCAGGCACCAGGCAAGTGGGCCTCACCGTTAACAAGCCTCAGTCTGGGGGTTCATTGACGGATGGCCCATTTGAGAGGTTGGATGTCGTGACTTTGGGTGATGCTACGGTGACCCAGAGAGGACACCCAGGTTTCAGATCTTAAGATCAGAAGACCGAACTCTTTATAAGCTCCAACTCGCTTCCTTCCACGTGAGAGGGGGGCTGGCGTGGCTCTCACAAGCTCCCTCTGTCTTGCTCCCTGCACACGTGCGGTTAGTACCATGGAAGAACCAGGGCTCGATGTCATGTCACAATCTGTAAAAACGTGCGCGTGGTGTGTATAGAGAAAATGCCACTGGGCACAGAGCTGGCGCTCCACACACAGCTTCAATTCTCAGCACGAGCGCTGATTTCCCTTTCAAATGCAAACCCGCTCAACCTCCCGAGCAGTCTGGGTTCTGTCTGAAGGTCACGGCAAGATCTCACGTTCCGCTTTGCCGTGCTGGCCTTTCTCGCCTGCTTCCGCCCCCGGCCCATCCTTGGCGGTCCTCAGTGATTTGCTGCTCACAGCTCTGTGGCCCTGAACATGCTGTTCGCTGTTCCCTCGTGTGAAACACCTTTCCCTCCCCTGCTTTGCTCAGTGAACTCCTGCCAGTCCTCTTCACCGGTTACTTCCACCTCCCCCAAAGCATCCTCACAGCCCCCAGCAGCATCAATCACCTCTTCCTCTGCTCTCCCAGGGGCTCCTCCCTGCGACTTTGTTGATCTTAGCTGCCATTTCTTATTCTTTTTATGTTTCTCTGTAGAGTCTTACTTAGAGAGGCTGAGGTGGGTTGAGGAGTTGTGTACTTTTGAGTGTATTAGAGCGTGGAGAGCGAGGTCGCACCCTGGTTGTTGGAATGGAATGCTCAATTTAGGATTCGGTGACTCCTCCCAAAGCTGGTGTCCCAGCAGGAGCCACATCCTGCCTCTCAGCACTGAGACTCCCATCATACCTGGGGATGGCCGGATCCCAGTGAATCCTGGCCATGTACCTGGGCAGGGCAAGGCCAGGAGGCTGTGTGTCTCTGTGCTAATGAGGCCTTCCGGCCAGGACCAGCCCAAAGGCCTCCTTGGCCATCTGAACAGCTTTGGCCATCAGATGTCTTGGATCCTGGCTCTGAGCTCCGTCGGGGTGTTCAGGCTGTGCAGGAAGAATTCTTTAGTCTTTAATTAGGGATAAAGGTATGTAGGTCTCCCACACACCCAGGCACTCTTCCGTGCTGGGGATTCCCCAGTCTGAGTCCCATTCCTCCAGGTAGAAGCTAGACCTTTGCTTTTCCAGCCTCTTTATAGCTGGGGCATCACCTGTGACCTGAGCCCTACGGCATTGTTGGCAACTCAGAACACAGATGGATATTAGCATCGTCCAGATGCAATACTTCATTCTGGGCAGGCTTCTAGAAAACAGAGATGAGTCTGAACAAGCATCTCTAACAGGGCACTGAGGAAAAGACGGCAGCGAGGGAGGTGGCCAGTGTCTGGGAGCGGGAGCCGTGGAGACTGTCAGGGAGTGGCCCCGTCTTACTCACCAATTAATCGCCCTGTCCTTCTTTCTGACAGCGAAGTGTCCCGTAAAATACACTAATAAAATAATATCCGAGGATCTGAATGTCAGTCTGCGGTGCCACTTTTTAGTCAGTATCTTGGGCAAATCACCACATCAGAGCCCGTGTCCATAGCCTTGCCTTGAAGGACATGGGAAGGTAAAACAAGGCAATTCATGTAAAGGGGCTTTAAAAATGGTCAAGCACTTTATTATTATTATTTTTTATTGCATTTCATAGATTCTGGCACGCTGTTGGCACTTGAAAGTTTCTGTTAAATGAATAAATGGACAAATGAATGAGCAAACCAATGGATGATCGAATGGATAGCAAGCACTCAGGAAATGCTTTATTAAAAATAAAACATGAACAATAAAATTGCCACTTTGGGCACACTTGTTATCAACTAATGAGAACTTCACATATATTCTCTCGCTAAATTTTCACAGTAACCTTGGGAGATGATTACTCTTATTTTACAGATAAGGAAATGTAGGCCCAGAGATATTCACTAACTTGCCTAAGGTCACACAGCTAGCAGGCAGCAGGGCTGGTAGTCACACTCAAGGTGTTTGTAATTGTCCATCTGTCATAATCCTCTCCACGCTCTATACACAGGCGTTTCCCAACAGTTTCAGCCTAAGACACCCAACCTCTCAACACTACATAAAAAGGCAACTGTAATCCACCGCTTTGATGCGCCTCTTTAACTCCTGGCACGCGGCCACTGTTTGACTTGGCACATCTGAGGAGCAAGTCAGGATGGCAGTTCTGAGAAGCTGCTTCGCTGAGAGCACCCTGGTTTCCACCCTCAGGGAGGCCAGGAGCGGAGTCTCCCCGGTCCCTCTGCATCCCTCTGACCTGGGGATACGCAGCCTACAAGCTTCTGCAACGGCTCCACCCCACCACCGATCTCTTCCTGTTACCTCAGTTGCCCCGGGGAGGCAGGCAAGATGAAAGCATCACCTCCCGTCGAAGGTAAACAGCCCAAGTTCACTGCTGCCACACGTCTGCACAGAAGCGCAAAACCAGATCTATAGAGTCGGACGCTGGAACCTCCTCTGCCAAGTGGCGTGACCCAAGATCTGAGCCCAGCTCTACCTGGCCCCGGAAAGCGGGGCACTGGCTCAGGGCACAGAGTCGCAGATAGTCAGCCTCTGCTCGAGTCATTCTTCCGGGGCCCTTGTAAGGGACAGTGTCTGTGACAGAATAATAGTTTTAGTACCCACCTCGTGTGGCAGATGGAAGAGCTCGGAAGTGCAGCAGGAAAAATGCTTTCCCATACAGCAGCGGGGATGTCCCTGAGATGGAACAGAGTCTAGGTATTTTAGACATGAAGTCGGCCATATCGGGGAGCAGAACAGCAGAAAAGAATCAGGGAGCTTGGGGGCAGAAGGCCAGGGTCTGGGTCCTCAGTTGACTCTGACTGCTGTGCACACAGAGAAGATGCTACTTTTGGACCAGACGGTGCCTCATCCATGGAGACATCCCAGGCCTGGTGATGCTCAGGAGGGATGAGAAGCACCAGGACTTTCAGGAGATCTGGGTCAATCCTGTTTTTATTCTCTTTCCTGCTGGCTGCAGTTTGATTTAACTGAGAGGTAAAATCCTTTAATCACCAGCTCTAAGTCAAGGTATAACCTTTAGGGTGATGAGGCGGAAGGCGATGACAGGTAGGTAAGCGGACATTGTGGGGGTGAGATCTGAGTTTGATCCCCACTGATTGGCTGCTGGCATTGGAGGCATAGGGGTTGGGGGGCGGGGCTCCTGCTAGCCCTTTGGATTGGATCTCTTGCCTCACACCCCTAACAGCATTGGCCGCAGACACCGTGAGGGGTGGGGTGACTTGCTAAGTTATGGTTTATGTTTAGAAACAGCATTTGAAAACATAGTATATTCACAGGAGGGCATGCACACGAACATTCGTAGCAGCATTATTCATGATATCAAAACTGGAAACAACTCAAGTGTCCATCGTTGGGGAGTAGATAAGTCACCTGTGGTATACCCGCACAATGGAACACTACTCAGCAGCGACATGGATGAAAAATGTTATGAGGACTGAAAGAAGCCAGACACAGAAGACTATATACTGTGTGAGTCCATGTCTACGGAATTTCTAGGAAAAGGCAAACTCTGAGACAGAAAGCAGACCAGTGATTGCCTGGAGCTGGGAGTGGACATGGGGACTGACCGCAGATGGGCCAAATAGAACTTTTTGGGATGGTAGGAATGTTATAAAACTGAATTATGGAGATGATAGAACAACTCTGTAAATTTATTAAAAGTCATTAAACTATATTCAAAACAGGCGAATTTTATGGTGTGTTAATTACACATCAAAGAATACTTGAATTACTTCACTTTTGACAAGTCCAACCCGGAGCTCCTCTGGGTGCCAGGCTAAGAGTAGAGGGCAAAGTCCCTCACCTCTTCCCTGTGAGGGAGACAGAGCCACGCATACTTTGTCTAACACATGGGGTGTTCAAAATGTGGCCTCTGGGCCACCCGCAGTGGCAGCTCTTGGGGAGTTTTTAGAGCTGGCTCAGAACTGCTGAATCGGTCACTCTGGTGGTGAGGCCGGGCAATCAGAGCTGGAGCCATCCTCCAGGGCGGTGAGGACCGTGGTCTAATGGACGGGGGAGGGGAGAGCAGGAAGGTCATCCATGCTGAGTCCCCATTGTGTGCTGCCACCTGGTACTCACAGCAACCCTGTGATGTCAACACAGACTTGCCAGTTAATAAGGGGGCAGAGCTTACACCGGAAACTAACATAATATTGTACGTCGACTATAAACAAAAAGTAAAATAAAAAATTTTAAATAAGGGGGCAGAGCTGGGATCAAACACCCAAGTTTCTGTCTTAAAACACACCTGCTCTACTACCCCCCCCTCCTTGTGAATGTGAGCAGTATTCACAGTGCCTGGAGCCCAGAGGGGAGACAGAGAATTACAATAAACACAACCCCTCAGGTTCCATCTTGGAACAAAGTGTGGATATAAAGAAATGAACGGTAACCATTACATTCAACTCAGCCCAGTATTTTCCTCAAGGCCTCTGTGGTCTTTGTTTAAGGTTGTATTGTTTACTCCCAAGGGACGAGGGGGTGGGGGAATTTAGAATTAGCTGCTTGGACCGAAGCCCAGGAGGTCCTGACTCAGTTCCTTGGGAGCCTGAAATGTGAAAGGTTGGGGACACAGAGAGAACGGAACTCGGGGATCCTGGCCAGAGAGCATGAGAGCCCCTGGGGACCCAAGAGGGCGGGTCTGTGGTTTCCAGATGCATAAATGACATAATGTCTGCCTGGCCTGCAGACATCAATTGTGCTCAGAGTGGCCCTTGCAAGCAGCAGGCCCTGCGCTGGCTTTGGCCTGATGCTCAGGGGTCAAGCTTGCTCCGGAGCTGCTCAGGAGACTGAGGCTGACCAGCTGGGTCCTCCCTGCTTAAACCCAGCGCTGCCAGAAGCTTGGCTCAATGCCATAACCTCATGGTAGTGGGGGGTCACTTCCTTTGGTCATTCAACACCGCTGCTATCTGTTTGGCTTGCATGGCCCTCCACATGAGGTTCACGTCTGACCATCACCATCACCACTGACCATCAGACTCGGTCAAACAGGGAAGTTCTTCTAGCTCGACCATTCAAAAGGGCAGAGTGGGTAAGGGCAGGGCTAATCACAGAATCCACAAGCCCTGGCCATGGAGCAGCTCAACAATAATAATCCTATCCTTTGTAGAGTTTCGCCACCCACGAAGTGCTTTCATGCGTTATCTCTCTTGACCTTCTCACTGACCCTGTGAGCGGGGGAGGGTTTACGACTGATTTATAGATGAGCAACTTGGGGTTTGCAGAGTTTAACCGACTTACTCAAGATCGCCCACTGGTGTGAATGCCAGTGCTCATGGCCAGATGCTTCTGCCCCAAATTCCTTGCTCAGTGCTTTATTCCTGATGATCTGAACAACGTCCCCGGTGCCCAGAGCCCACGGAGGAGCCAGGGAAGTCACATTGAGCGCATTCCCCTCGGGTTCTGTCTTGAAATGAAGCATGGGTATTTTTCTCGCCCATTGGCTGAACAGGGTTCTCTCCAGCAACTTACCAGTCTAAACTGGGCAGGTGAGTCCCCAGCCTGAGCAAGTGACCTGAGTGAGAGCTCCTTTGACTGCTGAGAATGAGACTGGTGACGATGTGAGATGTGACCTGCCTCCCAGGTCCACCGGCAGCCTGGAAACAGCCCTCTGCTCCCGCCCACTACATTCCTTTTCGTTAGTCTTTTCTGTTCTTTTGCATGTTGTAGGTGACAAAACCCATGACCTGTCATGATCGACCTATCGTGTCCTCCAATAGAACTGAACCATGATGATGACGATGATGATGACGATCCTTGATTCCTCCTACCAAAAGCATACTGGTACCTTTTATACATCATCTAAAGGCCTCACAGCTCATAACAAAGGACTAGAGCTTAGATACAGGTGACTTTGGAGTGTATAACGTCATACTTCTCTCTCATGCTTTTAAAGACGCGTGCTGAGCACCCTGTGGGGCTCAGGTCTGGGACAGGCAGGTATAGAACTCGGCTGCTGCATGGTGTCTTGTGGGACCTCAGCCAAGTTCTCTAGGGCAGGGACTTCCTTCCATACATAATGCCATGCCCCTGGGCAGCGGGTGCCGTGAGAGCCAAACCAGGCTGCCTTGTTTCTCTCCGTAGGCTGGGTCTTGCGCATGAGTGCCGATTGCCGGGGGTTCCCCACCGACATCAGTGTTGGGGTGACGTGTGCCAGGTGAAATGCCTGGAGGTGGCCTTCACCCAACCGGCTTGAGCAGGGAGGGGAGTGGCCTGTCATGGTACAGGAGTCAGATGTGTTTTCCTGGTGATGGCTCAGACTCCCTGAGTTCATCTCCTCTGACTAACCTGCCCCACCTCTTTTTCTTAGTTTTTAAAATTTATTTTTCTTGACTAGAATAAGTTCCACGTGTAACTTCGTGTCAGTTTAAGGTGTACAGTTTGTTACTTTGATACAATTTTATATTGTATTATTATTGTAATATTATTATTGCAATATGATTGTAATATTATGTATATAGCATGCTGACCAAAGGCTATATCACTTCTCTGTCTAGAGAAGACATAGGCCATCCAGTCCTACCCAGTGGACAGATGGAGTCAGAGCCCAAGCCTTCAGGGAAGGCAAAAAGTCACTATCACAGCCATAAAGAAGACTCGAGTAAGCCCCTTCGCTGTAGAGACAAACTGAGACACTAAGAGAAGCAGGATTCAGATTATCAATGCTGAAGCATCAAGAAAAGCTCAAATTATGCTTGTTGTAGCCTCCAGCCCCCGATAGACACACGGACCACCAGAAACTAGTGAGTTATAGGAAACACACTCTTTATTCAGCCAGCTGGGTCTGCCAGGGGTACGCAGACCCCAAATTAAGCAGCCCCCAAATGTAGAGGTACAGGGTCTTTAAGCCCTAAATCCCATTCTTCATTATGTCTGAACACAAAGGTCTATTTTTCTTCTATTCACTACCTGTCAACCCACAGGTCGGTTGTGCAAGCGGGGGTACAGAAGCAGAAAGCTTATTGTTAGAATGTTATGTTCCCATGGGTGATAGCCTATGTTCCCATGGGCGATAGCCAAGCAGTAATTTCCAGAAAGCAGTAATTTTCCAGCCAGCACAGGCTCAAGGCAAAGATGGTCGCAAAACATTAATTTTTATCAAAAAGTGTTAAATACAACGGACTAGTATTCAACCTTAAAAAGAAATGCAATACTACACCGTGGACGAACCTTGACCTCATGACAGTCACGAAAAGACTAAAACTATATGATTCTACTTATATGAGAGACCTAGAGTCATCAAATTCATAGAGACAGACGAGGTCTTGCTTCCTGGCACATGACATCAGTTTGGCTCAAATAAACTGTTAGAAAAATTCTCTAAAAAACAAAATTTCATGGAGACAGAAAGTAAGACAACAGTTGCGAGAGGCTGAGGGGCAGGGGGAACGGGGAGTTAGTGTTGCATGGGTGCAGTTTTAACGTGGACGATCCAAAGTGTCGAGGCGGATAGTAGTTCTGGCTGCACAAGAACGTGTTTGTACTTAATGACGCTGAACTGTACACTTGAAAATGATTAAAATGGAAAATTTTATATTATATATATTTTACTGCAACTTAAAAAAAAAAAAAGAGTTAAGAGTTTAGTGCCTGAATTCAAACTCTCCCACTGAGGAACTTGCTAAAGAACAAAATTCAACCAAGTAAATTTGAAGATCTAATTGGCTTTATGAAGTGGTTCGTGAATCAGGCAGCATCACGTCCAGCAACTAGAAGGCAGCTCTGATTAGTTGCACAGAATAGAAAGTTTTTATGGGCAGAGAGAGAGTGGGACTAAGAAGTTGAGAGTGAATTATTTCAGGTAAGGACATTTTCCCTCAGGGAAAGGCAGGGGTCTTATCAGACAGGTTACCTCACTTGTGTTGATCGGGAAATTCCAGATGAATTGCTTTAAAATTCCACTCCTGGGAGAGGCTGAAACTGCATGCAGTTAGGTTAGTTGTTAAGCGTGGGTTTGGTGACATGACTTAGCAAAAGCGACTCCATTTTGGCCCTTTCTTTCTTCCTTCCTTCCTCCCTTCCTCCCGCCTTTTTTTCCTTTCATTCTTTCTTTTTTTTAAAAATCCTCAGGAAGATAAACTGTTATTTCATGAGGTAAGTTTGGAAAGTAAAATATGTGTTTGGTCTGCGTCTCCATTCCCAGCACAGAGCTCCTAAAACCCTTGGAATTTACTAAGCGATAAGAATGGTAAAGGTATCTGGATATTCTTAAACCCTAGTCAACTACACCTGAATTTATGTTAATGCAGTGACTTTTGGAAAGCACCTGGGGATGGGGGCTGGTTACCAAAGGGTTGGATCCTTCAGTCCCACCCCCTGACCTCCAAGAGGAGGGGACAGGGGCTGGAGGCTGACTCAATCACTGGTGGCCAATGACTTAATCAATCATGCCTACGATGAAGCTTCCACAAAAAGCCAAAAAGATGGGGTTCAGGGGAGCTTTGTGGAGGTGCTGGGAAGGTTGGTGCTCTCATGGAGGACATGGAAGCCCCTAGCCCCTGCCCGGCCCCTGCCCTATATATCTCTTCCATCTGGCTGTTCCTGAGTTATATCCCTTTATAGTAAGTCGGTGATCTAGTAAGTAAAATGTTTCCCTGAGTTCTGTCAGTCACTCTAGCAAATTAATCGAACCCAAGGAGGGGACCATTGGAACCTCCGATCTATAGCTAGTCAGTCAGAAGCACAGATGACAACCTAGACTTGTAGTTGGCGTCTGAAGAGAGTGGCGGGGCCACCCTGTAAGACTGAGCCCTTAATCTGTGGGGTCTGATGCTATCTCCAGGTAAATAGTGTCAGAATTGAATTGAATTGTAGGGCACCCAACTGGTGTCGTAGAATTGGGTGATGGTATAGGGAAAAAACACATCTAGGAATTGGCATCAGAATTGGAACACTAAAACAAGATGATGTCTACTGGTTGATGTGATTTGATTAATTTACTTAGCGTGTGTGTCTTGTGGGTCCTCTCCCATGATGGGCACCAGGCTGAGCACAGGGTTACTCATGTTTTATTTGTAAGGTATAATTTACATACAGTAAAATATGGCACATGTGCGGCTCAATTAATTTCACCTTATGTATACACCCATTTAATTACGACCCAGGTCAAGAGAGCTCAGCACTCCAGAAAATGCTTCTCCATCCTAGGAAATACCCTCCCTCAGTGGTAATCATTGTTCTGACTTCGATCACCATAGATTCATTCTGCCCACATTGAATGCTGTATAAATGGGATCACTTATTCTCGTATTTATGAACCCTTTTGTGTCCAGCTGCTTTCTTTGAACACAATATTTTTGAGATTTATCTGTTTGTTGCATGGACCAGTAGAATGTTCTTTTTTCATTCCTGTGTAGTGTTCGTTTATAACTATACCACAGTGTATAGTTGTCCATTCCTTTGTGGATTTTTAGGTTAGTTCGAGTTTTTGCCTGTCATGAAGAAAGATGCGCTGAACATTTTCGTACCAGCCTTTTTTGGGAGACAAGCATCTATTTCTCTTAAGTACATGCTCAGGAGGAGAACTGCTGGGTCACAGAGGTATTTTATGATTAACATTATTAGAATCTAATAAAGTTTAGTCCTTTCCTGCTCTTTCTCCTAGTAGTGTGCCCTCCCCTCCCTAGCCTTCATAGCATGGTATTTGTTTTTCTCTGTTGATATTTAGTTTGTCTTTACTATATCACGATCAAGTCATTCACATGTTCATTTGCATAATGTACCTTTCTTGAATGTTAACTATGCACATGGCACTTTGTCTACTATGGTAATGAATGAGACATCCACCCCAAGAAACCTACGTCCGCTATCAGGAAGGCTATTAACATATATAATCATCATCATACTACAAGGAAGAAGATGTTAAGTGGCCAAACTAAGCTGGGACAAAGCATTAGAGGAGTTCAGAGACAAAAAGGTCATTTCCAATGGGACAATCAGAGAAGGCTTCCTGGAGGAGACATTTTGGTTGAGCGCTGAAGAAGAAAGGTCAATTCAAAAATGATCAGAACTTAATTATAAGGGGGCGGGCTGGGGAAAGCTCTCTGGATGGAGGGCACACTGTGGGCCAAAGCAGGATCTGAAAACCTTCGGAGTATGTGACCCGTAAGCTCATAAAGACAGAGGCCACGCTGGTCTAGCTGGGCACTGCCATGTCCCCCATGTCTGGCCTGGGCTGGCACACAGAACATACTCAGTAAAAATGTGTTGCTTTGAACAGTGAGTGGTTCAGTTTGTCTGGAGCATATGGAGCCTAGAGAGAGGCAATGGGGAGAAGGATAATGCCTATTTATCCACCGCTGTGCAACTTAGTGGCTGAATTTAACAAAAAACGTTTATCGTCTCTCACAGTTTCTGCGGATAAGGAATGGGAGAATGGCTTGGTTGGCTGGTTCTGGCTCAGAGTCTCCAGCACTGCAGTCCAGTGTGGGCCGGGGCACAGTCATCTGAGGCTTAACTAAGTTTGGGGGATGTCCTTCCACGTGGCTCACTCACACGCCTGGTGAGCTGGCCTGGCTTCGGGGCAAGACCCCACTTCCTCCGTACAGGGGCTCCACTGCATGGCTGGCCTGACGATGTGGTGACTGACTTCCCCCAGAGTGAGCAAGCCCAGAGAAAAGACCCAGGAGGAAGCTGTCACCTTGTCATGGCTGAGCCTCTGAAGTCATAGCTTCGCTTCTGCCATGTTTTATGCATTGGAAGCAAGTCACTAAGTCTGGCCCACACCCAAGGGAAGAGGACCCCAGCTTTGAAAGGGAAAAGCGTTGAAGAATTTTCAGACATTTTAAATCACTACAGATACGGAGGGTGGGAAGCTTTGCTTGCTCAGAGCTCTTGGGTTCTCAGGGCCGAGTGGGACTCCAAGGGCCACAGCCTCCCATGGGGATCCAGCAGTTCTGCCCCTGCGTTGTCTGTCCAGGAGACCGACAGTGCTGGAGGTCGGCGGTGTGAATGAATGACCAAGTGAACCACGCCACGGGCTGCGGAGAACTCAGAAGGGCAGGACTTGCTCTGCAACCAGTGAGCACAGACCCCGAGGACATGAACCCCTTCCTCCAGGAGAGTTAGGGAAGGCTTATCTCAGGTGACATTTGAGCTGCGTCCTTCCAAAGCTTTAATTGAACCCACGAGTGTGGCGCTGGGTGCATCCCAAGTGGCTAACCGCCCGGGGTTGCCTGCCCAGAGAGCACTGGAAGCCAACGCCTGAGAGCCTAGGCCCGGAGGGACCGCGTTGACCCCAGCCGCTGACACTGCCTCTGCCCTACACCTGAAGAGACCTTTCCATACGACTCACGGGTGGGACACAGCTTTCCAGACAGCTGCAAGTTTTTCCTAGAGAAACCGCGAGCTCCTTCGGGTGGTTTAAGCGCCCTGGAGACTGAGCATTCAAACTTCTTTGACCCATCCTCCCCCATCAAAGGTCCTTCGCCCTCCATGGCGTCTTCTCTCCTTCTCTGCTCCGACTTCTCAGACCAGGCTGGGCCCCTAGTGCCCTCTCATTTTTCAGCTTCTTGACTCCCCATCTTCTAGAGAGTCCAGAGAGTCCTCCCCCACCTGTCTTGGTCTCCCCCCAGCACTTTACTTTCAGATGAAATTTCCGGATTGGCTCAGTGAATGCATGAGCCTGGGAAGGTCCCATTGTCCCTCAGGAAGCAGCAAATGCCATCTCTGGACCTTTTCTTTTTGCTGCCCCAGACTAATGAGCAATGTGCGCACGCACGCGCGCGCGCACACACACACACACACACACACACACACACAAATATATTTATATATATAAAAGTCGGTGCTGAGTGTATAGAATAATGCATCATTGCTCCTTTAGTTATACTGGTTGTGAATTTTTCAGATCTCGCTGTGCGACCTTGGGCACGATGTGTAGCTTCTCTGAGCCTTCAGTTCCATATCTGTTAATGCAGAACAGATATCAACCTCACTGTGAGAATTGAAGAAGGTCGATGTGTGTCAAACTCTGAGCTCTTCCCAGAACTCAGCAGGGGTCGGGAAAATGGAGCATTTCTCTCCTGGCCTCCTCGGCTGCTGTGAGGACTGGCAGCGAGTGTTGTGGGTGCCGGACAAAGGGGAGCTCTGCCTAGTCTGGTATCCTTTTCAGGTCAGTCACTCCGTGCCACCTGCGAACTTTGGGAAGTGGAGGGAAGGTGTGGAGGGCAGAGGCTGAGTACCTGGGCTGCAGCTGGCCCTAGGCTGTGCTTTCCCAGGCTTCCTTGTTCACCAGGCCCCAGGGAGGTGGGAATTTTTACCCTTTTCACGCCTTCAGCAGGGAGGCCCAGAGACCCCTGATCTGCCAGCAGGGCTCTTTCAAACCCCAGCCCAGATCAGCCAGGAGCTGGAACTGGACACCTGCAGTGACACTCTTGATGGGGAGGAAAGAGTTAGTAAGACAAATAAGACAGCGGGGGCTGTGATCAGAAAGATGTCTGCAAGTCACGGGGAAAATGAACATTTGAGAGAGAGCCGGGCAGGCTGGTTGCAAGAAGATCAATTAGAGCAGTCTCGAGACTGGAAGGGAGCGGGGAGGACACAACCCCTGGGTGCAGGGAGGTGGCACAAGCAGGCTGGAAGCCAGATTTCCCGACTCCCAGTGTGCTCTTTCTGGAGGGCCCTGAGGATGAGTCGCATCCGCTGGTCTGTGGCTGAGGGCCAGAGGGAGGTCAACAGACGGCCCAGAGCTTCAGAGGGAACAGGAAGTCTTTAGGGACATTAAAGTTTCCAGAGAGCTGGGAACTAGGACAAACTAAATTATCTTCCTGACTCATTTAAAGACTTCTCACCTCCAGGAAGGTCTTGACCATTTTTCTGTCCCAAAAATTGCCCTCGTTGTCAGCTTGCTAATAAAAGCAGTAGGAAATTGAATCGCAAGCTTTGCTGTTTCTCTCCTTTGCTGGTCTCCACCTCCTCACCTTCCTCTACTCTGGCTGTCAGATGACTAAGCCTTACGCACACGCACACGTGCGCACAAACACATACACACACGTGCTCACATGCACGTGCATGCACACAGGCACACACACATGCTCAGTGGCTTCCCAATGTTTACTGAGTCAACACCGATGTCCCTGCCTGTCGATGAAGGCCGTCCCATCCCGGGCACAGTTCAGCTCTTCGACCTCCTCTTCTACTACTTTGTCCCCAAAAGTCTCTCTTGCAGCTTCTCAAAAATGCCTTGCACTATCACGCTGCCCTGTTTTTTTTTTTGTTTTGTTTTGTTTTTTTACTGGGATGTCTTTCCCCTTTGTCCTTCCTCTACTTTTAAAATCTTATTTTTCAGGTCCATTTTCTAGAACTCTTCCCTGAGACTCTTCTCGACCCTGCCCCATTCATCCCCAGCAGAAATGATCACTTTTTTCTTTCTGTGCTCACAGAGGAGAAAGCTGGTTATCTCTCTATCTCACCATTTTATCAAAGTCTGACTTGAACTGTAAAGCACTGTTTTTCCCCAAACATTTTCTTATGAAACATTCAAACGCACAGCATTTTGCGTTGGAAGAGTTTTACTGTTAATACCCATTTCTCTAGCATCTTGTTTCTACTGTGAACACTTTATGATACTTGGCTTTATCTATCCATCTTTCCACGCTGCCATCCATCTGTTAATCCAAATTATTTTTGATACATTTCAAAGAAAATACTAGACATCAGTATACTTCTCTCTAAGTAGCATTAATCAGAGTTCCATCTTTTTTAAATTTTTTTCTGTTGATGTGAAATTTATATACAATGAAATAAACAAATCTGAATTGTACATTTGTTGAATTTAGACAAGCACACAAACCTGTGCGATCCAACTCCTAGCAACATATAGAACATTATCTTGTCATTCGGAAAGTTCCCTCCTGCCCTTCCCAGCAACCTCCTACTTTGCCTCCATCTCAGGCGGCCACTTCTCTGATGGTTTTTCCTGTTTTGCCTGTTTATGAAGTCCACATAAATGAAATCAAATAGTATGTATTCTTGTGTAAGGCTTCTTCCACTCGACATGTTTTTGAGGCTCAGACATGTTGCATAAAATCAGCAGTTTGTTCCTCTTTATTGCTGACTAATATTCTACTGTCTGCGTGTACTACAATTTTTTTTTTTTTATTCATTCATCCGTTGATGGATGCCTGAGCTATCCAGTTTGGGGCTATTAAGAAGAAAGTCGCCATGAACATTCTTGAACAAATCTTCATCCGGATGTGTGTTTTAATTTTCTTGGATAAATACCTAAGAGTGGAATTAAGTTTGTCTTTTTCTTCCTCTGGATTGTGAGTTTCATGAGGGCTGATTTATTTAGTCTCTAGCTCCAAGGACAGAGCCTTGGTGCATGGTAGGTTTTTAGGAGACACCTGTTGAAATGAAACAATTCAAATACACCGTAATTTCCCCATATTTTATATAATATGCACCTCTCAAGATATGAGCATACTGTTTCCTTTAATCTTCCCAATGAGCCTTTAAGGTAAGAATTATCTCACATTACAAGTTAGGAAACAGAGGCCAATGAGAAGCCAGGTAAACTGGTGGAGGTCACTAAGCAGGTGAGGGGAAGAGACAGAATTTGAAACTGACACTGTGTGAAGACCCTGCACGTTCCTCTAAGCTGCTTTGCTTCTCCGAAGGTCTCAGCTTCTTTAGCTGGAGCCTTGCAGTGACTGTCCCAATTCATCCTTTGTCTGCTCTCAACGACTAGGCAAGGTAGGCTATCTCCTTTCCCTCCCTTGCCAGTAGTCACTGATGTTTTCCGATTGAACTCCAGATCTCCCTTATCTTGAGAAAGATCAAAACTGCACCCCTGGAGGAAAAGGGGGGGCATGTGGTTTATATCAAAATGCTTAGTGTCAACAGGTAAATATGGAGGGAGAGGTGAAGTGGAAAATCACTGTGCAACCATCGCAGTAAAGATTGGTTTGGGCAAGACTCGTCATGGATGCTAAATCTAGGGAACAATTTGGATGAGGAGCAGGTTATAAGCATGTCTCTTCACAGATTGCTTATTAGTTGCAAAGGAGAAAAGGGTAAAAATCCAATGGAGAAATCAGAAAGCGGGTGTTATTCAGAATTAACCGCACGACTCCTGAGATGATGTCCTGAGAAGGACACATCGTCACTTATGCACTATTCCAGACTGGGACGCCTAACCGGAGTCTAACCGTGAGAAAACATCAGACACCTGAAATAAGACATTCTGATTAAAAAAAGGGGAACCGTATTTGTCAAAAACGTTAATGTCGTAAAACACACACACAAAGACTGTGAACATGCCTCACGTTAACAGGAATTAGAGACGTGGCAACCGAATGTGATATTTGATCCCGGACTGGATCCTGTTCTGAAGGAAAAAAATACACTCTAAGGGACATTACTGGGTCAATTGAGAAAACTGGAATCCGGGTGGTAGATTAGAGAGAAAGAATTCCTGAGTCAACGTTAAATTTACTGATGCCGATCACTATATTGTGGTTACAAGAAATATTCCTTATCATTGGGAATACACACTGTAGTGTTTAGGGATAAAAAGCCATAATGTCTGGAATCTACACTCAAATGGCTCCAAAAATATTTGCATGTGGTATGTGCGTGTAGCACATGATCGAGCAAACGTTTAAAAGAGGTGAGTCTTGGTAAAGAGTATATGAGAGTTCTATGTGCTATTTTTACCCTTGCAGCTTTTCGATACGTTTGGAATTACATCCAAATAGGAAGTTTAGAAAAAGCTCCCCTGCAGGCCCTGAATCCTGTCAGTCGGTGTGGACTGCAGGCCCCCGAATCCTAAGTCAGTCATTGTGGACTGTGCCCACAGAAATTCCACGAACGCATGCGGCTATCTCTCAAATATGAGTTAGTTTGTTGCAACTAAATGTTTGAGTCCAAGCTAAGGATTTAGCTTGAAGGAGTGACAAAGAACTGAGGTGGCCATCTTTTAAAAGAATTCCTTCATCTTTTTCTCTTCTCACAATGTCTTTCTCAGAGTGGGCTCTCACTAGAGGCCTGCTGAGCTGAATGGGCCAAAGTTCCAGCTTCTAGGTGGCCGAGGGGGACCTCTGAATAGAAGATCTGAGGTCTGTGTCCCCCTGCTGATCTGCTGCAGGATGCTAGCCTCTTTATCTGTGGGGTAAAGGATTTAGACCTTGGCATCCCAAGAGCCACTGGTCCACAGATGTATTCGGCTTACATGGAATTTTTAAAACTGTTTAATTAGTTGCTGACACTCAACGACCAGGATACTGCATATAAAAATTTGGCTCTGTTTTCTCTGACCACACTGGGCCCATATTTCCAGGAGGATTTATTGGGACTGAGGGCTCAGAACAGAGGATGGAAGAAGAATTGGGGGAAAGCCAAGTGTCTGCTGAGCGTGCCAGCGCCTGGAACTGAGAGCATTACTGTGAGCAGTCTTGGGGGTCACAGCCGAGAGCAGTTATGACTTGTAGCCAGAAACTGGATCCTGGAGAGAAGAGAGAAAGAGAAAAAAAAAATCAAGGTGTAGCGGAAAGAGCACTGGGCAAGGAATCAAAGGTTGTGGTTTCTAGTTCCAGATCTACCACTTGCTAATTGTGTGATCTTGGGCAAATCGCTCCACTGTGTCCTCAGGGATGATAATACCAGCCTTGCCTATGTCAGAGTGATAGAAAGCATCACCTGCAATACCAGAGAGCAAAGCACTTAGCAACCAGGGAGCGCAACCCCAATGTGAGATGAAATTCAGAAGGTGTAATTGAGTCTTGGAATGCCGGGGCTTTTTGAGAGTTTGCGATCCTCTCATGTTTAATCCAATCTCCCCACCGAATGCCTCCTATATTTTCTTCTTGAAGTTGTAAAGTTTTATAATATTTTTCTATAGGAGTCTTACAACCCTATTTTAGGTTAATTCTTAGGTACTGGATTGATTTCGTTGTTTCATTGTGGTGAATGTTTTTTTCCTATCACATTTTGTGATTGATTGTTGGTATATATATAGGAATGCTACTCCTTTCTATATGTCAACTTTGTATCCAGTAATCTTGCTGAACTGTTTTATTAATTCTGATAGTTTGTAGATCTTCCCAAATTTTCTATGCAAAAAAATCATATTACTTACAAATTAGCATAGGCAGAGGAAACAGCCTGAGGAAGGTCCTGAGAGGGGAAAGTTCAAGAAACAAAGCAGGCAGAGGATGCTGGGCATAGTGAGAAATAAGGCTGATGAGGCGAGAGAGAGACAGCATCATCTCACAAGGTCTTGAATGCCATTTGCCTGATTTTAATGCAATGGAAAGCCATGGAAAAGTTTATGTTAAAACTGGAGGGAAGTCTCTATGGTAAGCCATTGGATTCTGCTCACGTCCTGCCTGACACTTTGGTTAAAAATTCGGAGGAATAAACATAAAGCATGCTTCTCATGGATAATAAAAATATTGGGTAACTCTAAAATGTTTTATTGTGAACTTACAGAGCTTCAAGAATAAATCCTTAGACACAGGACCAGATGTTTGCTAAGACCTTTTCCAATCTGAGAAGCTGGTGGGGAATCTATGCTTTTAACCCTGGGTACTGTGGAACTGCAAGGAATGTTCTTTCTTACTGGAGGTGGGGAAACAGGATGAACCTGTACATTGAAGAACAATCTATTAGGGCAGATCCACGTTTACGCAAATAATTACCACATATGTGGTGGGTGCTGTAATAGAGAGGCATGTAAGGGGTACAGGAGGATGTGTAGGAATTGGAGGGGGTGATGCAGAAGTTGTAAAACTTGGACTGAAGCAGGGGCAGAAGGAGGGCTTGGGGGTAGCTGTGGCTGGACACAGGGAAAAGGGACTGAACCAGAGCAGCATCAGTGGTGATGATGTTTCTGAGGCTGAAGCAACATCTGGTGGGCCTGATCGGGGAGAAGGAAGGAGATAACTGAGAATGACTCCTGGGTGTCTAGCTTGGGATACACGTAACATGGTGAGACTCTATGACCTTACTGAAGGAATGGAAGATTCTGACACTTTTGAATTTTCCTAGCCATCTGACTCATAAGGAGCTCAAAGCTAGTTCCATTCATAAAGGCTGGGACAGGCCTTGGGGCTGGCTACTCCAGGCAGTAGGAAGGATCAAGGCAACTTATTATTATTTTTAGCTCCCAGCTATGTATTTTCCTACAGTAGTTAAGTTCACGCTTAGACAAAATCCATGGGTTTTGGTGTGAAGTGATGCTAATTTCACTGGGACAGGAGACCCATTTTATTCATTTTTGTACAAGTGTTCCCTTATGGCCCTTCCTGATGCACAGGTACTCCATCAACATCTGTGGGATGAATGAAGTCAGGCTTGCCATGACAGTCCTCCTACTTTGGAGTCTGGGTAAGTGCGAGAGAGGGAAAGCTGAGTTGGAGCCCAAGGCTTCCAGCTTATTAATTGATGTGTGAGCTAGGTCAGTCATCTCAGTTCTCTGTAATTGGCCCAAAGTTCTTTCCAGGGCTCCCAATTCATAGTTCTGTACCTTCTCCACTTATCGCTTTACTCTTCATCCTTTCATATTTGCATAGGTTGTTAACACATTATAATCATTATATTAATAGCATTCTGTACGTGCTTGGCACCTGATCTAGGCACTTTACATATTTTAACATATTTGACCCACACAACAACTCTAATGAGGTAAGTACCCTTATTATCCATTTTACAGTTAGGACACCGAGGTACCGAGAGATTAAGTATCTTCCATAAACTCACATAACATTTAAGTATCAGTGTGCGGATTTGCACACAGGGAGTCTGGGTCCAGAGTCGAAGTTTAACTACCACAATATACTACTTCTAGGTCACCCTAACAGTGACTATGACAGAGGCCGGTGACTGTATTATCTCATTTTTATAACAGACAACTGAAGCTTAACTTCCCTAAGGTTACACAGCTAGAAAGTAGCAGAGCCAGACCAAGGGCTTTCCACCAAGTCCGGTGTTCTGGTCACCAGCCTGCTCTAGAGGTTGAATATGTGGCCCTAGCCTTGCTGTCTCAGTTAAAGCCCCACTCTGCCCATCACTGGCTAGCTGACATTAGGTAAGTTAGTAACCTTCTGTTTGTTTCCTCATCTGTAAAATGACAATAGGAACATTAATACCAATCATAAAGAATTATGGTGACGATTAAATGAGTTATCAGGTGTCACATACTTACAGGAGAGCCTGGAACATAGTAAGCACACAATAGGTCTAAGCTATCACTTTTCATTCTGGATTAGTGCTATACAGCAGAAATATAATGTGAACAAAACGGTCGTTCTAGTAGCCACATTTTACAAAGCAAAAAGAA
>NW_011889052.1:983032-987107 GCF_000151845.1 Pteropus vampyrus | reverse complement strand
CCAGGCGCGACCGGGGCCCCCGCGCGGCGTGGCGGGCCGAGGGGTCCGTTTTCGGGGGTCTGGAGCGGGAGGCCGAGAGGCGTGCCTCGGGACGGGGCTGAGTCCGGGGAGCGAGGGTCGGCTGAAGTCAGGGGCCCTGGGTGGGGCTCGGGGACGCATCAGAACGCAGAGGTCGTTCTCTGAGGCTTTTGGGGGTCTGCTGAGGTGGGGCCGAGGCCAGCCTTGGAGGGGGAGTCGGGTCAGGGGTTATGGGAGGGGCCGAGGGGTGGTCTGGAGAACCGGGCCGGGGCTCGCTCTCTGCGTGCGTGGGCTCTGATTCTGTTTGGGGAGTAAGCATGAGTCCGGCTGTGGGACTGCGAAGGGGTCGCGGGTAAGGGTGGGGTTGGGGACGCGGACCAGGCGGGGCAGTTGGAAACGTCATCCAGAACCGAGATTTGATTTAGCACGTGGACCAGGTCCTCCGCGGCGGTGCTGCCTGAGCTCTTTAGTGAGATTACCCCGCGGGAGAATGTGGAGGATTTTACTTCCATCCAGGAACGCGTAAGTTCCTGGGGAGGAAGCAGGGGTTACGTTAAATTTTAGGACCCAGATCCAAGGCGAATCGGGAATCCCATGCTCCTCGGGAAGAGTAGTGTTCCCTAGCTTTCTCCTGGAAACCCCCCTTTCTCCTTCTCCTCCTCCGGTCCAGTTACAGTGCGGGTCCCCAGGGCCTCTCGAATCCCTTTCGCGGCTGCACAGCACTGCAGCCTTTCTTGCTCTGTGTATGTGTGTCTCCCGCCCATTTCCCCGCTGCTGAGCTTTTTGGCAACTGCTTCTGCTCTTTCCCAGGGATGGTTGTGGCATTGCATCAGGGGATATTTGTGCTTGTGATTTGCTCACTCAGCCCAGGAAGAGGGAGAATAGTATGCAGCAGAGACGGGAGGGGGGTGCCGTCTGCTGGGCTGGGTCGGCAGAGCAAAGGGTGTGGCGAGGGAATACAGCTGCTCTAGGCCTATAGGGTAACACTGCCCAGTCATCAGCTGAAAGAGATTGAAAGAGCAGCGGCGGCAGCAGCTATTTTTATAAATCAGCCCTGAATCCAAGCTGAGTGCATGGATTTAGAGCGAACAGTTGTCATGCTCTCACTATTACAGGCCGGGTGTTTGGTAGACAACATTAGAGTTGCTAAGCAAGAGATGCCATCCGTACAGTGCAGCAGGTACTTCCCTCGCAACTTGTAAACTTTGCTCTTCTTAGCTCTGTAGAGTGAGGCATCTCTCTTCAGAGGGTGTCTTTTGAGTGAATGTCATTACATGGTCCGTCCTCCTTCCTTTCAGATAAAATGTTTTAACAAAAAACTCCATTATACTCTTTCAAATTTAGCTTAAAAATAATAAAGCTCGCCCTTTTGGAGCACTCGCTATCTTCCAGGCACTAGTTGTCTGTATTTATTTACAGATGAGGAAATGGAGACTGACAAGAACAAGAGGTCACACAGTTAAGTGGCAGAACTGGCATCCACACCAAAGTCTCTCTGACCCTACACAGTAGTTCAGAAACTCGAAAGTTTTGCTTGGTACTGGAGTGATCAAGGGCTTGAGAATTTATTCATGCAAAGTAAACTCACTGGAGACTGATGAACTAAATACCAATTTTCGTTATGTTGAAAGTATCAAGTGCCATGTACACAACTGGAATGAATCATCCACGGGCCAGGACACCACCTTTGTTTCTGGGCAGCCTAATCAGCAATGAGAAGGTAGTTGATTATAGAGTTGATGCTAAGGGTACTGGATGTTCTTAGGAGCTGTTGTAATCAAGTTACAGAAGCCCAGCGAGTGTCCCTTTTTTCCCTATTGTATCAATGTGTATACTAATGTTTGACAGTGCTGGGGTGCTTAACACACTTGCCTACTCTGTCTCATTTGTCATCTCTTCATAGATTTGTCATCCGGCATATATTTACCTACGCTAAAATTCTCAAACTTACAAATAAATTTACATTAAATATTAAAAAGTCACTTTCCATTGGTTGCTGACAGTGAATGAAGCACCTGGAGTTTCTCGTCTAGGTGACTTATCTTTATTTTTATTTATTTATTTTTGAAGGTATGAGCACTTTAATTAATTACATAATATGACTTTCAGGGGAGAGTAGGACAGGTTCCTTAAGCTTGTTTAAGAGCGAGGAAGGACACTGGCTTGCAGGTTTTTATTTTGGTTATGCGATGGAGGTGGGCGTGAGTGTTCCTGTGTATGTGAATTGAACCTCCTACCACCAGCGGGATAGGCAGCTTCGCTTTTGTCAGGTGGTTCTTCCTGATCTCAGCATCTTGTTCTTTTTCCTGATCTTTCTAGATTCGGTGATCCGTCCTTTGGCTCCGTAAACTTTTGCTGTTGCCATGTCTTATTTTGGACACTGCTTTCTCCCTACTTCTCAATGTTAAGCATGGGTAGTTGATGTGTAGGTTTTAGTTTTCCTTAGCGAGAAAATCTGAGAGGAACATTTTGACCCAATGGAAAGTCATCTTGGTGGTTCATATGATTTGGTCAGTTTGAAAAGGAAACCAAGTAAAAATCACTGAGTTCACTTTGTCCTAAATGGTACCTTTAGATCCAGGCTACTATGGACTTCTTGCTAGGAGTGTGTCGAGGACAATTAGGGTTAAGAAAGGAGATAAAGCAAACATATATATGAGGCGTCATACTCAGTACTGCGTAGAGCTCGCTAGGCTAATCAGCATAGACCTTGTGGCGAACTATTTTGTAAGTCATTAAAATTTTAAGCTTGAAAGTCAATCCACTTTTGTGATTCTTTATAGGATAAAAAGTAATCTTTTCACCATAAAACCCGTCTTAGTAGTTTGATATGTTTAAACATCTTTGAACATTTTAAATTTTTCCTCGTTCTATCTTTGCCAGGAAAATGCAGTTTTTAAAAAATCCTTTATTTTGAGATAATTTCAGATTTGCAGAAGTTATAAAGATAATATAGAATTTCTGTATACCCGTCATCCAGCTTTGCTTAATGTTAACATCCTATATAACCACGATACATGTATCAAAATTAAGAAATCAACATCAGTTTACTATGAACTAAATTACTGACTTTCCTCTGATTTCCTAGTTTTTCCCCTCTGATAACCTTTTCCTGTTACAGGATCCAATCCGGCACACCACATTGCATTTAGATGTCATGTTTCCTTAGTTTGCTTCAATATGTGACAGTTTCTTGGTCCCCTTGCCTTTCCTTGACACCTTTGAAGAGTAGTTGTCAGTTATTTGTAGAATGTTCCTAAATTTGGATTTTCTGATGTTTTCTCATGACTGACCTGAGGTTATGCATTTTAAGAATACCATGGAGATGTTAGGTCCTCTTTGACACACCGCATCTCACGTCAGGGTACCTGACATGACTTATTACTGATGTTAACGTTGATTGGATTTAAGGCGGTGTCTGCCTGGTTTCCCTAAAGCGATTTTTTTTGTTGCCTTATTTTATTTGTTAAAAGCTAGAAATGAGTCACCACGTCAAGCTCAAGCTCCCGGGGAAGGGAATTAAGCTCCACTTCCTGAAGGGATGAGTATCAAAGAATTTTTGAGCATATGTTAAAATCACCCATAGTAATTAATACACATTTTGGGGGAGATTCCGCGAGGTTTTACAAAGATCTGATTTTTTTCCTTAAAGTGCCATTCGCTAAGTTTAGCATGCGTCAGTGACACTTGTCTGCAGCAGCAGTTACTAGTGTGTTATTCCCGTGGCGATGCTCTAGGTCTCTCACTCCTTTTCATTTATTACTTGGAATCCTTCTGCCGGGAGGATTTGTACCTTTCCACCATCATTCAGTCATTTTTATCAGTATGGATTCCTGTAACTTTTTTTGACAGGGAGAAACATGACTCTTGTTATTTATAATAGATTTACTTGACTGTTCAACTCCAGTATATGTAAAGCAGGATACTGTACTTTTAATTGCCACATAAATTTCCAAAGCATTTTGCAGTTGTTAACTAATTTAAATTGTACTTCTGTAATGTGGGTATTTTTAGTGACTATTTTTCAGTTCAAGTGGAGAGGTGAAGTCATCTGCTG
>NW_011889052.1:975686-981982 GCF_000151845.1 Pteropus vampyrus | reverse complement strand
GCAATTAGAGACAAAACTTCATGCTTTGTTGATTTTCTCCTTCTGGCTTTTATGATTTAATACTTGAAAGAGATTTTGGTTCTGATTTTCTGCTGTAGTTTGTGTGCAAAATTATAATTAAAATATTTTACATCTTCATAACTATGAAGGCACAGCTGGTTCTTTCTAATGGTAGTTATTGATTATTGATTGAAGTTAGGTAATATGGTTCTTTATTATGACCAAACATAGGTTCTGACTTAACAAATGATTCACGCGTAAAATAGTTATGGCTTCTCTGTCATTTCCCTACCCCCCCACCCCCACATACATGTTGAGACTGCTGCGGAAGAACTTAAAGCTTTTAGAAAAGATATATTCTAAACAAGGAAAAATGAAAAAGTTTGGAGGAGATCGGGGATAGGTGGTAAGTGGGAGTGGAGGATAAAGACTCTTATAAGAAATAGGTTGCTTCCTTTAGCGATTCCTCTCTGAGCTGTTTTTGTTAAACTATGAAATTCTCAAATAGATATTCATTTGGGTTAATCTGTTTTCTCTTTTAGGAATAGGAATACACTGGGAGGATTCAGGAGAGCTCTCAGTCATTTCTTATAGGTGGAACATATTTTCATTGAAATAATTAGTATTGGGGGGTAGGTGTTCCTTTGGGACAGGTAAAGCGATTTGATAGGTAAGTGATTTCCCAGTTTAGGAAGGACTTGGAAGGGGAGGGAGCAGGGAATAAGGCAGACTCACAGACAAATATTATTTCCCTTAGTATCAGCTCAATGTCATGTTTAGAAAAGCTTTCTGACCGTTTTCTGCCCTGGTCTTGGTTAAGTAGTACTTGGGTGGCTTGTTTCCACTTTTTAGCTACTTATGAATAGTGACGCGGTGAACATTTGTGTACAGGTTTATGTGTAGACATGTTTTTATTTCTCTTGGGTTATACCTAGGAGTAGAATTACTGGGTTGTACGGTAACTCTGTGTTTAACCTTTTGAAGAACTTACAGACTGTTTTCTAAAGTGGCCACACCAGCTTATGGTCTCATCCACAGTATGTGAGGATTCTAGTTTTTTCACATTCTTGCAAATACCTGCTAGTCTGTGTTTGTTCGTTCTCTCTCTCTCTCTCTTTCCTTTTCTTTTGTCTTTTCTTTTCTTTTCTTTCTCTCTCTCTCTCTTCTTTTTATTCCATCCTAATGGGTATGAAGGTGATATCTCATTGTGATTTTGATTTCCCTGATGACCAGTATGCTTATTGGTCATTTGTCTATTTTTAGAGAAATGTTTATTCAGATACTTTGCCCCTGTTTAATTAGATTTTTATTGTTGGATTATAAGAGTTTTTTTAATATATTCTAGTACATATTCCTTATCAGATATATGTTTTGCAGATACTTTTTCCATTCTTTGGGTTGTCTTGTATTTCTACTTTCTTGGTAGTAAGTATCCTTTGAAGCACAGATGTTTCAAATTTTGATGAAGTCCAGTTTATTTGTTTTTTCCTTGCTTGTGCTTTAGGTGTTGAATCTAAGAACCTGCCTACTCCAAGATCATAAAAGATTTCTACCTCTTTTTAAAAAATTTTATAGTTTTAGCTGTTACATTTAGGTTTTTGATCCATTTTGAGTTAATTTTTACATATGATATGAAGTGGAGATCCAGATTCTTTTTATTTTTTTTTGCGCGTGGACGTTTAGTTGTTCTCATGCCATTTGTTGAAAAGATATTTCTTTTTTCCTTGAATTGTCTTGGCACTCATGTCGAAAATCTGTTGACCTTCGATGTACGGGTTTATTTCTGGACTCTCGATTTCATCCCAGTGACTTACATGTCAGTCCTTCCACCAATACCACACTGTCTTGATTACTGTGACTTTGTAGTATGTTTTGAAATCGGGAAGTGTGAGTACTCTAACTTTGTTCTTCTTTTCACAATTGTTTTGGCAATTCTGGATGCCATGTGTTTCCATATGAATTTTAGGATCAGCTTGTCAATTTCTGCAGAAAAGGCAGTTGGAATTTTGATAGGGACTGCATCGAATGTGTAGGCCAGTGTGGGGCGTATTGCCATCTTAACAATGCTGTCTTCCAATCCATGAACATGAAACATCTTTCCATTTATTTATGTCTTTGAATTTCTTTTCACAATGTTTGGTAGTTTTCAATGTACAAGTCTTGCACTTCTTTGGTTACATTTATTTCTAAGCATTTTTTGGGAGGTGCTATTTTAAATGGAATTGTTTTCTTAATTTCATTTTTAGATCGTTGATTGCTAGTGCATAGAAATACAACTGATTTTTGTATACCTTTCATTACCAGACATGAAGGAATGCTTTTAAAAAGCATCCTATTCAGAAAAGAGGAAGAGTAGAGAATTCACACTTCCTTTTTAATCAGATCATATTAAGATGATTTCTCAAAGAATGGATTCTCAGTGTAACAGGCTGGCCATTCCAAAGGTGGTGGTGAATAACACGTGTAAATTCTGGGGTCTCTGGACATTTCTTTGTCCTAAAAAATTCAGTGCCATCAGCAGTCAGGGTAACTGCTGGGTAGGCCAAAGCAAGAAGTTCTGAAAGTAGCCACAGGCTGCATGGTTAGGTGGTTGCACCTTCTTTAGTCCATTTTTCGGCTCTAGTGTAGATACAGTAGAGGGGTGTGAGGTGTACCTGTGTTAGTCAGCCTGTCCTGTTAAGCTCTAAGATATGATCTGATCACGCCCGTACGTGACTTTGCCTGCTCATAGGTCAACTTTTTAGCATTGCTTGAAGTTCATATTTCCCAAACTTTGTATAGTTGCATTGCACTAGTGAGTTTGATTTCATAATAGTCATTTCTAGGTCCCTCATTCTTTTTTTTTTAAGAAACTTTTATGAAAAATTTATAATGCATCACAGAACGTAAAATTAGTATAAATGAAATTGAACCCCTAAGTCCCCAACACGTCTCTTTCATAATTAGCAATCCATGGCCAATTTTGATTTATCTTTATCCCCACCTACTCCTTTGCCCTTCTTTACTGGGTTATTTTGAAGCAAATCCTAGACATGAGCTCATCTGTAAATATTTTAGGATGCATCTTAAAAGGTAGTGCTTATCTTTTAAATATAATCACAGTATCAGTAGAGAACCTCAACATTTGACAGAAATACCCAATTAATATTCAGATTTTCCTTACTGTCTCATAAATGGTTCTTTCTTTCTTTATTTTTTTTGCAGCTGGTTAGTTCAGACAGGATTGAAACAAGGTCTACGTTTGATCGATATGCCTCTTAAGTTCCCTTTAAGAAGATCTCTTTTTTTTCCCCCTTGTAGTTTATCTATTGAAAAACACTGGGTCATTTGTCCTGTAGAATTTTCCGTATGCTGGATTTTGCTGCTTGCATCTTGGTGATGGTATTTAACATGTTTCTTGGTTCCGCCATGTATTTCTCATAAACTTTTAGTTAGATCTAGAGATTTGATTTCTTTTTGGCGGGATGCCTGCCTCCTTTTTAATTTCCATCCTAAGAAAATCATGAAATGTCCTGCAGTTCATAGGAGAATATTCATGTAAGTGTGTGAGTAATGACGTGTATTTATGTTTCATAGTGTCGATGTCAGTCTGTTACAGCATTTTGGGTCTGAAGGAGATTGGGCTTACCAGCCTCAGACTTTTGTTGGCAGTGTAAAGGTGAAGAACATTGCTCTTAGTTAGCAGTTTGGGGTACTCAGGTTAGGGATTCGGGGGAACAGATGGACCAGTGCAGCTCATCAGAGGGCCGATCCGGACAGTCGCCATCTGCAGACGTACTGAAATTTGTGAGGAGGGGTGGTAAACAGGAGATTAGAAATCCCTCATGTGTTTTCCTTTAAGACCGTCACACGTGTGTCTTCTGAATAGTCTTTTATTATTAAAAAAAAATACTTATTCATTGAGGAAAATGGAGATTTGGAAAATGTATCCAGGCAAAAATAATCATTTGAAAACTTATTGCCCAGAGATCACCACGTTAAGAACTGGGCGTATTCCCTTGCAGTCTTTTTCTTCTGTGTGTGCGTATTTTTTACTTAGATGTTCCTGCTAATAATTTTCTCTATTGCTTTTTAAAACCTTAAGATAGCGTAATTTCCTATACTGTTAAAAACCACTTGTAAAGATAATCTTTAATGGCCGCATGATATTGCATCATATGTGGACAGATTTTGATTTAGCTTAGCTTTCCCTTGTTATTGTATAGAGACTTTTTTTTCAATATAGGCTGTTATTTTTATGCATAAGGCTCTGTTTAGAGTTCAGATTTCCATTATGATAGATTTTCATTTTTTAAGATCAGATTTATCGAGATATAATTTACATACCATAAGATTTACCCTTTCAGTGGTTTTTATTTTCAAGTCGTTCCTTCATCACTGCTGTTTAATTTTTGAATATTTCATCACTCCAAAAGAAATTTTATTCCCATTAGCAGTCATTTTCTTACCTCCTTTCCCCCAGCCCCTAGCAACCACCAACCTCCTTTTTGTCTCTCTAGATTTATTTATTTTGGACATTTAATATAAATGGAATTAATAGTAGGTGGCCTTTTGTGTCTGATAACTCTCACTTCACATATTTCCAAGGTTCATGTTATAGGATGTATCAGTACTTCATTGAGCACAGAATGTTCCTTTGTGTGGATATACTACATTTTGTTTATTCATAAGTTGATGGGTATTGAGTTGTTTCTGTTTTTTAGCTATTATGAATAATACTGCTATCAACATTTGTGTACAAGTTTTTGTATGGATGTATGTTTTTATATCTCTTGCTTATATCCTTAGGAGTAGAATTGCCGGGTCATATGGTAATTGTGTTAAATCTCCAGATTAAAAAGTGTTCCCTAAAGTGGCTGTACCGTTCGACTTTCTTCCATTAATGTATGAGGGCTCCAGTCTCTCCACATCATGATAGATTCTTAAATATATGTTCAATTACTGGGACAGAAGATGTATAAATTTAAGGTTTTAATACATTTTGCAAGATTGCTTTCTGAAAGAGAGTACATTCTTACCAAAGCCTATCTCGTCCTACCCTTGTTAGCAGTGAGAATTATCATGAAAAATGTTATCATTAAAAATTGCCAATTTAATAGGTTAAAAATGGGAAAAGTCTGTTTTTATCACATCTGATTTTCTTAAACATATGCGATTAAAGATTGGCTCACTAAGAGCGAGCTTCTCTGACATAGCCAGTTCCTCACACTCAGTCACTGTCCATTTTAGCATGATTCTCTTGGGCGGGGTATAATTTAAGAGAGAACGTTAACAGATTACCCAGGCAGCTGTTCCTTAGCAAGCCACCATGGGGGTAACATCAATAAGAGGGACAAGATAAATGTTTGAAGGATATTCTGGACTGTTTTATATGCTCAGTATAGCTGAGGCTTGCCAAGATGCCTCAAGGGCAAACCAGCCAGCCTAACGAGTTGGTCTGAGAGTCCGAGGTAAATTTGCCAAAACGAACAAACTGTAGTTACCTGTGGCAGAATACTGTAATAGGGCAGTGTTGGCACTAGACCAGCTATCAAAAAAGCAGGGTTCAGGTTCCAGCTCTTCTTACATAATAGCTGAGGTCAGGGGCAGATCTGTAAACCTGTTTATTTACAAAATCAAAGTGCTGATAATAGCTATCTCACACGTGTGACAATTAGGAGACGTGTGACTGGATGGAATAGGTACTCTTTAAAATGCTAATAAGACATTGCCTAGTGATCTAAATCAAAGAATAATTTTAGTGTATATGGAATTGGTGGTATATTGGTGTTTTTTCATGGAAATTGCATTGCCTATAAGTTTCATTGGAACATATATATAGTAAATTGACTATGAAACATAAAATGCCTAGACTCATGGAACCATTTGAGGCCCAGAACAATTGTCTTCTTTGAGGTCACAAACCTAATGTGTAGCCTTTGAGACTTGAACTTTAATCTCTAGCATCCTTTTTACTATATAGATTCAATTTAATACCACAGATATTTATGTATTTTTTAGGTACAGAGCACTGTGATAAGTGCTGCAGATGATTTTTAAAAAATAATTTGTAAAATAGAAGAAGTGACAGGCTTTTAGTAATAGCGTCATGATATAGACTATAAATGCTCTACAGATTGTGCAGAGATTTGTATAACTAATTGGATTAAAATGAAGACCTTAAGTAGTTCAAGGGAGCTTTGTTGAATTGACTCATAACCAAGAATTCAGGTTGTCGTCATTAATTTTTAATTCGTAGAGCTGGATAGTTATCATTTAGATAATCTTTAAAATAGTTTTTCAAACGCTGCTTTGTT
>NW_011889052.1:965428-975176 GCF_000151845.1 Pteropus vampyrus | reverse complement strand
AAACAGTTTGGCAGTTTGCCTAGGAGAGCAATTGCTGGTCATATGGTAATTGCATGTTTGAAGAAATGCCATTTATATTGATATAATATGTTGGAAGGCCCGGCTCCACAGTGGTCTTCAGTGACACTGTGGTTGCCTTGTTTTATGGGTCTGCTGGCATGAGAGGCCTGGCTGCCCTCCTTGGCCTTCTCCTGACCCCACCCTGGAGGCGGTGTGGGGTGCCCCTCCAGAGAGGGGAAGAAGCAGCTAGTTCCCCATGCAGGCTTTGCTGGCTGGGTCGTTGGGCCAGCGTTTTCTGTGGTGCTTGGCTAGAGTAGAGTGGTTATCGTCTGAAAGTTTTCTGTCTTGCCAGGTTGCCCCTTTCCTGTTTTTTTTTTTTTTTTGACTAAACAAAGAGAACAGGCTTTTATTGGGGATTTTCTTGTCTACACTCTTGGGCGTGTCTGGGTTGCCAGTCTCGTCGCTTATGATTCTCCAGATACGTAAGGCAACAAGAAAACCCAGGGAACTCGTCACTGTGTTTATTCCTTGGTTCCCAAGGTCCCTCACTTTTTACCTTCTCCCGCCTGTCAGTCTCATGTTCGTTTTGTGGACAGTGTCCGGGCTTTTTAGTGGGACCTAGTGGGAGGAATAGGGAAAAGTAAGTCTCCTCCATCTTTCTGGAAGAAGAGTTTTTATATCGTTTTTAAAATGACCTTTATTTTTCTATTTATAAAAATATATATATACTTACTGTAGAAAATTTGGAAAATACAAAAAGTATAAAAGAATAATGCTTTGGTACATATTCAGCTACTTGCGAATTCGTATATGTATTTTTCTTGCTAAAATTAAGAACTGTTTATGCTGTTTAAGAACTTTCCGCTTAAATATATTATAAGCATCATTCCTTGTCCATAAACACTTAACGTATAAATACCATTTTTCATGGTATCAATTAAGTTATAATGTGCACCGTCAGGAAATCATTGGCGTGTGTTACTGACTTCGGGTAAGTCGGAAAGACAGTTCCCGTACGAATAAAGGATATACTATTTCACATGAATCTCAGTGTTTAGACATCGCTTTTTCACTTAAAAGGAGTCTTAAATAAACCAAATTTAGCCATTAGTTTTAGAAACTCTGGGTGTTTGGGTAGGTATTTCGATTTTAAAATTTAAAAATAAAAGTATCCACATATCTTTACAAGTGCTATTTTGATTAACATTTTTGTTCATATTTTCCATCATGTCGTAAGAGGGGTCATTATGCCCTTCAGAAGAAAATCAGAGATAATAATGGCTTTCTTGTTTGTTCTTGGAGGAAATAGGAGATACTAGCAGTGTTTGTTTTAGTGAACCCTAGCATTAGTTTTCTGCTGGAATTTGCAAAACACAAGCCAAAATGACTTAAATCTTTTTCTGTAGTATAACTTTTTCTGATTGCTATGCAGTATACTTCCAGATGTTCAGTTTTATTGGAAAGTTTAGATTTCATGGACTGGGATATTTAGTATTAACTATCCAGATTCATGTAACAACAGGTCTAATGAAAAGTTACTGCTCAATTTCGTTTTTTTCCCACTTTGTATAATCTTTTTCTTAGTATGATGTGAATAGCTGCAGTGTAAGGCAAACCAAAACCAATACAGTACCGCGGTTTCAGATACCTGTGGTCAATCGTGGCCCGAAAATACCAGATGGAAAATTCCACCTCATTTCATCTTGTCATGTAGGCATTGTATCATCTCACATCATCATAAGAAAGGCAAGTACAGTATAGTAAGATATTTTGAGAGAGACCACATCTGCATAAATTTTATTATAGAATATTGTTACTTACAATTGTTCCGTTTTATTGTTATTGTTGTTAATCTCTTACTGTGCCTAATTTGTAAGTTAGACTTTATCGCAGATATATACACACACACAGGAAAAACAGTGTATATGGGGTTCAGTGCTATCTGTGGTGTCGGGCATCCACTGGGGTGCTTGGACCGTGTCCCCTGTGGAGAAGGGGGAATCGCTTTACAGTGAACATAGATGTAGAAGTATATGATGATGTTCGGAGTTCTTTTAGTTTCTAGTTCTTGAAACATGAGGTGCATATGTCATAAATTGTTTAGGAAGTTATCCTTTCAATTTAGCATGGAGTCATTAATTAGACATGAAATTGAAATATATTATTGATCATTTTAAACACATAATATTCATTTACTTTTTTCTTTATAAAAGTGATAAGTAATGCTGTGAAGAAAATTAATTTTAGAAAAATGGAAATGACCAACTTATCAGTTTTCCTATACTTTTACAAGCAGTTAACCACTGAGAAGTCCTCAGAAAGCTCTGCTTCCTCTCTGCCAGTCTCTGCGGCTTGTCACTGCCTGGCAGTGTAGCCCAAGTGTCCCAGACCAGCTTCATCGGATCCCCCGGAGGGTCTTTTAAAATAGTTTTGTCTTCTTGCCTTTGATTCTGATTCATTAGATCTGACTGGAGTCCAGAATCTGAATTTTTAAAAACAGCTTTATTGAGATATAATTCACATGTTGTACGATTCACCCTTTCGTGTACTTTTGTGGTTTTTAGTATTTTCACAGAGTTGTGCATCCATCAGCACAATCAATTTTAGGACAGTTTATTAGACCCCTCCCCCCCTAAAGAAAACCTTCCTTCCCTTAGCTGTCACCCCCTTAGTCCCTTTCTCTCTCTCCCCAGCCCCTCCCCCCTACTCCCCAGCCTTAGCTCCCCACTACTCCACTCCCTGTCTCTGTAGATCTGCCTCTTCTGGAATCATGTGCCACGTGGCCTTTGTGACTGCTTTCACTTAGCATGCTTTCAGGGTTCATGGGTGTCATGGCATGTGTCAGTGCTTCATCCCTTTTTATGGGCACATAAAAATGTTCTGTCGTATGGATATACCGCATTTTGTTTATCTGTTCGTAAGTTGGACATTTGGGTTATTTCCAGTTTTGGGGTATTATGAATAATGCAACTGTGAACATTCGAGCATGTTATTGTGTGGACATTTATTTTCGTTTTTCTTGGGTACATACTTAGGGTGGGATCGCTGGGTCACAAGGTAACTGTGTGTATTGAGGAACTGCCGTATCGTCTTCCATAGTGGCCATCTCATTTTTCAGTCCCTTTAGCAGTATATGAGGGTTCCAGTTTCTACATTCCTACTAACAGTTTTATCTGTCTTTTGATTGTAGCTATCCTACCTGTGGCAGAATCTGAATTAAAAAAAGTTCCTCAAATGATTTTGGTGGTCTATAATAGTGGTTCTCAATGGGAGTGGGGATGAAAATGTGGTATTTCCCCCAAGGGGATATTTGACAATGTCTGGAGACATTTCTCACTGTCACAGCTGGGAGGGTGCCATTGGCATCTAGTGGGCGGAGGCTGAGGATGCTTTCAAAATAAAGGTCTGAGGATGGGTAGGACAACACCCACCAGAGAATTATCCTGTCTAAAATGCCAGTAGCGTAGGGGTTGCGAAACCGTTCTCGAAGAGAATTAGACTAAACAGTGGCAAGGTAAAATTTTAGGCTTCACAATGGCAGTAGGATATTATCTTACATGCTAGATTTATAATTTATATCAAATCTTTGAAGTCACTGAGGATACACAGATGGATAGAAGAGGGAACCGCAGAGACCTTGGAGACTCGAGCTAGTTGAATGAAGTGTGTGCTTCTGGAGGGCAGTGAATGAATTTGAGCCCAGAGCCTGATCTGTTGCGTGAACAGGATATACGGTGGTATTTGGAACTGACGTTATTCCATAATTGATGAGTGTCTAGATTGGTACACTCCGCATCGCTGCATCGACTGCGTTCCCTCTCTGAACCCCTCTCCCCCGCCAAAATCAAGGAGCGTGTAAAAGAAAGCACGGGTGCTTGATTTTTATAGTCTATTTCAAAGATATTACTTTAATGGAAATCATTTTAAAAGTCTCGGCAGCCCTAGAAATGAAATTGGAGACTGGCTGTGGTGTGGCTCACTGGCAGAGGATAGATGCGTGTAAGAGTTTTGAAATCTTTTGCTTTTCAGAAATGATACTATTTAATCTGACTAAATGTGAATCCAAGGCGTTTGTCTTCCCTTCCTTCATCCCTCTATTATTTTCTCTCTGTGTGTCACTTTTTGTGTTGTTTCGTGTTTGGTGTTATGAGGATTGAAGAAAGGTAAAAATCAGCATTTCTTCTTTTGAGTCGATGTTATTGAGGAAAGTCAGACATGTAATTTTTGGATACCGTAACAACTTTTTTTTCTTTAGGGAAAATACAGTGATTTATTGAAGTGAATTTTCCAGTTAAACCTACTTTTGAAAATCTTCACAGAAGTGAAGTTTTGTAAATTTTAAAAAAATTTTCTAGAATGCGACACATGCAGAGTGTTTTCTAAAGTTTATGATGAATTAACAAATAACACTAACAAAATGAAGCAGTACAAGAGTATTAAGTGAAAACTGAAACTTTCTGATAGTGAAAAAGAGTACCTCATTATTTAATCTCTTACTTTTCGTAACATGAAAAAGGCTGGATGTCTTTTCATAAATGCATTAGTTAAATTTCTATGAAAAGTGTGTGTCCTTGGCTCATTTTTCTGTTGGGTTGTCGATACTTTTCTTATTTGTGAGAACTCTATGTTATAAAAATTAGCCCTTTGTGTATTATTTGTAATACAACTATTTCCCCCTTTTTTGTTGTTTGCCTTTTGACTTATGATATTTTAAGAATGAAAATAATATCTTTTTACATAGTTAAATTTTTCAGTATTTTACTTTGACTTCTGGGCTTTTGAACTTTGATAAAGTATTTCCTCTCCTGTCCTGAGAGCCTTCTTGATAGGTGAGTTTGCAGTTGAGGAATTTAGTTAGACTCTAATAATTATCCTCTCCTTATAGATGAGGGAAACAGGTCACCAAACAGTAAGTGGTAGGCACCCCATGCTTTTAACCACTTATGATGCTTCTCAGTGGAAACTGAAAGTGACTCCATAAGAAAGTGAATCCATAAAGTCTTTATTTTATTTTTTTACTTTTATTATAGACTGACAGGAAGTTAAAAATGGTACAGGGTCTCGGTACCATTTACGCAGCTTCCTCCAATAGTGACATCTTAAATATCTGTAGTATAATACCAAAATCAGGAAATTGACACTTGTACATTAATGTTAACTAGACTACAGACCTTATTCATTTTTCACTGTTTTTTTTTAACCTGCATTCATCTGTGTGTGTGTGTGTGTGTGTGTGTGTGTGTGTGTGTGTGTGTGTGTGTGTATAGTTTTTGTAAACTCTTCTCTTGACCTGTCCTTGTCCTGGCAAACACTAACTTCTCTATTTTTGCAATTTTGTCATTTTGACAGACATAAAATTTGAATCATACAGTATGTGACCTTTTGAGATTAGCTTTTTTCACTAAGGATAATTCTTTTGTGGCCTATCCAGGTTGTTGTGTGTCTCAATAGTCTGTTCCTTTTTATAGTAAGTAATATTACATGGTATGGATGTTGTGCGTTTAGCTTTACGCGGTTGCAAGTCACTTGAGTTGGTTCACATTTCGTTATGAATAAAGCTGCAGTGAACATTTGTGTCTAGTTTTTTGAGTGAGCATAACTCCTTTCTTTGGGATAAATATCCAAGACTGATCGCTGGTCGTATGGTGAGTGTATATTATTTTTTAAAGAAGCTGTCAGAGTCTTTTCTAGATCGGCTGTGCCTATTTATATTCCCACCAGCAGTGTGTAAGAGATCCAGTTTCTTTGCATCCTCACTGGCATTTGATGCTGTCATTGTTTTTATTTTATCTGTTCTGACAGATGTGCCTTTATTTTTTAGAGTTCTTAAAAAACAAAAAGAGCAGACAGATTATTAAATAGTAAAAAACTTCATATACCTTAAATTCATAATTTTATACCTTCAGTTGTTTCATACTTTCTGTATTTGCATTAAATTTTCAATATTTTATTGAATGTGTGCACACTGAGACTTTTTCCTATATCAGATTGCTTTTAAAATCTGTTTTTTCTTACCAACTGTGTTTTATCCTGGATCAAGTTGATAGGGAGATGCCGAGTAACTTGGATTCTCAAAACCGGTTACTGAAGGAACATTATTCAGGGATAATTTCTCATCTTTCTTCACCCAATACAGTACATGAGGGTCATGACCCATACTAATGTCATGTTCACAAGAAGGTACTAATACTGATCTGACATTGTCAACTCTATTTACTTACCTTTTGTTCCTGTGTATCCTTCTACAGCCAGCTGCTTCCATCTCTTCTAAGACTGTGTTCCAAATATGGCTTCTGTGCTGTTTTATGTCCTTTTACTTTCCCCAGTTGCTCAGCTTTCTGTTGCCCAGTAGGAGTGACTTGAGTGAGAATTTCTTAGGGTTAAGTCGAATCTGTTTTATTAAATAAAACGTATTCTGCGCATACGTGAACTTTGCATAGAAGGAATTCATATTTAGGAAATGATTATTTTATCCCAAATATAATTTTCCCCATGACTTGTCATCATTTCGTACAGCAAACTGTTATATAGAAGATTCATGTCCTTCACATTTTGTTGAAATGCGTAGGTTTTACCCCTAAGTTCATTACTATGATTCTGGCTATGATTCTGAGTGCTTTGTACTGCTCCTGCCTCTGTACTTTATTCTGTGGGGGAAGAAAATCTGTATTTCTCTTTTCTGACTTTTTTCTTTTAAACTGCTGTGGCTTAAGAAACCAGGTATTAGAATCGAGTTTAATAATAGCACAGTTGAGGGTTTTTTTTCATGCGGGGTTTTATGACATTTTTGGCTGATCTGCGGCAGGCTTGTACTGGGTGTTTCATATACTATTTCCTTCAGTCCTTATAATAATCTTTTCTGTGTAGACATTTTACTTACCTATAAAGTCGGAGATGATAGAGGTCAGAGAAGATAAGGCGCCAAGATTGCAGAGCCAATAAAAAGATTCAGATTTAGATCTGGCCATAAAGTCTGTGTTCTTTGCACAGTACCATGCAGCCTTGCCTCGTAATTCCTTCCAGGCTTTTATTTACTTGGTTCTTAAATGCTAGTTACTGCCAGTATGTGATGATACTTGAACTAGGCGTGGTTAGGTGGCCCAGCATCCAAAGCAGGTGTGTCAGATTGTAATATAAAGAAGGTGATGGCTTGGCACGTTATCTCCTGGCTCTCCTCTTGGTGGAATGGGAGTATCAGTGTGTCGCGATCAGGTGACAGCTTCAGGAGCGGCTCTACAGCCTGCTGTGGTGTTAGAGTTAATATTGCCCATCATTTTCTTTTTTCTTGTCTTTTTCTCTTCTCTTTCATCTTTTGATTTTAGCTTTTTTACTTTCCTTTCTCTCTCTCTCATTCTTTTAAGAGACAGGGAAACCAGGCATGTCTTGTGGAAGGTCTAACATTTTCTCCAATATTTATGTAGCTGATGATTAGGCTTCATGAGGAGTTCCTTAGGTAACAAATTCGAGAGAGACCAGCATTCCAAATGAAATTTTACCCCGAAAGTGAATGCAGTGAAAATCGGCACTGAGAAAATAACAAAATGAACGAATATTGAAACACCAACCTATTTCCAAGGATTCAGGGTTCTGTGTTGTGTATTGTCATTGAGTCTGCTTGTGATAAGTTCAGTTGCCTTTTTAAAGTTGAGCTGAATTCTTCCTTCTTGGGTTATTATTTATGTTTCCTCAGTTTGCAAAATTCATTTGATCCTTTAAAACGGTAGCTGTCTCCTGTCTCCTTGTAAGTCAGGTACACTGGGCCAGGCCGCCTTCTCACACGAATGCCTTCCTCACCCGGCTTGGCCTTTGACACCGCCTTGGGCCTCCCTGACTCCTTCTCCACCCCAGAACAAGGACTCTGCCTTTGCTCTGCCTGACCCGATGGGTTTAGACTGAACCATTTGGCAAAGAGGTGGGGGGTGGGGTGGGAAAGGTCAGGTTTGATTTTTCGAGGCATAATTCTGGCGCCTGTATGGGGAGCGGGTGAGAGGCTGTTGGAGAGCCCAGTTTACAGGTGGTGCAGAGGCCAGGTGAGGGGAAGGGTTTGAACCCAGACACGTGGGGATCGATACGGAAGACCAAGCGCACTACAGTCATGATAGTGATCTGATTAATTACAGAGGTTATCGACACCGAGCACTTAAACTACGTATGTGCTAGAAATAATAAGTACTCGCTATGGATTTAACTCTCATGACGAATCCATGAATATAGGTCTTAACATTTTTGTTTTACAAATGAGGAAACTGAGTCATGGAGACATCACACATAATTTGCCCAAGTTTACCTCGCTGGACAGAGGAAGAGCCAGGATGGGAAGTCAGGCAGTCTGATTGTGGCACCTGTACCTCATGAGCATTATGCCAGTTCGGGGGGTTATTTTTCGGATCATCAGAGCTTTTCAGCAGTGAAAGAGCTACCCTGTGAGGTAATGGGCCTCACTTGATGGTCACCCGTCATCTCTGTCAAGGGTCCCTGTTTACTCTGTGGTTGCATTGCCCTGAAGGAGCTTTCTATAAGTGCCAACCAAGATTCTATAGTTCGATATACAGGGAGTTCTTGCTTTGCTTCGTTCTGATATGTATATATCTCCCTTACCGCGATTTAGCTAAATGTCCCCTAATAACACGCTTCAGAATTTACATAGTATATTAGCCGTAATGGCATAAACTACAAAACTCATGGCTAGCTCTTCTGCCTATCAATTACTATGTAAATAACAGGTGTGCATCATATCAGTGACCTGTCAGCTCACTTCTTTCAAAGCCTATTGGTGACTGGTCACTGAAGATGTTATTCAGTCCATGCACAGACAGCAAAGCATGTAGTTGTGTTCCAATCCTTGTCTCCTAGTGATAAACTCATGTGACATTTTACAAAAATGAGAGGGAACTGGCCAGCAAAGTTGAAAGTGCTGCAGAGAACCCAGAAGCGAAGGAAAATTCGAGTCGAATGGGACTGGAGTTAAAGAGGAAATGGCTCACTGTGGGAGTGGTGACTCCTGCCATTCCGAAGACTGGCTGTGCAGCCACAGGAGCTCTGTGAAGGTGAGCTCACCCGTGTGAAGGAGGGTCGTGGTTTGGTGAGAAAGATGAAGCTGTCCCAGAGCAAGCGACACTGCAAGAAATTTCATATTAAAAGAACTCAAAGCTACTTTGTGACATCGAAAGCACGAAAGAGATAATGCTGGAACCTGATTTAAACGTAGGAGTATGACAGTTTGCCAAAGCACAGGAAAGATGCCATTCCATATCCGGAGCTACGTGATGAGGAGGAGGAGGAGGAGGCTGGCATTGTTTAAACTGTTCTTGATACGTTTTTTTCAAAGAAATTATACACTGTAATTTTCAGCGTTCCTAATGTTTTACAGCTTACTAAGTACAATTAGTTTTCCTGTATTTTTCATTTTCTTATACAGTTACGGCTGGCAGAATTTTTAATGTTTTGACAAAAACATTTAAAGATAACAGAACAATTATAATTTTTCTCATTGATATCACGATCATTTTGCGGAGTTTCAGCTCGCTTTGTCACTTTTCTGGCCTTGCATTACTCTGCAAAATGAAGACTGCCTGTACCTAATTGTTAACAGTTTAATTTTTCTCTTCAGCTTCTAGTGGCACCCTCTAGCCTTTTCTTGTAGAAGTCTATATATACATCTAACAACAAACCATGTTTTTTTTTCCAGCAAGCATTACTTTTTCTTTTCTTTCTTTCTTCCTTTTTTTCTTTTTAAATATACCTACTT
>NW_011889052.1:962662-964627 GCF_000151845.1 Pteropus vampyrus | reverse complement strand
TAAGTCCGTTATCAGATATGTGATTTGAAAATGTTATATGTGAAAATATATTTTCTCCCATTCTCTGTGTTGTCTTTTCACTTTTTTGATGATGTCCTTGGAAGCAGAAAAGTTTTAAATTTTGATGAAGTCCAGTTTACTTACTTTTTTGTTGCTTGCACTTTTGGTGCCGTATTTAAGAAACAATTGCCAAATCTGAGGTCACGAAGATTTATGTCTATTTTTCTCTAAGAGTTTTATAGTTTTAGCAGTTACATTTAGGCCTTTGTTCCGTTTTGAGTTAATTTTTGTAAATGGTGTGTGAGTAGGGGGTCCAGTTTCACTTCGTGTGCCGGATATCCAGTTGTCCCAGCACCATTTGTCGAAAGACTTATTTTCCTTTTGAATGGTATTGGCACCTTTGTTGAAAAGTAATCGACTGTAAATGTGAAGATTTATTTTTGAACTTTCTATTCGGTTGCCTTGATCTTTATGTCTGTGCTTATACTGGTACCATATTGTCTTGATTACTGTAGCTTGTAGCCTGTTTTGAAATCAGAAAGTGTGAGTCCTCCAACTGTGTGTTCTTCTAATTTTAGGATTTTTTTTTTTTGGCTTATTCCAGGTACTTTGAATTTCCATTTGAATTTTAGGACTATCTTCTCGTTTCTGCAAGGAAGCCAGCCAGAGTTTTGGTAGGATTGCATCAACTCCGTAGATGAATTTGTGGAGTGTTACCATCTTAAGAATGTTAAATCTTCCCACCCACAACCTTGGGATGTCTTTTCATTTGTTAAGATCTTTTCTTTCACCAATGTTTTTCAGAATGTAAGTTTTGTATTTTCAGAATGTAAGTTTTGTATTTCTTTTGTTCAGTTTATTTCTAAGTATTCTATTGGATGCTTTTGTAAGTGGAATTATTTTTTAATTTCATTTTCGGATTGTTCATAGCAAGTGTTCAGTGCTCTTGACATTGACTTTGTTGGATTTAAAACTTTTAGGAATCGACGGTCTTCTTGGCTTGTAATTACAAGAAGTGGAGGCTTGTACTGTAGGGTGCTCTTATGGAAGCTCTGTTTCAGCGCTGGCTTTCAAGCAGCTTGTGGTCAGATTTCGAGCCATTAGTGATCGCTTTTTAGGCCACTTGTGCTTAGGAGTGCCAGACCGATGACTACATATGCTGTTTGTATGGTCAGCGTGACTGGTTTTCAAAAGCCCTTTCAGTTATAAAGCAAATGACTCGGCAACAAAAATGCCTTTCATTCTTATCATTCTTTTGTTTTCTTGGTGTGAAGAGGCCTGGTGAAGAGGAACAGTTAGGTTTCCATGGTTTACCAGCTTGCGTTACAGGAAGTCTGTACAAGGATTGTTGGGCCAAACAGCCTTCAGATTAAAAACCAACCTTGTTGCAAGGCAGACGCCTCCTGCGGATACTAAACCTGTAGTTCAATGTAAGAAGAATTGAAGGTTTCACTTTTGAGATTAAGTCTTCAATTATGTAGGCATGTTTCTGGTAAGTACGGTTTTACCATCTACATCAGAACTAGTTGGGCTACTTTTTATTTTATTATATTAAAAAAATTTTTTTTTTAGGTGAGGCAACCCTTGGTTGACCTCACAGATTGCAAGGACCTTGTCAGCTTACAACCCCTTATTTTTTACACCTACAGCACTTGGTCTTCCTAGGTGGTCTCCCATCCAAGTACTAACCAGGCTCGACCCTGCTTAGCTTCTAAGATCAGACATCGGGCTTGTTCAGGGCGGCACGGCCCCACTGGGGCGTGAACCCAGGACCTTCTGTGTGTAAAGCAGACGTGCTAACCGCTACACTATGGAAGCACGTCCGGGCCTACCATTTTACTGGCTGAGTAACTTTAGGCAGGTTATCTAACCTCTTAAGTACCTCGGTCTACTCATTTAAGTATCTGGGAATAATAGGAGACCTACATATCAGAATTGTTCAACATATTAATTGGATTGATATAC
>NW_011889052.1:955970-962612 GCF_000151845.1 Pteropus vampyrus | reverse complement strand
CTTTTGTTTTCTTGGTGTGAAGAGGCCTGGTGAAGAGGAACAGTTAGGTTTCCATGGTTTACCAGCTTGCGTTACAGGAAGTCTGTACAAGGATTGTTGGGCCAAACAGCCTTCAGATTAAAAACCAACCTTGTTGCAAGGCAGACGCCTCCTGCGGATACTAAACCTGTAGTTCAATGTAAGAAGAGTTGAAGGTTTCACTTTTGAGATTAAGTCTTCAATTATGTAGGCATGTTTCTGGTAAGTACGGTTTTACCATCTACATCAGAACTAGTTGGGCTACTTTTTATTTTATTATATTAAAAAAATTTTTTTTTTAGGTGAGGCAACCCTTGGTTGACCTCACAGATTGCAAGGACCTTGTCAGCTTACAATCCCTTATTTTTTACACCTACAGCACTTGGTCTTCCTAGGTGGTCTCCCATCCAAGTACTAACCAGGCTCGACCCTGCTTAGCTTCTAAGATCAGACATCGGGCTTGTTCAGGGCGGCACGGCTCCACTGGGGCGTGAACCCAGGACCTTCTGTGTGTAAAGCAGACGTGCTAACCGCTACACTATGGAAGCACGTCCGGGCCTACCATTTTACTGGCTGAGTAACTTTAGGCAGGTTATCTAACCTCTTAAGTACCTCGGTCTACTCATTTAAGTATCTGGGAATAATAGGAGACCTACATATCAGAATTGTTCAACATATTAATTGGATTGATATACATACAGTGATTAGTATCTGTAATATAAGCACTCAGTTGAGGTAATGCTAGAGAGAAATCATTGTTTTTTCATTCCAATCGCACCTAAGGTAGGTTCAATATTGGTACTAGAATATGAAGTTTGCTTTTTCAGTTGTCACAGTAGTAATTTTTTACTGGCATTAAGTCTTTTTGTTCACTTGCAGAATAAATGAGTTTTAGAAATGGTCAATATGTGAGTTATTTTTTCCCCTATGATCCCTTTTTTTCCTTTTCATCGCCCGAACTGTAAAAATAGATCTGGTTTCCTAGGTTATCACAGCTTGTAACAAAAAGCTTTTTGATAAAGTTGGCTGTTGGGTCAGCAGGATGAGATCATTCCTTCCTAAGTAGTGTGCAATGTCCAAAGTATTTGTTGGAACAAAAGCCTGCCGGGTAGGCTAACCACACAATGAGCCTGACTTTGTGGTTCTGTGCAGGGCAGGAGTGTGGGTTTTCTGTGTGATAGAATACTGCTGATATGTAGAAGAAGGTGAAAGGTACCTGGCAAAATACCTGCGCAGTCTGGCTGGCCACGTGTAGAAAGAGATTGGAATGATAAAGGGGCTCAGGATACACTTAAGGTTGGAACCTGGGCTTAGGCCTTCATTGAGATGTGATGAATTAGTTGAAAGAGTAGTAGCTCTTCTACATTTGGATTAGTGCATCTCTAATTAAAAATATTAGAGACATCTTGGAACTAGAGAGAGGTGGATGTCACGGAACTGCACACTTGAAAATGGTTAATTTCACCCGAATAAAAAAAATTCTTAAGGACAGCTGGGAGGAACACTAATATACTCACTTTTCTGTTTGTACCAGAATAAATTGTACACTTGGGAGTTTTAACCAAGGCTTTAGCTGTCACATCATGGATAGTGCCTAGTAGCATATGCAAGAATTGATGGTTAAATAGGAGACAGAAATCTGTATCAGGTGGGCATGCGATTTTAAAAAAGGATAGCTAGTTGGTGCTATTTCTGATAGGCGGATGTGGCTGGGCTTAACCTTGTTGACCGCTGTGAAAACTGAAGCATTCTAACCTGTTATAGGAAATGGTCGGAATTATAATACCCCTTATCTTTCACTTGCTTCCTGCTTTGAAATATAGGACTGAGAGGAAATCCTGGTTTTAGTTGTGACTCAAGGATGACCTTGAACGAGTATCTTTGTTAAACGCCTTGGCCCTTTTCTCACTTATAAAACTAGGATGGATTTTAAAAAGTTTTGTGGTTTAATTGGAAATATTAGATACATTTTGCTAAGTTGTTTTGTTTCTCTGAACACGAATAAGTTGGCATTCCAGAGGACTAGCGGTAGGACTTGAGATTTGAAGCTTTAGTTCAGAGAGCCGGTTCGTTTCCAGAGATCAGAGACTGGGAAGGTACGCTCGCTCGGACAGACTTTCTTCGGACAGACTTTCTTCGGTACTTACTGAGTCTCTCCAGGGCATGGGAGAACGGGGAGGAGCGGGGCAGTGCAGTTTTAGGTCAAGGGTCAGACTTAAGTAGGAAGTGAATAATGGTTGTTACTAGGGTGTTAAAGAGGGTGTCGTATGCTGTCCTTTTCCTTAGCTCTGTTTCCGAAGACCTGTACCGAGGAAAATAAGGGAAATGCTGTGAATAGTTGGTATTGTTCTATATTTCAGAAATTTCTGTAAGTAGGCTCAGGTTCATGATTTTTGATGCTTAAACCAGGGGTCCCCATCCTCTGGTCCGTGGCTCATTGAACTGGGCCGCATAGCAGGAGGGGAGCGGTGGGCGAGCGAGCAAAGCTTCACCTGTATTTGCAGCCCCTCCCGAGCGCTAGCATCACCGCCTCAGCTCCACTTCAGATCATCAGGCATTAGATGCTCATAGAGCACTGGTCCCTGGTGCCAAAAAGGTTGGGACCGCCGGCCTAGACAACGTAAAATCCTGAGATGGCACTTGGCTATTCATGTGCTTGATTACTGCTCTAGAGCTGACTCTGACCATGGTAGAATCGTACATCTGACCATGTTCAGAAATAAAAAAGACAACTTATTATTATTGCATTGTTTTTAAACATAAATATGTCCATCTAAAGATTTTAAAAATTAATTTAAAAAATTTTAGAAAATAGATTAAGAGTTACGGAACAGTTGGGAGGATGGTACACAACTCCTGTATGCGCCACACCGTTTCCCCTACTGTGAACATCTTACGTTAAGATGGTATGTTCGTTAAAATTAATGAACCAATTTTGATACGTTATTATTAACTAAAGTTCATGCTTTATTCAGATTCCATTTTTCTGTTTTAGGATGTCATCCAGGATACCACATTACCTTTATTGTCATGCTTACGCTTTTGTTGGTTGCGGCAGTTTTCTCAGACTTGATTTTCGACGACTGTGACAGCTTTGAGGAGTCCCCGTCTGATACTTTGTAGAATGTCCTTCAGCTAAGATTTGTCTGATCTTTTTCTTACAATTAGACTGGGATTATGGTTTTTGAGAGGAAGATTACAGTGGTAAAATGCCATTCTCATCACATCAAGGGTATATGTACTTGACCTGATTTACCGCTGTTACTGCTAGCCTTGATCACCTGGCTTAGGTGGCGGTTGTCAGATTCCCTTGTTCCTCCCTTCCCATAGCCTACTCTTCGGAAGAGGGTTGCTGTGTGGTACCCACGAAGGAGCTAGGGTTCAGGTTCCGCCTCCTAGTAGATGGAATATGTACATTAATTCTTTGGAATTCGTCATGGTAGATATATTTATGCTTCTTTACTCATTTATCCATTCATTTACTTATATCAGTATGGATTCATGAATATTTATTTCATGTTTTGGGCTACACTCCAGTACTGTATTGTGTTGCTCTCATTGTTCCAGCTTGGTCACTGGAAGCTCTGTCAGCCGCCCACTGTTCTTTGGACATGCCCCTATTAAAATTAAAAAAAAAAAAAAAAAAAATCATCTCCTAACTTTCTGGTGTTCCAGGATGCTCCAGGCTTCACTTGTATATTTATTACTCCGGTCCTAGAATTAGCTATTTGTCCAGGAGGCCCTGCTTCCTTTGTCAGAGAATGGTGTTAGAAACCAGGACCCAGGCACACGAGTGCTCACTGCCTGCTTACTGGAGTGTCCCTAGAAGATTTGAATTAAACCATATCTGCATTGGAAAGGAATAGAAATGCATATTTAAGGGGAAAAAATTAGGTTTGATTCTATTTCAGACTTCTCTCTCCCATTCTTTTTTCTATCTACCTCCTTTTACTGCAGTTGTATTGAAATGTAATACCAAATCTTAAACTATCTTGTAAAATGCCATTATGCAAGTAGTCTGTAGCTCTAACATATAGAGTTTTAAACTGCTGAGATTACTAGTTAGGAAGTACGAGTATGCATTCTTGCTCCCTCCTTAAAGCACAGGTGTCCCGATAGAGCTTTTCACATCACGGACAAACCCTTGAAGGAAGAGGCAGTGGTGATTGCCTCTCAGGCAAGTAAGGCCTTTGGGGCATGTGAATCAAGTTCTGATAAAGCTCTAAGGGAATCACCACTGGTTTCATGGTATGTGGGTTTTCTTTTTTCCTCCCTCTTTCTCCCATCTTTCCTGTCTAGTGATTTTGTGATTTAGTTAAACCCAGCCACTAAAACATAGCCAAAATGCCACTACCGTTAGGAACTGTTTAGAAATGACGATTATTTCAATAGCTCTAGTGCAGGAATCTCTTACTTCAGCTCTTGTGGCATCCTGGCAGTGACGGTGAATGAGTGAAGCTGGCTTGGAATAAGATCGTGCTGCGTTGCACTGTCTGAGTGGGTGTCTACAGAAGGCAGTGACTTCTCAGCTCCAGTACATTACTGCTGAGTGGGATCGCACGCTAGTCCTCTGATCTTTTTTGAAAGAAGTCAATCTGAATTTTCATGCAAAAATTTCTGATTTTTGAGACATAGGCATAGTTTCTCCAAAACACTCTGCAGGCCGCTGCACCAAGGGCCCTGTTTGACCTAGGATTGCTGCATCGTGACCTCTAAACATGTGCTGCTCTTGTGGGTTCAGTGAGTACGCATTCTGGGAAGAGAACTTTGGGCTGGGCGGGAGTTGGAATAGGCTTCTGATTTTAGCTTTTCCACTCATTGGCTGGCTGCCTTTGGGCAAGGGAAAACCTCTTAGGGTCTCACTTTACTAGTTGTAAACTGTGAGAGTAAACTGGATAATTTAAGGTCCCCCCCTTACTCTTTATTATTTTATATTTTTATACATGCATTATTAGGGTGACAGTGGTTAATAAGATTATATACGTTTCAGGTGTACAATCCTGTACTACATCATCTGTATGGTGCACTGTGTGCTCATCACCCAAAGCTAAGTCTCCTTCCGTCACCATGTCTTTGATCTTGACCCCCTTTACCCTTTTCGATCTCCCCCCACCCCCTTTCCCCTCTGGTAACGGCCATACTGTTCTCTGTGTCTGTGAGTTTTTTGGTTTGTTTGTTCGTTGCTTTCTGTTTTGTATCCCACATATGAGTGAAATCGTGTGGCTCTTGTCCTTTTCCATCTGACTTATCTCACTTAGGTATTTTTATGCATGTATTTCACTTGAGCTGGGAAACAATGACCATTCACGACTCAAGGACACCAGGAATTACCAGTCTCAGTGCTTTCGTCATAGAGGAGACTGTTTTGTTTTCTCCAAATGTAGCTTTGCGTAAGCTGCAGAGGATTCTCGCCTTTCTTGAACGCTCAGCATGCTCGCTGCCTCCAGTCACTTGTCTGGCAGATGTGCACATGGTAATCGGTGATGCATTTTTATGTTTCTGTTTCTTCAGGTAAATGATAAATTGATTCTGATTCGATGGAAGCTGTATTGATGGGTGTGTTGATAGGTGGGGTTTTGAGGTGTAGTTATACTAAGTAGAAATAGCAAAGCTGACAGTGAGCAGTATTTGCTTAATTATGGAGACTATATTATCATTTTTATAGTTTGATTTGTTTCCTTGGTTTTAGTTTAAGCTTATCAATTGGTGGCAGGTGTATATGGCAATAATGATGTATTTGGTGTTTATTGCTTAAAATCAACTGCATAAGATCGCAGGATGACTTATATGAATTACTGTAACAGCAAAACTGAGATCTGAAAAACTATTTTGGAATTTTGTTTATAAGAAAAGACAAGACTGTTCTTCTCCTTTGATTTCAGACTGCTTTTTATCAAGAAAGTGGTTTTATAGGAAGATTAAGATTCTTTCAGAAAAATAGAAAGACGGGAAATAAATTTGTCATGTACTTTAAGAATACATGTTAACTATAATCACTTGACATACTTAAGATCAGCTGTAGCATTTTTGTGCGTTCATTTGGTTCTTGGCATTATCTTTGGAATGAATTGTCTTGTGTAGGGCGGTTTGGTCAGAAACATACCTCCGTCCCGAAGACCAGTCTCAATTCCTGTTTTGTATGGATTGACAGTTTTTAGAGAAACTTTTGTATTTGATTGCAGTGTAACATGAGCATTCGTGATTTAGTCTTCCATGGAAACAGCTAACTGTTTACAAGTAATTCAGTCCTCTGTGAGTCTGACAAAGCAAACTTAATCCTAAATCTTTAAGTAGAAGTCTCAACTGATGGAATACTAGACTGGTAGGTTTTATGTTTACACAGTAGCTGCAGCAATTTTGGTCCAAACATTTGAGTTTAATATTCTGATCCCATGTACTAACTGACATTGTGTAGTTTCTTTGGAAGTGGCACTTAGCTGTACATACTCAGAAGAGGACAAATAACAGGGTTTTCTCTTCGGACGTACCGACTTTGCTCTTCAGTGCTAATGACAACAGTTTAGGGGGCCCCTAAATCCGCTTACTAGTTTTTCTAAAAAAGTGTGTAAATGTATATACATGCGTAAAAAATTAGTGCTTTTTAAATATAATGTGTGACACTTA
>NW_011889052.1:942182-955920 GCF_000151845.1 Pteropus vampyrus | reverse complement strand
TTGGTGGCAGGTGTATATGGCAATAATGATGTATTTGGTGTTTATTGCTTAAAATCAACTGCATAAGATCGCAGGATGACTTATATGAATTACTGTAACAGCAAAACTGAGATCTGAAAAACTATTTTGGAATTTTGTTTATAAGAAAAGACAAGACTGTTCTTCTCCTTTGATTTCAGACTGCTTTTTATCAAGAAAGTGGTTTTATAGGAAGATTAAGATTCTTTCAGAAAAATAGAAAGACGGGAAATAAATTTGTCATGTACTTTAAGAATACATGTTAACTATAATCACTTGACATACTTAAGATCAGCTGTAGCATTTTTGTGCGTTCATTTGGTTCTTGGCATTATCTTTGGAATGAATTGTCTTGTGTAGGGCGATTTGGTCAGAAACATACCTCCGTCCCGAAGACCAGTCTCAATTCCTGTTTTGTATGGATTGACAGTTTTTAGAGAAACTTTTGTATTTGATTGCAGTGTAACATGAGCATTCGTGATTTAGTCTTCCATGGAAACAGCTAACTGTTTACAAGTAATTCAGTCCTCTGTGAGTCTGACAAAGCAAACTTAATCCTAAATCTTTAAGTAGAAGTCTCAACTGATGGAATACTAGACTGGTAGGTTTTATGTTTACACAGTAGCTGCAGCAATTTTGGTCCAAACATTTGAGTTTAATATTCTGATCCCATGTATTAACTGACATTGTGTAGTTTCTTTGGAAGTGGCACTTAGCTGTACATACTCAGAAGAGGACAAATAACAGGGTTTTCTCTTCGGACGTACTGACTTTGCTCTTCAGTGCTAATGACAACAGTTTAGGGGGCCCCTAAATCCGCTTACTAGTTTTTCTAAAAAAGTGTGTAAATGTATATACATGCGTAAAAAATTAGTGCTTTTTAAATATAATGTGTGACACTTAGTGTTAGATCAAGCTGTACAAAAATGCAGTTTTTATAGGTCCAAAACAGTCAAATAGCAATAATTTTATGTGGTTCCAACTAATAAATATCCAGTACATTTTGTTAACGTGAACCGTCAAATCATAGTCAAAATAGTAGGTTTAAAAAAGACTATGTGGATAATTCTTTTTTTTTTTTTAATAAATCAAGGGGGGGTGACTTGCTCAAGATATTATATCCAGCTATGATAGAAGCACAGAGGCCAGATGGTCTGCCAGTGATGAATTACTTTAAATCTGGCTTGAGTTATTGTCAAAAGCTTGGGTTTTTTTTTAAACTTATTTTTTATTTTAACTTTTTTTTAACTTCTCTTATAGAAATAAAGACATAATCAGAAGCTATGCATTTGACCACGGGCCTAATGCTCATGGTACTTTTCATAGAAATGATCACAAATACCATTTTCACGTGATATCCTTACATAGCGTATAATACTTTAAATATACTCCTTAGAAAATAAGGAGGGTAATAGAGTAACAAGTTATATAAGTTTTACATAATTTGTTGTGATTTATAAAATTTGTAATAATTTCAGCCATATGTTGTTACCGAAACAAGTCAGAATGTGAGAACCAGTGTCAGTTACAGCCTTTGAGATGGACGCCTGTGAAATTTTCATAAGCATTTTTGTAGAAATTTAAGGTCCCTCATGTTTATACAAGAAACTGTCTTGCAACCTTTTTGTGGTCTTGTAACAAAAAAAAACAAACCCTGGTTCTTCTACGAACTAGTGTGAGTTTTAGAAAGTCTCTTTATTCATCAGTTTATTTGTAAAATGAAGATGTAAGATCCTTGTATTAGTTGGGCAATTAATGCTGTCTGCTTTAACGTATCTAGCGTTTCGATGACTTCACACAATTAAGGTTTATTTCTTGCTTCATGTGATGATTGAAGAATTCCAGTTCCTTCCATCTGGTGTCTTGGAGTCTTCCGCTGCATCCTTTTTACTTATTTGGTTGAGAGCAAAGAGCACCGGCAGGGAGGAGCTTGTTAAATGTTTGGTGCAGCGTATTCAAATCGCGTTCCATTGACAAAACCTAGTCATATGGTCTCAAGCTGTGGCTGCGGAGAGGTAGGAAGTGTCTGAGCACCCAGGAAGAGGAAGTGGGGCTGGTGAGCGTTGAGCACGTCCCTGCCACACTCCCATCTAGTGTTACAGTCCTCGATTCTGTAATCACAACCCAGATCTTTCTCCTGTCACGTGTTACATTTTGTACCTTTGATTACTCAGCATTTTCTTCAAAGAATTTTGGAAGAAATTTAGTTCAGAAGTCTTTGTAGTTTTAGTTTCTAAACTCTTTGGTGTTTGCTATTTTTAGGAGTCCCCCCCGCCCCCCAGATGGTTATGTCATGTTATTTTCTTCTGTAATTTCATTTGTGATTTAAACTTCTTTGATCTCATTATGCCTTGCTTATTTTCGAAGGATTAGAAATTCATTTATGGCAAAAATCTCTCAGGGCTTGTACAAGAAATACAGTAGAATACTGAACACAGGGCGACATCAGAGGCCCTGAGTCAAGTCCCTGTCCACCCATGTTCAGTCCGTTAGCCCACCCGCAGAGGGAGAACAGGCAGACCTTGTGCTATCTTTCAAAGGTCAGCACATGCAGGCTTGCAGACCAGTAGAGAAGCACATTCCAGTGGGGAGGCAAAGTTCTCCGCCTTCTGCCCACTCTAGATTAAACTTGGAGAGTCAGCAAAAGCCTTTCAGCTTTGATTTCAGCTGCCGTTTTCGAGTTGGCTCCCCTTTCCCCGCTTTCCTCCCTTTTCTTTCTGTGATACATTCTGTATAACCTTTTGTACCTGAGCACAAAACATGATTCCTCATGGTCCATCCTGTGTTAGTAAATCTGACGAGAATGTTCCAAGCCTAAGTATTAAGTGCCTTCTTTTCTTAAAATAATTACCTCAAAATACTGTCACAGTTCAGTTTGCATTGTATTTGAATCAGTATTTTCTTGTGTAGTTCGCCTCTAGTACCCCCTCCCCCCTACCCCGCTACTTTTAATTACCCATTTTTCTTGCTGGCGGAAAAATATATGCCATCTGTACCACATATATAAGGTCATCAGCTGTTTGTGGAAAGGTTAGTTTTGGACAGAACTGTTTCTAGATCTAACGCATTACCATCATCTTGGGGTTTTTCATTTCTCTTATAGGTTAATTGTATTATTACTTGGGTACTGGGGTTTTCCCTAGGATGCTGTGTTCATGTGTCATTTTCCTGGAGTCTGCGCTGAAAGTTTGTTTTCAGAAAAGGTGTCTGGAAAATAAACTTCGAATTTATTACTTTGGTCCTCGCTTGATAAATGGATTGGGTATAAAACTCTAAGTTCAGAATTTCAGTTTTAAAAGGAATCGCTCCATGGCTTTCTAGCATTCGGCGTTGCTGTTAGAAATGAGAAGACCATCCGTTTCTTACAGCGTGTGTAGGAACTGCGTGGGGCATTTTCCTTTCGTTTTCCTTTGTTTGCCTCTCCTGTCCCTGTGTCCGCTCCCTCCATCAGCCCTGTGTCCCCGCCGCCCCTTGCCGTGATGTTACATGTACCCTTTTGTATGAAAATATATATGCAGAATTTAAAGAATAGAAAAAAGATAAATATCCATGAGTCCACCACTCAGCATACAAATTTGGACTTTGCTAAGAACCCTTGTTTGTCCCTTTCCTATTGAATTTCCCCCCCAGAGTGTATCACTGTCTGAATTTTGTGCCTTTCCTCGTGTTTAATAGTTTGAGTATAAATGTATGTCTCCTTTAACACTATGTTCTTGAAATTCGTCCACGTCGATGTGTATATGTGTAGTTAATTCATTTTCAATGCTGTATTGATTTCATTACATTAATATAAAATATTCTTGGTTGATGTGCATTTGGGTTGTTTTTAGATTCTTGTTATTATGAATAATGCTGCTCTTGACATTCTTGTACATGGATGCGAGAGTTTATCTAAGGTACTTAGAAATGGAAAGCCTGGGTCTAAAGATACGTACGAATTCTACCTTACAAATAATGACATACTGTCGTCTAAAATGATCGTATCGATTTATAGCCGTGCACGAGCAGTCCAGTTGCTTATTCTTCCTAACACTTGTCTGTCTTTCATTTTAGCAATTCTGGCTGGTATTTATTGGATCTCGATGCAGTTTTAATTTTTCTTTCCCTAATGATTAGTAAAATTGAGCACTTTGCATATGCTTATTGGCTCTTTGGATGGTCTCCTATAAGAGGTGGCTGTTTTGGTTTGTAGGAGTTCTTTTATATCCCACATACGAGTTCTTTCTTCTATGTCAACTTCATGGTTTGCTTTTTTTTCTTCAATGGTATATTTGGATGGACATAAATTCTTACCTTTCATGTAGTCCAGTTTATCATTTTTAACCCTTTATGATTAGTGACATGTGTGACATGTTTAAGAAGTCTTTGTCTATCCACGATCATGAAGATATTCTCCAGATTGTCTTCTAGAAGCTTTATTGTTTTATTTTTCACATTTAGGCCTGCCATTCACCTGGAATTGATTACAGTGTGAAGTAGAGCTCGAGATATATTTCCTCCAATAACCGGATACCCAGTTGACACAGCGCCATTTATTGAAAAGACAGTTCTTTCTCTCCTGTTCTGCAGTGTCACATCTGTCATAAATTAAATATCCATATGTAGTGGTTCTGTGTGTGTGTGTGTGTGTGTATACATATATATATTTTTTGCTCATTCTATTTTGTTTGATATTTAGACACTTACACCATCTAGTGTGGCCCTTCTGTAGTAGATCTGCTGGTGGCCCGTCTGGATCCCCTTTACCAGCCAGTGCACATCCCCGCTTTCGTAACCCCCACGCTGCTGTGAGTGTTTCCTGTCAAGGGCAGCAGCAGATAGGAGCCACCTCCCCCAGGGATGCCTGGGAAGTAACTTCTCCCCTACACATGGTCCTTAGCCAATGACTGCCCGAGGAGGGTCACAAAAACCTGGCCCGCAGACCTCATGGTGGCACTGACTTCGCAGTGTGGCCGTGCTTCATAGGTTCCCTGAGAGGAGGTGGTGGCTTGATCTCAGCCACAACCACGGTTTTGCTTCCCTTCCCTTTTCAAGGTTTCTCCTGAGGGCACTCACTCGGCAGATCAGTAGATCACCCGTGTAAGAATCCCTGTCTCAGGCTCTGCTTCCGGTGAACTGGATGGAAAACACCTGCTCGCCTGACAAGGGAGAACTCGATCTCTTTCTAGTGTTAAGTTTTACAAATCTTGTTTTGTTTCATTTCAGAGAACTTATCTCTAATTATTAGGTAGGTCGGTGATGGATTCAGTAGCTCTCAATCGTGGGTGCCGTTCAGAATCAGCTCTTAAACTGAAATGACCCAATTCTGTTTCCAAATGATTCGGTTCCAGTGGCTTTTCACATTTAACGTAGAGTAGACATTTACCTCTCTTTCAGGTACAATGTTCAAAGTTATGTTAATAATTACTTGGAAGATTCCTTTGACTTTTCATTTTGCTTGTTCAGTTTTCACTTAATAGTATTTTTACTTCTAGGCTTTTTTTCCCCTTCTCCATTTGAAAGCATCTGTCTGGTACTTTTATGTTAAAGGTAAGGCATTTATCGCCACTAAGGTCATTCTACAAAATGCCTACTAAGACTGCTGTAGAGGTCGCGCCTTCCTCTTTCCTGCTCATAAGAGCTGAGCTGTTGTACCCAGTGCTGATTCTGTCCTAGGACCAACAGTGGAAGACCCAGAGAGTCCTCGTAGCTGGGTAAATGTCAACCCCAGCAAGAGAAGGCTGGTGTCATGATATAAAACAGCACAGCCAGCAGGATGCATGTGCATTTAATGAGTACCTATGAGATATCACTGTTATACTAGGTGCCCAGGATAAAAGGTAAAAAAGAATATGTCCTTGTCATTTGGGAACTCAGAGTCCAAGGGGGGCTCTGGAAGAGACACATTGTAAATGAATAATTCTAGAATTATGAGCACACAAGTCTATCTCAGTTCTAGCTTCCATTTTCCTTTACTTTCACTGATATGCAATAAAATAGGGTATACTGTGGCCCTGAACTTTAGAGAGAGACGCATTTTACTTGATTTGTGTTTTCTTAAATAATACAGTTCTCAAAAGCTAAGAGTCGATCAAGCGTGAATACTCTTCCCTTCATCTGTTTTCTCCAGCACTACATAATCTTAACATAACATACTTTGTTACTCCTGGACAGACATGTGAGTCACTGCTATAGAGACTAAACATTTGAATAATTATAAGTTTTAATATTTATACAGTGATGTTTATACAGTGCTAGCTGATCTCTGGAATAAAAACCAATTTGTTTCTGCTGCATTGCATCATGTTGTTATGCTTTACTAAAAGCAGGGAGCTATTTTTATTGCTCTGCCTAATAATGATAAGATGACCAGCATGGGGAGCTGGCTTGGATGACTACTCCCTGTTGGCTTTCTCTCCATGATTGCTCTGGTGTAAGGCATGTTTGGAAAGTAGAAGAAATGAGGTGAATGTTCTTAATTAGTGATGACCCTTCAAGCCTTGAATCTACTCTTTTTCCATTTCCGAAGAGTTTTTGTAGTTTCGGCATCTCTGATTCATTTCAGAGTAGATATGCTTTTTATTAATTAACTTCCATCGTAATGTTTTAAAACCGGTCGTTTTGTTGGCTTTTGTCGTTTTGGCTCATCGTCTGTGTAAAGTAATAAATATAGTAAGAGAAGATATACATATTTTAGACATGGCCCTTGACCTTTGAGACCTAGTAGTTTACAGGAGCTGCCGGTATATGCAGCTGACGACAGCACAGATTAGCCTGTACTAGTAGAAGTACTGATGATATGTTGGTTCTGAATGGCACCAGGAGAGCAGATTCTAAAAGGAATCAGGAAAGGTGATAGGGTGTGGGCCTTGATTTTGAGACTTCGACAAGGAGTGAGTGAAGAGAATTTCACTTGTGGAGAGTGACATCAGCAAGGTATTGGGGAGGAAACGTCCTTCTCCCCTCAAGGTTCTTCCGGCTGTTCTAATCAAGTAGACATGAGTCTGATTAACACGAGAATATGGCCAGATTACACACATATATATGGGAACCCCACATATGTGAGAGCGTCAGAGACAGGGAAAACGGATGCATGAGACACTCAGCTGGGGACGAGGTTCGGCCCCTTGGGGCTTCAGAAGGTCACTGCAGGGACAGCACACGCACTCACACACGCACACGCGCACACACGCACACGCGCACACACGCACACGCGCACACACATACGTTCAGTGATTAGTGGTTTGCCCTGCCACAGCAGGGGTCAGGCTCCTAATTTAAATTCTTCTAGATAGTTAAGGAGGGGAGCAGAAGTTTGCCTTGAGCCCATAGGATTTTGGTTGATTTTAGCTCACAATAATCTGCATACTGAGGCACATCCTGGGGTGGCTTGATCTGAGCCCCTGCAAAGGGTATACAGCGATAATGTCAGTGATATGCTTTTAAAATGGCAGCTGGTCCCATAAGACTAAAATATAAGGAGGTCCTACATGGAAAGCTGCCGATGGTTGTGGTAGGTGACAGGATTGTGTGGCCTTGGTATCACACTAAGGAGTTTTGTTTTTTTTAAAATAGGTATTGGGGTCCTTTTAAATCAACTGGACTATTTTCTTGGTGTTAGAACTCTTCCCAATTGCCTTCATCCTTTAAGAAGATAAGTCAGGGCAAAAAAAAAAAATCAATTTTGAAGTTTAGTGATGTTGTGTCAGATAAAGGCAGAAACTATACAATTCTAAGATTTTGCCAGTTTCGTCACGCCCTGCTTCTGTTTCTGGTGTTCCCTGGCCCTCCCCTTAGGCTGCTCCTCAGTCCCCGCTTCATTTATGAGTGTCTTGTTTACTCTGGTTCCCTTTTCTTTGTCATCTCTTAAACTGAGGGAGTTGGGTTCTAGGTGATTTGAACTGGCGATTTTAAAGGAGCGTCAGAGATGTTAAGTAGTTAGAAATAATTTTTGGATTGGGGTAAGGAAACTGAATTTTTTTTGTCTTACTTAGACTGAGGAAGAATACATGGGATGAATAGTAAAGTTTTAAAAAAGTACTTTCTCTTTTTCAAAATTTGGTGGCATTAGGTATTATCGAGAATCATCTTAAAATTCACTCTCAGTTTACACTGAGCTAAAATCGAAGATTCACTCTTCAGGACGGCCGTGGCAGAAAATGCGAGTGCTGTGTCACTGTCGGCTTTGGTTTTGGCCCACGTCACCAGACTTCAGCAGACGTGCTGTCTGTATCACATGGCTGGCAGTGGGAGGTATCTAGTGTGGATTATTCTTCTTGGGGAAATAGATTTAAATTCTCTTGGACATAAATGTGACAGGCAGGTGCCTGTGTAGAGTTATAAAGAGTATTCAGTCAGGACTGAACACAAGCTGCCTGGATGGTTCTCGTAAGTAAGCCAGCTAGGCTTTCAGCCCGCTGTGAGTGTTCGTGTGTGTGTGTGTGTGTGTGTGTGTATGTGTATGTGTGTGCCTGTGCATGCAGCGTTTGCATATTGAGAGAACAGGTCTCCCTAAAATAGCAGTGGGAAAGGAACTTTGTCTAGGGGACGACGTGGAGGTAAAATGTGTCAGCTGGGTGATGGCCTCAGCTATTCTCGTTAATCAAGGGCTCTGTCCTGTTACTTATCCTGTGACGAACAGGACAAATGGTGGGTAGGAACAGAACCCTGCCGAGCCTGGAAATTCCATCAGTCTGTAATAGTACAGCTGTTGTCCTTGAAGTGTGGAGGGAGACACCTGGGGGTGGGAGTTAATATATTCCTCAGGGGCTTTGGAGGTTATTGCTCTGCATAGTCAAGATATTGCTGAATTGTCCGTTGCCATTTGCCTGTCTGGTTCTGGGGAGGAGCAGGAGAAATTCAGAGCAGCCTGGGGAATCGCATGTGCCTGCGAGCCGTATAACATGGTAGCTGGTTCCCCTGGAGGGCCGTAGTAAAGATTTGGTTTATTTCGCATGAAATACCATTTTGATTGGAAGTATAAATCAAGGTTTTCTAGTTAAAAAAATCGAAAGCAGAGCACAGCCACCAGACAAACAAGGTTCAGCTTGATGTGTGCAATAGGCCTCAGAAAGAAATTAAGCAAATCTGAGGAATGAAGTCCTCATTTAGTACCTGCAAGCTTGCTAGGCAGACAAGAAAAGTCTCATGTTGAATATGAAATCTTTATGATGCAGGCTACCCCTCTAAGCATGTCAGATCCTAAACGGTCTTTGGGCCTGGCTGAGATGTTGGTTTTATCCAAGCCTGAGAAGCAAGCCCTGCATTTTGGCCACAGCGTGGCCAAATGTTCTGCTGCAGCGGCTTGGCGTTGGCCTTGGAATTCTGTCTTTTAAATCAGTCTTGCAAAAAGAAGCATAGAAGACAGTATTAGCCCACATATCTTACAGTTCTATGTCTTGTTTGTAACGCACCCCTCTACCCGCCGCCCCGAAAAAACCAGGATATAATATTTATCACAGAGAAAAATTTAAGTGAGCATTATGATCGGTCTCCTACCTTTAAGAATCGTTAGTAAACATTTCATTATTAAATTGGTTATTTGGAACTCAGAATGCATTTCCCTTAGATAACAGTGTTATCAAATGACCATTTTGTTTCTAAACTAGTCCTGGTAATTGAGAAGAGAGTTTCTACCTTTCTTCCAAAAGTGTCAGGAGGTCGCATTTTGAAAGATGTCAAGCTTGCCCTTGGCGTTGTGATAGACCTCCTTTTCTGTTCCCTCCTGGGCTGCTCGTCCCAAATACCCTCTCCCAACTTGATACCTTACCCGAATGGGCCTAGTTCCCCGAAATGTTCCATGTTGCTAAATCACTTTTCTCCTTTTTCATACAACAGCCCAAAACTCAGAAACTTTCAGTGGAATTTGTCTCTGGGGTTAGGAAGAAAGCTACTCGATAAGAAATAAATTCACACTGAGGCGGTCCTAGGGGGTGTATGCAACCCCTACCCCCTTTTAAATTGTGAAATAGGATTCTCTACTTTTTAGAAAAGAACGCTGGCTATTGCAAATGAATTTTGGTAGAAGTTTGGCTCACGCGACAGTAAAATAAAGATATGACCGTGATTACGAACAGTGACTGAGTGTGTTGAGTGAAATTAGGCTTCTGTTCTCCCTTCTCATGAGTTACTTTCTTCCATTTTAGCTGCCAAGCAGCGTGTCGGGGATGGGAATAGGTGGATGGGGGAGGCAGAGGCGGCAGCGGGCCATTTGCGAACTAAGTGGCTGATTCTCCTCAGACAGAATGAGCACAGCTCCTGAGTGGCTGTGGATAAGACTGACCTGAAAATTTCAAGAGGACTTCTGGGAGCTCAAAAAGTCGCCCAGGCTTCTGTGTATTTAAATTAGGTACGAACACTATTGAATCTCCGTAGACCCAGAAAATATTTTTAGTTCCGTAATTAACTCCAGAGTTTGCGATCTCAGGTAAACCATACAACAGAGGGAGCGCTTGTGACCTCATCATGTATTCTTGTTTACTCTGTGAGCAGCCAGCTATTAATAGAGGGTAGTCAGGAGTCCAGAATTCTGTTCTGTGCTTCATCGTCATGTCATGTCACGTCGGTTCCGCTTGCCTTGGTGTGGCTGTTCTCAAACCCTTCTTACCAGGCAGCTCCACTGCAGGCATGCTGTGATCAGATATCGGGCGCTAGGCTCAAACCCTGTGTTCTCTTGGTGCCTGGTTAAATAATATGGGCTTATTTTCTGGCAGAGCGGTGTCGAGACTCCTTCGGTGTTAGCCAGAACGGGGTGGAGTTTCTTAAACTGCAGTCAGATTTGCTCAAACAGGGCTGTGCATGGCGAGTTTTTTAGTTTCTCCCTCTGCCAAAAGGCTTTTCATAAACCTGAACCCAGTTATAATTGAGAGGGCTTGATAGATAAAGTAGTTCACTAATTCACTACTGTGAATTTATATTCACATCGAGGATCTATACGAAGTTTGTTTGTTTATTTCTAACGTAAGTGATGAAACTGAATCGCAAGTAGCCTGCAGAGTAATCAAGCCCAAGAATCATTTTGACATACCATTCTCATTTTACAGATTAGGGAACTCAAGCCTGGAGGATGACTCGCTCAGAGCTCCAGCTGAGAGATTAAACTAGTGCTTCAGCGAAGCATAGAAACTTCTATACCCAGCTTTCTTTTCTTGCTTCCTATTAACGAGTCCATTTAAAATTAACTTACTTTATCTGTATGAGTAAAAGATGAATAGTATAAATAGCGGGAGAAGTTTTTTTAACAGTAGATAGTTTCATTCACGAGGGTTCATTTTTGTATCCTCTGGAGTATCCAGATTGGAGAATAACACTGTGTCCTGTCCTTTTGTTCATAAACTACATAGCTAAACATTATAAGGCATAAATGACTATTAAGTGACCTTAAATGAGTCTGTCAGTGCGGGAAGCAATTTATTCATGAACGTATTAAAATGAATTCTAGAACACTTGCACAACCAGTTAAACAAATGTGTAGAACAGTTAAGGAATTTATCATACATGTTTTAGAATAGACTCTCTAATTGGGTAATCTCTTTAATTAATTGAAAACCGGGGCCTTCTAGTTAAAACGCCAGTGCTTTCACTTACAACACAACACTAGCGTTGCTCTTACAGGGTCATTTTTGTAAGGAGATACTGTGTGTGTGTGTGTGTGTGTGTTTAAATCATACTTCTGTTTATATGCCGTGACAAAAGAATAGCTAAATTGTGTTGAGCGCAGACCCGGCCGTTTGGCTAGATCCACACAGAACCAAGTGACCTTCCCATTTTCCAACGAATTTTTTTATCAATTTTACCTTCTTTGGATGACTTAAACTGCTTTTCATATTTCACGAGTAACACTTCAGCTCAGGAAGTGGTTTGGGAGGTGGCGGTGGGGGAGAGAGAAAGATTACAGTGGATAAAAAGCTGCCCTTTGAGAATCTGCTCTCAGATAAATTACTGGATTTTCTGTATTTTCACCTGTGTCCTAAATTAGAAAGAAATTGAGTAGATTGCATAAAATAAGTGTCAGAATTATATGTTTCCGGGAAAAATAAATCTATTGGGCTCTTATGTTGTTAAGGATGGTACAGATGTCCTTTCGAATGCTCTGATTATGAAGCTTTAACGATAGACAGCCGTTATTGCATGTAGTTTATAGCTTTCATAGGCTAACAGGTAATAATGGTTATAGATAGAAAAGGGAAAAGCAATTACTTTTTTATGGAACCCTTTGACATTAGAATTTATCAGGCTTTTAAAAAGTTCTTTAATGAGTCATTTTCCCTGGCAGGACATGGAGTGACAGTATTACTTTATATGAAGAGTAGCCTGGGTGGTGTGTAGAGTAGGGCTTCCCACCCATACTCATGTGTTATAAATGGGTCATAGGTATGCCACTTAGTACCGATGGCTGCAGTGGGGACTTTTAAGCGACCATTCAGATATTCGTAACAGTAGAAATAATACTTGAACTCCAAATTGTACAGTTCCCACAGGAAAGCTGGGCACAGGGTGGGCTGGAGATGGGAACAGTTCTAGACAGGGCCATAGACTCTCAATGTTCTCAGCCAAAGCAGACTGTAAGAATCGAAAGCTGCTCAGTTTGTTTTCTGCAATTGTTGACTCTGGGGCCTTGAACTGACGGATCTTGACGATTTTGTCCACTTTTATACTTTTTCTTTTTTGTGGATAGGATTTACCAACTTCATGATGCTGTAACTAAAATCCCTCAATGCGTGTTTTTTTTTTTTTTTAGTTAATTGGCTCTTGTCACTATTTTTCTTCTAATGACTGACTAAATTATGTTTAACTTTATTGTTATAGTTATTGGATGTTGCTGAATAGGATTATTTTGTTCATTTTTTCCAATAATCCTTTTTAATTAATTAAAAAATTTCCGCCCTAAGGGCAAAAAATAACCCAAAGGGGAATTTTGAAAAGCCTTTTTTTTAAAAAACTAATTGGTAAGGGAAAATTAAAAAAAGCAATTCCAAAAAAAAAGACCATAGTCTGTTCATTAAAGGGCATCGTAAGCTTCACAACCTCAGAAACTCGATTTTTCAAAATTTTGTATGTATTAACACTTAATTGAATTCAGTGAATCGACATGTCATGGCTTCCTGTTTTTCTTACCACTTGCTTAAACCCGTGTATTTTATAGTGGATGTCTAAGAAAGACTAAATTAGACAATTTAAGTTTTTCTTTTGAAAGACGGATTTTATACTAAGCTTTAAAAACCTACGGCGCATTTAGTTTTTACAGTTGTGCCTTTTCCCATCATAATGGGCTACTTGCATAAGACAAACACTAATACAATTGTGGAATCAAAAATATAACTTTCCTCCCATCTTCTGAGTTCTTTTAGCTGAGCGAATAAGTTAACATGAGACAATCAGATTAATAGGAGAAAATGTCCAAAATTTATCATTATGTACAGGCGGGGGTGTCATACGAATATGAGACCCGAAGACAGACGCATTGGGCATTTGAGGTTTATGTGCCAATCTGGACAAAGGAGAGCGAAGCAGGAGTCGGAGATTTCAGAGGAAAGTAGGCGACTCACAGGTAGACGAGAAAGAGCAAACATGTGGTGAACAAATTCTTGCCGTGTCATCCGGACACAGTGGGACACAGAAGAAGTTCAGTAACGAGGCTTCCCTAGATTGCTCCCTGTCTGCCTCGTCTAGTTTATGTTATGATGCTGAGCAAGTTTTTCTCTCTGAATTCCTTTAGGCAGGTAATGGCGGGGAGGATCAG
>NW_011889052.1:922477-941852 GCF_000151845.1 Pteropus vampyrus | reverse complement strand
GAATTGACTCCTTTATCATTATGTTACGTCCCTCTTTATTCCTGGTGATATTGCTTGTTCTGAAGCCTGATTTGTTGTATATTCGCGTAGCCACCCCAGCTTCCTTTTGATTAGTGTTTGCGTGGTATGTCTTTCTCTGTCCTTGTCCTTTCAACCTCCCTTTCCTTTTGTCTTAACCATTTTTCAGTGTAAAGTTCAGTGGCATTAGTTAAGTACATCTGAAGAACCCTTTTTGCTGTGCAAACCTGAAACTGTCCCCATTACCCATTGCCTCCCCCAGTCCCTGGCAACTCCCATTCTGCTTCCTGTCTCCGAGTCTGACTATCCTAAATACCTCATGTCAGTGGAATCATACAACATGTGTCATTTCGTGACTGGCTTATTTCACTTAATATTATGTTCTCAGGGTTCATACATGTTGTAGCTTGCGTCAGGATTTCCTTTCTTTTTAAGGCTGAATAACATTCCATTCTGTGGACGTACCACGTTTTGTTCATCCATTCATCTGTCCGTGGACAACGGATTGCTTTTACATGTTAGCTATTGTGAGTAATGATGCTCTGAACATGGATGTCCAAATATCTCTTTGAGACCCTTCTTTCGATTTTATTAAATATACACGCAGAAGCAGAATTTCTGGAGCATACAATATTTCCATTTTTAATTTTTTGAGGAACTGCCATCCTGTTTTGTTTACCTTAGTGGCTGTACCATTTTTTCTTCTTACCGGTGGTATATGAGGGTTCTGATTTCTCGACATTCTCGCCATTTCTTTTTTTATATTGAATAAAAGTGTGTTTCTTGTAGACTTTACATAGGTGAGGTCTTATTTCTTGTATCCAGTCTGAAGGATCTGTCTTTTCACTGGTGAATTTGGACTATTTATATTTAATATGATTATTGATGCAGTTGAATTTAAATCTATTATCTTGTTAGTTGCTGTTTGCTCTATCTGTTCTTTATTCTAGTTTTTTTCTCTGCTTTTGGATTAATTGAATATTTTTATTTTATATCCAATATTAGTTTTTTAAATATCTCTTTTTAAAATGTTTAAGTTTTTAACGAGAGAGTATAAAGAGGGTTTTCTCATAATTGGATTCATGTCCTGATAATTTTCAGTTTTCTTTGCCTAAATGTCTTAATTGGTATGACAGAATTTCAAATAAAACAAGTGACAGATAAACCATGCCTGAACCTCACTGCAAAAGACACAACTGAAGTAAGCAATTCTGCCTTTTCTAAGTTTTCTACAGTTTCAAAACAAGAAACAAAATTCTTTTATGGCATTGATTATATCAGTTTGTGATCAAGTTCAAGAAACTAGTTATAAGATCTTGCTATTATACCTAAAACCAAAATGCTTCACACAATTATAGAATTAATTATTGTTTCAGTTTATGTGGAACTTGCACTTTGAGACTAATGAAGCAAAATAGAAAAGATCCTACCCTGAATAATGCTATTAGTATACGCATGAAAAAATTTTAAATTATTTTTGACATTCAATATTATATTTGTTTCAAGTGTACAGCATAGCATGCACATTTCACAAACTCACATTATAGACAACATTAGTTAATAAAAATTTTTGTTTACAAATTGATAAATCTAAACCCTTTTTGAAATGGTGTTTAGTTTTTAAACAAAATATTGAGGATAAAATATTTAAAGTGATAAATGAATAAGGTATTCACAGACACATTGCTTAAGTTTGTGTATTATTGATGGTCATGTGATGGTTACTATGACAAGAAGGTGTAGACTTTAGCATCAAAGAGTTTCATGCTCAAAAACCTGAGATTTAAGTAATCCTTTTATTTATGGGAAGCTCACATATAAAAGTTGTGCTGGATCTAGACTGTACATTAAATGATGTTATCAAAATGCTAAATCCCATTAAATCAGAGCCACTCTAATCCTTTCGCTTTCAACTTTGCATGTGACACAGTGGGATTAGAATACTTCTCTGTTGTTTGAAACTGAAGTGCATTGGCTGTCCAGAGCAAAATTTTAATAGTTTACGAATTTAAAAAGAGAATCCAAAGTTTATGCAGAAATGATTCTTGATATGTTCATTGAAAGATAATTATTGACTTTAAAAAATGCCTTTCCTTAATTGACATTTTAAAGACAGAAGTGAATTTAATCGAATTACTGGGACTTCAGTGACATCATTTATGGCTTCAAAAAGTCAAGTTATAAGTGAATCACTAGTGATACTTAGCCCTTCTTACTTCTTTAGAAGTCACATTTTATTAAAATTAGTAGTGTAACATCTATGCATGCTTGAATCAGATTTCATTATTTTGAAATAGTAGATAAGAAAGATATGATTTAGGAACTTATTAGCATAATCATGAGAAATTTAAGCATTTGTTTTAAGGAAAAGAATCGAAGAAAAAGCTTTTTCTACTGTATGATGGGACCTTTTATATGATGGGTCCACCTAGCATTTGAAAAGATCATTGTTTAAAAATCTTGATCAGGAATTACGGTAGGCGTTAAAATAGGAAACCTCGTATAAAAAAGTTAGGCACGTGGAAGCCGGCTCAAATTTATCATTAAAATTTTTGGAAAGATTTTATTTAGAGCTCTATACAAATTCAATATTTATTATCTTTCCAAATCTTAGTACTTTGTTTTAACTTGTAACTATGTAATATAAAGAATATGTAGTGAATGTTTTCACCGAACCCTTGTATAGATGTTACCCGTCCCGCCCAACATTCCTTGTGCTGGACAGATGTTGTTATTATTTTTTCTTCTGGACACTTGCCTAGAAGGTCTTGTTCCTGGGCTTATCCCCTCTGTACTTTGTAGTAGAACTGAGCTTAAAATCTATTCTGGTCTGGTTTTTTGTATCGACTTGCCTTAAGCCTCTGTGCTACCACTCTGTTACATCAAAGCCTTTCGGTGTTGGACTTGAGAACTGGGGATGGGATGGCTTTTGATTTTTCGAAGTTCTAGATGTATTTGCTTTGCGTATATTCTGTAATCGTGGTAGCCGCACAGCTTGGTCCGTGGGGGAAATTAAGAAGAAATAATGATTAAAAAGGCCCATGACTTTCATATTTGTAGTGCAGGATAGGAAAAGTGAGAGAAGGAGAGAGTATGACAAAGACGAAGATAGAAGGACTGTATTTCTTACTGTGTGTTTCTTTTTTCTTAGTAAATTTGTTGGAGAGAGGTAGACAGTGAAAGAGAGTTTGAAAGATGAGCTTGACCATTAAGTGGCTTGAATCATAGTACATTTGGCTTTTCAAATTTTCGGTTGGAGAAAGACTATATGTATTAGTTGAGAATCTTTGTTTGCAAGCAACAGAAATAGATTGACTAGGCAAAAGAAAGGTCGGAAGGTTGCTCACTTGGACTTGAGAAAGAAGTCAGCCGGGGCAGCTGAACCGCGCGTGTGGCCTTCCTTCCTGAATATAGTCATGAAATGGTCCTTTTCCAGGCGTTCTCTTCTTATCTTCTGATTGGCCAAACTCCAGTCTTGGGTCTGACCCTGTGGCGGTGGGTGTTGGTGCGAATAAGCAGCAGCCATTACACTAATTGATTTCTAATTGATTTACATTTACCCGATTGTGCTCATATGTCCGTATGAGTCTCTTAGAGACTCTGTTACAAAAGACTTTGAAAGCAGAGCTGCTACTCTGCCTCCTTTTTTTTCCTACTGAGCTGTGTATGGACTGGGAGCTCTACTTATTGCAGGCCCTTTGGTACTATTTACTACATTTTTCTGTATTTTTTGGCTATTCACCTACAATTTTGCCTATGCTAGATTATCATTCTTAATTTCAGGTTATGTTTGAAAATCGAGAACCTGGTTGTTCTCTAAAGATGATAATGTCCGTGACCACAGAGAGGAACTGCCTCCCCTAGCTAACTCAGGAAACATGTCTGTGTTTTTTGTGCCAGCAGGGCTAAGTGTAGTTTGGTTGACATAGTTAACCACAGTGATCTGTGAAGAAGCTGTACTTAACCCAAGATGAGGCCCATACTCACAATCTTTGGTCAAGAAAGGTGACTTCATCTGTCTGATAATAATAAAGCCATTTTATTTAAAAATGGAAATCTAATCTAATCTGACCTTATTTATTGTTCTTAGGAATCATTTTGGGACATGATTTGGAAATGGAGATATATGGAATAGTTGAAAGGGTTATAAGACTTGAAATCAAAAGACCTGATTTGAGTCTTATTGACTGTATAACCTTAGATAAATTGACTTTTTTTTATACTTCCTTTTTCTTACTAATGAAAGGGACATAACAGCACATGTTCAGTTCACCTCCCAGAGATGTGAGAATAAAGTGTTTACTTTCGGTAAGACTGTTTGTTACTGAGCTTTAATTTTCTAATCTGTAAAATGAAGGGAGTCTTTTCTAGCTCTAAATTTTTAAATTTTAATTTTTCTTTTTTTGCTTTCAAAACAACCGACAGAAGTTTCTAGGAGTGTTTTTCCCTGTATGGTACTCATCATAGGACATTTTCCCCTTCCCCAGGCAGTTACAGTGGTGCAGAATGGCCGACCTCAGTCTTGCAGATGCGTTAACAGAGCCACCTCCAGAAATTGAGGCTGAGATTAAACGGGACTTTATGGCCACGCTGGAGGCAGAGGCCTATGATGACGTCGTGGGAGAAACTGTCGGAAAAACAGACTACATTCCTCTTCTGGATGTTGATGAGAAAACCGGGAATTTGGAGGCAAAGAAGAAACCATGCCCAGATACTAGCCAGGTTGAAGGTAAGTAACTAACCCAAACGGGATATACAGGTTCAGAAAATAGATTGGGGATCATGCTTTGGGTTGTAATCTTGGAAACCTTGAGGAAACTGAACTGAGGCTAGTAACTTTCTCTTTATCTGAATTTCTTTATTCAAAACCAAGGACGTAGGTTAACATTACCCTTTAGTAGAGTGTGTGTTTATGAAGAAGCTGTGGATTACTTTTAATTCTAAAATTTCTTCTGTAATGTCTCAACTTCTGTATGATCTGCTTATGAATTTCCTAAATTAAATTGTTTGCTGTGTCTTTTCTTTGAAAGTAGGTTTGGAAAGTTAGATACATAAAATTCTACATTTAGATCAAGACTTAATTTAGAATGGAATCAGATGCCATTTGTCTTTGAAAATAATCCCAGGTCAGGATTAAAACATGATTAAAGCCTTTAAAAGAGATTTGCTGCTTTTACATGTTGCTGGTTCCGCTTTGTTAATATAGGAGGATTTCTGCATCTGTGTTCATGTGGGATATTTGTCTATTGTTTTCTTGTGATGATTTTGTCCAGTTTTAGAATTGAGGTCATGCTGACATCATAAAATGAGCTGAGAGGTTTTCTAGAATAGAAATTGTGTAGAATTGATGTTTTTTCTTCAATGTTTATTTGAGAGACTTTGTCAGTGAACCATTCTGGGCCCAGAGATTTCTTTGTCAGGTTTTTAACAAGGAATTCAAATCAATTTCATTAAGGGATGTCAGAACTATTCGGATTGTCTCTTTCTTCTCAAGTGAGCTTTGGTAGTTTGTATCTTTCAAGGAATTGGTCTGCTTCCTCTAAATTGTCAAATTAATGGAAATAAAACTGTATTTATCACCTTGTTATTTTAATGTCTATAGGATCTGTTGTCATGAATCCTCTCTTTCATTCATTATGTTGGTAATCTGTGTCCTCTTTTTTTTTTTTGATGAGTCTGGATAGAGTTTGTCAATTACTGATTTTCTAAAAGATCCAGCTTTTGGTTTCATACTTTTTTCCCTATTTTTCTATTTTTAATTTCTGCTCATATCTTTAATATTTCCTTTTGCTTACTTTCAGTTGAATTTTTCTTTTTCTGTTTTTTTAAATTGGTAGCTTAGATCATTGATTTGAAACGTTTCTTTTCTAAATTAAACACTTTTAAAATTGATATAATTGACATACAACATTAGATTCAGCTGTATGACGTAATGATTCGATATTTGTATATATTGCGAAATGATCACCCCAGTAAGTCTGGATAATAATGATGCATCACTACACAATTCCAACTGTTTTTGCCTTGTGATGAGAACTTTCCCTCTTAGCAGCTTTCAAATATACAATACAGGATTATTAACTATAGTCACCACGCTGTACGTTACACCCTCGTGACACTTATTTTATAGCTGGAAGTTTGTACCCTTTGATCACCTTCACCCATTTTCCCTACTCCCCAACTTCTACCTCTGGCAACCACCTAAAATAAGCTTTTAATGTTATAAATATCCCTCTAATCATGGTTTTAGATCTGTTCCATAGATTTTGATATGCTAGGTTTTTTATTTTCATTCTGTTCAAAGTATTTTCTAATTTCCCTTGTGAATTCCTCTTTGACCCATGGGTTATTTAGAAGTATGTCGATTTCTTAATATTTGGGGATTTTCCAGATGTCCGCCTGTAGTTGATTTTTAGTTTAATTCTGTTGTGGTCAGAAGACATCCCCTGAGATTCCAGTTCATTTCAGTTTGTCAGGGTTTGTTTTATGGTCCAGAGTCTGGCCCGTCATGGTCAGTGTTCTGCGAGCGCTTGAAATGATGTGTATGACACCATTAGTGTGTGAAACACTCTTACCAACGCCAGTGACGTCTGTTGGTCAATAGTGTTTGTTTTCTGTATCTTTGCTGACTGTGTATCTCTTGCTGTAGTGATTTCTGAGAGAGATGCTGAAGTCTCCATGTAATTTTTTAGGATTGTGTCTTTCTCCCTTCAGCTCCATCAGTTTTTATTGAATGTTACTTTGGAGATCTGTTGTCATGTGCATATCCTTTTAGATTGTTACGTCTTCTTGATGAGTTAACCCTCATATTGTTTGTTCTGAAGTCTAATCCTGGTCGTGTATTAGTAGGAGCTGCCCTAGTTTCCTTCTGATGACCGTTTGCATGACATACCTGTCTCCTTTTGCTCTCAGCACAGTTCCTTTTAAGTATTTATTAAAAGTGGAGTTTTTTATATACAAAATATGGACGAGTCTTGCTTTCTTATCCAATCTAAAGACCACTGTCTTTTAATTGATGTGTTTAGACTATAGTTAATGTGTTATCGATATGGTTGGATTTAAGTCTGTCACTTTAGTTGCTTTTTATTCCATCTGTTCTTAATTCTGGTTTTATTTTTTTTTCTGTCTGCTTTTGGATTAATTGAATATTTTTTATGATTCTATTTTTAAGTCTAATATTGGCTTATGTATATTTCTCTTTAAAATTGTTTCACTTTTGACCTAGAGTTTACAGTGTACACCTTTAATTTCTTCCAATCTGCCTTCCAGTAATATTATGTATGGTGTAAAATTCCATGCAAAACAATGTCCAGTTCCTCTTTAATCTTTTGCATTGTTGTCTGACACACCGAATGTTAGTAACCTATGTAGTTACTTTCTTTGATTCATATTGTCATTATCTTTTAGAATGAATAAAAATTTGGAAAAACGCCTTTTACATTTACTCTAACTTTGACCATTTTAGGCACTCTTCATTTCTTTGTATAGACCCACATTACTACCTCGCACGGTGCTCCTTCTGACTGAAAACCCCCTTTTATGTCTCTTATAGCACAGGTCTGGTTAAGAGTCAATCATCTCAGCTTTGGTTTATTTGAAAAGCGAACCTTCACTTTCAGAAGATACTTTTGCTGGGTGTCATATTCTGTGTTACTTTTTTCTTTCACTAATAATTTAAAGGAAAATTAGTCTTCCTACTTGCATAGTTTCTGACAAGAAGTCTGTTATAATCTCGATCTTTATTCCTTTTTTTTTCCTTCCTGGCTGCCTTCAGGTTTTTATCTCCATCTTTGGTTTTCAGCAGTTCGAATACGTTGTGTTTAGGTCACGTTTTGGCATTTGTCCCGCTCGGAGTTCTCTGAGCTTGGAGCTCTCTTGTGCTTTGACGCGGTTCATTAAGTTTGGAAATTATTTGGCTGTTATCTTTAAAAATATCTCTTTGCTTAGATTCTTGGATGTTGTCCCACAGTTCTTGGGTGCTCTTTTTTTCTTTTTCCTCCCTCTTTTTCTTCTCTTTATGTCTAATTTGATGTACTTACTTTTAACTCGCCTTCAGGTTCCCTGATTTTTTCCCTGGCTGTGTTGAGTCTAATGAAGACCCCTCAGTGACATTCTTTATCTTTAATATCTTCTCTTCTTCATTTCTAGCATTTCTCTTTGACTCTTTAATTTCCACCTCATCTATTCATACATCTTTCTGTCTTTCCACCGTAGATATTAACATATCAATCGTAATTATTTTAAATCTCTGTCTCGTAATTTGAACATCTGGGTCGTCTCTCAGTCTCATCATTTTATGTCTTGGTAATGTTTTTTTTCTTTCTTTCTCCCCTGGCATTTTGTTTCTGTGTCTCTTAATTTTTGAGTAAATGCTGGACCTCACATGTGAAACAGTAGACACTGAGACGAGAAGTATCTATGCCTGGAAATACCTTTATTATTACTTGGTCATCGACATAAAGGGTTGAGTTGATGTAGGCAGGCGCTGAGCTAGGGTTGGGTTTTATTGTTTGTGTGATTGTCTTCAGTGCACTGCAGGTTCCAAGTTCCTCCCTTCCTCATAGTTAGACTGGGGACCGAGGTGCTGGAAGGCTTTGCTCAGTGCTCTTGCTCCACTCTGAGCTTTTGCCCTCCTCTCTGCACTTGCGCCTCAGAAAGATGTGTCTCCAGGCTCTTGTCCCCCACTTCTCAGAAGAGTTCCGCCTGGTAGAGGGCAGGGTTTTTTTTTTTTTTACTTTTGCGTTTTAGTCCTGGTTTAAGCTCAGTCCTGTGTGCGTGCATCTCATGGTTTGAGTCTTTCCCTTGTACAGTGATGGGGTCTTCTCATGGTCTTGGTGTGGAATCCTGGGCTGGGACTTTTTCTTGCTCCTCCCCTAGGCGAAGAGGGCATTTCCTTATTCCTCCTTGCCCAGCTGCCCTGGGTCTTCACGTGGGCCCTGGGGCTGACTGGGGTCGAGACTCTTCCTCCAGCACCCGAAAGGGAGCACGGTCCCCTGGGGACAGGGCAACTCTCCCTGGTCTCCCGACCCGCCTCCGGTCTTTCTTGGGAGCGTCTATCTGGTGGTCATCTTTGGAGACAGACCCGCACGTGGGTGTGAGCGCCCCTTGTGTCTGTCGATCCCAGGACCCCGTATTCTCACGCTGGCCTTCACTTAGCCTTCAGCGAGTCACGGAAGTGTTTGGTTGAATTTTTCTTACCTGCATCGGTGGCACCAGCATCTCTTCCTCACGTATCTGACACAGGAGAGCCAGCGCTCACGTCCCCGCTCTCCTCGAGGGGATTGTCTTTCTTTGGATTTCATACTGCTTAGTGCCCCTAAAACCCCAGCTTTCTGGTGAGTTTAAGATATGATTTCGTAGTCGATCTGGCTTTTTTGTTGTTGTTGATGGGATGGGAGTGACATTTAAAAATAAAGAGGACTTAGTGGGAATAAAGGAAATGGTAAGGAGCGAATATTTTAGTAACTTGAGCCATGGCTGAGATGCTCTCCCCTCGCTGGTTAATGTACCTTCAGCGGTCGCAGGTGGAAGAAGCTCGCTGCTTGTCATTTTCTGCTTTCCTTTAGCCGTCATGCTTTCCACCACCGGGCTCGGTTTAGGCAGGTGGCAACGGTGGCTTTTCTTGGGCTTGGTCTTGGTGACTCGATCTGTGTACTATTAACTTGACCCAAGAGGAGGAAAGTTTTTCAGACGTGATTTTGCTCATAAAAAGTTATCGAATTTTCCCTGCTAATAGTTTAAAATATGTGAATAGCCTGTAATTAAGAGTTTATGGACTCAGGAAGGCTGCTCTAGAAATCGATAACTGTGGTTGCTCGGAGAAGGACTAGATGGCTGGGGTGTGGGGTAGGTGGGCGGCTTATTTTTACTGTATATCTCTTTGGACCAATTGGATTTCGTCCACATGCATTTATTAACTTGTTCAAAAAGAATAATATAGAGTTTATAATTACAATATTTAGCTTAAGTAAAAGTTGCTGATTTTTTTCGTACCACCTTGTTTGTGGAAGGCGTGGCTAAGGATAAATGGGAGAAGGAAGGAAGCCGGTGGGAGACATGGAAGAAGAAGGGAGAAGCTTCTTTATTTGGTCTTGTAGAACTTGAGCACGAGTGAGTTCTCTGTGAATGGGCCTTCTCTGCTACGGGTCTGATTTTTTATAGATGTTTGCCAAAATGATAAGTTATGTGTTTTGCCTGGAGAACATTATTTTTATGGTTTATTAGACATCCAGGTTTAAGTTTGATTTCATTCTTGGATGAGAGTCAGTAAGTCATCCCTGGTGCTCTTCGATAAGATTTTACAGCGTGCTCACGTAGGCCAACCAGTGGAACTTTATCAGCCAGCTTCCTGCATCTAGATATAGAAAGGGCAGTTAATTGGGTCGTGCCCATAATAGAACTCTTTAGACAATGGTTTTATTTCTCTTAATTCTCAGACGCCCACTCTGATTGCTCTCAACTTAAAAATGAGGGCGTAAGAAAGCAGGGCTGCCTTTATGAAGCTTAACGCAAAGTAGAAAACGTTGCCTTTTTTGCCCTAGGTACAATTCCTGCCCCGAACCTGGAAACAATGACTTCTCCAGGAAGCTCTATTTTTTGTTTGTTTTAGAGTGAAAGGGCATTTCCAGTTCACAGTGTGGGTGCTAGGGATGCTTGTCGTTACTGGATTCAGCTTTGTTTTTAGGCCTTTTATTGTGGCTGTGCTGTGTACCTTTTCCCATGTACCCCCGTTTAGCTTTGCTTCTGCAAGTATGTCGTCTTAGCATTGCCTTTAGATAGCCAAATACGTGGAAATAAAACGGCCGTCAGACTACTTCTGAAATGCCTGTCACTTTGGGAAACAGTTCGCAAAATACTTTTTCAGAACGTATGTACTGCTACTTGATTTCGTGTCCTTTGTAAACGTTATCTTCCTAATAATTGTTCATCATCAGCTTTATATGCCTCTTATTTTCTAGGTCAGGGAGACAAAAGACAGAAGCTCTTTCTTAGATGTGAATAACAGCAGTAATACTGCGACTCATTCAAGACATGGTCATAGATGTTTGAATGAACATCTAACACATTGTTGACCCTTAGACACAAATAAATAGTTGGCAAATTTGTCGACATTTTTTTCTGTACTCTGTGTGCTTAGATGTGAGACCGAGAGAATACTTTGTCTCCAACATTCCAGGAAGTTTCTGAGGCCAGGAACGTGTTTCTGAGGCCAGGAACATGTTTCTGAGGCCAGGAACCTGTTTCTGTAGAATGTTTTAACCTAAGACAGTGGGTCTCAAAGTGTGGTCTTGGATCAGCAGTGTCAACTGGGAACTTGTTCGAAATGCAATTCCTAGGCCCACAGGGAATCAGACGCTCTGGGGGTGTGGCTCAGCACTCGGTGTTTTAACAAGCCATTGCTGGTGACTTGGCTGCATGTCCAAGGTTGAGAAACGTTGACCCAGGAGGAAGGGCCTACTGCATCAGTCCTAGAAAGGATGATAACTGGGTAATATTTCTCCTTGTTCAGCTGGCTGGGGCCTTCTATTGCGGACTGCAGCCTACTTAAGTGGCCACCAGAGGGCAGTGGTGGCACAGGCCCGACTTTTGCCCTAGCATTGAGGCCATGCTGAATCCTCCCCATTTTGCCCAAAGCAGACTCCGTGGCCCTTCCTCACAGCCCACGTGCCCTCTCAGTGGCCTGCTCTTCCTCTTCTCTGCCAAGCGGACTTGCCAGCGGCGGGAGTCTGAAATCTCTTGTGGAAGAAGAGATTTAAAATATTAATAAATTTGAATATTCTTATGTCTCACACATGTGATTAGTTTTTTTGTTTTGTTTTGTTTTGTTTTGTTTTTAAACTCGTGTCGTTTTCAGTACTCTGTGTGTTTAGCTGAGAAAGTGTTCATGTCATGCATGAGAGTCCCTCTGGGGCAAATGAGTCACTGAAAGAAGGCAGTATGGCATCTTTTGAACTGGGACTTCTCCAGTAACGTGCAGTGTTCCAGTGACTACAGCCAAACGAGTCTTATCTGCAGAGATGTGTACAAGCCTTTTTTCCTTTACTAAAACCTAATATTTTCATGTTTAGAGTTGTTTTTAATCTCTCCTGAACTTAGAGTTTTAGATCGTTAGGTGTTGTGTATATGGTAGAATTTGTCTTTTATTTTCTTCTAACCTCCTTGTTTTTCTTTTATTTATTTTATTTTATTCTGGTTAGTTGCTTATGTCGTAGTCTCACAATTATCGCTTAGTCTAGTAATGTCATTTAAGCTAGATTTTTGTATAAAGCAAAAGTAAACTAATTTTAGGTTCTCACAAGGTTACTTTATAGTTTACTGAGCAGTCTGCAGTTAATCTATAGTTGGTCACTAGATTAACCAATCTATAGTTGATCAGTCTACAGTTAATAACAATGAGAATGATAATAGTTATTAACGTTTGCTTAACACTGTATGATCGACACAGTCCTCCCTCCAGTATTACTGCGTTTAGTCCTCATGATAACCGTGAAAGGTAGATATTGTCCCATTTTTCAGGTGAGACTATTAAAGGCTTAGAGAGCACTAGGGAATTGCATTTGATCGTTTAGTGAATAGTGACAGAACTACAACCTGTACCCAGACCTTCTGATTTTAAACCTGTGTCCTTCCTATGAAACCGTATCATCTTCGTGAATGCATAACTTTCTGCTTGATTTACTGTCTCGTAGATCTGTTTTTCAAAACTAAATATTTACTTATTTAACTCAAGAAGCAGAATTATCAGACATATAAATAGTGTGTTCAGGAGATATAAATGAGAATCTTATTCATTTGCATAAAGAGCATGAACTCGAGGCTCTGCTGCTCATTCACGTGAATTCGTAAAGTCTTCCACTTTCCTAGACAACTTCCGGTACTTGCTCCCCTGTTCATAGTCTCAGCTGATGACCTTCAGAACAGACTCAACAGACTCAAAGAGAACTTCCGCCCAGCGCCCCTCCCTCCCCATCTCACCCGCCTTCCCCGGTGCCCTTTGCTCTTTCTCTGCTTGTTATGGGCGAACTGTTTGCGCTGTCACCGCCGATGGCATTGCCTCTTCTGTCTCTTGCAGTATCAGCTGGGTCATTCATCAGCATTAAACGTACCATAAGTTTTTCCTTCATTAAAAAAAAAAAAATCCCATCTCCGCCCCATGTCCATCTCATCCACTTCGTTTTATTCTGTTCCTTCTCTGAAAAAGATGTACCTACCCCCTGTCTCGAGTTCTTTTCCTCTCTTCTCTCCCGAATCCACGCCCATCTGACTTTAACTGATACCGTGCCACCCAGACTGCTCCTTCTAGGGCACGAGACTTTCACATTGCCGGGGATGAATCAGGCTCCAAAGGTTTTGGCTTGAGCAACTAACTAACTAAAAGGAAGGAATTGCCATCATCTGAGATTGGGAAGACTGTAGAAGGAGTAGATTTGAGGGGAAGATAAGAAATTCAGCTGGGAGTCTGTTGAGTGTGACTTACCTGATCCTGGTGAAGGTACCACGTGGGAAGGGACGCGGCTCTGGGGTCCAAAGGAGAGGTCTGGGCTAAAGACACACCTCTGGAAGTTGACAAGATTTCAAGCTTTTGCTAAGGGTGGCGATTGGCAGCCCTTTTAAGACTGGGTTTAGATGTAACCTTCGAAGAGCATTTCCTGACTCGTCTCTGCCTCCTTCAGGCCCCTTCCCCCTCAGCCTCTTTTTTTCCATCTTCCCCTCTGTAAGTGCCTTTCTTCTCTGAAGGTATTTGTTGTCTCACACTTATCCCACTCTAGAGTAGAGATAGTATTTTGTTTATTTTTTACATTCCATGCAGAATAACACAGTTAGCAAAAAGAGAGAGGCACAGTTACCAGCAACCTCAAGTTGCTCAGTGGTAAGAAGCCAGAGGTGTCAAAGTGACACTTGAGACAAGTGACAGGAGAGAACCATGGAGAAGCACATCAAGTGAGGTCATGCAGTCTGACGGCCTGTGGGGAACCAGGGCGACGCCACTGCTCTTGGAGCATGGTGGGTGGACAGTCATTGTTCGTTAAACTGAATAGACATTGTTTTTTAGCAAACTAAACTGAACTCATTTTGTTCAGGTTCCGGTTATATTAACGCGCAGACTAACAGTTATGTCTGTAAACTAAAACGTAGCTATTTATTTAGGTAGACCTCAGTGTCTAATCCTAAACCCTTGTAATATAGTCTCACTGATTACATTTAGGGAAATTTTTTATCTATACATAAACTAGTGTGACATTTTTGCAAAAATAGTTGTTGGACTTTGATTTGAAAATATATTGCTTAACTGAGTTTCTTTTAGAAAAGAAAAATAGTACTAACAGTTAACAGTTTATAACGATGGTACCTTAATAAGAAAGAAAAGCAGAGATCTCATTTAAGAGGTTAATTCGTCAGGTTCTTTCTGTAGCTGAGAAATTCCGAGAGTTGCACAGGAGAAAAATATCAAAGAAATGAACATCCTATCTGTAAACTCCCATCCTAACCCAGATGTCCTCTACGTTTTTCTCCCCCAAACCCGATTCCCCTCACGTTTAGGCACCGACTCCAAGTGGGTTGGCAGAACATTTGTTTCTAACAGTCAAACTTCTTACTCGGAAAATGGTGTGAAATAGCTCAGTGAGACCACAGAGGTATTCCTACTGCACCCCAGTTAGGCTGCATGTCATTCATTTTACTGAAAACAAAGAAGTAGCATGTGACGCGTGGTCTCTTGGTGTTGATCTTGTTTGAAACCTTCTGGTAATAGCTTTGTTCCCCTGATTATAAAAACAAAACATCACTCTGAAGAAAATTAGAAAATTAAGTATTTTAAAGGCACAGCCTCTGATACTTTTTGTTCTTAGAAATTTCAGGTTAACTTAGGAGTTCCTTGGTGCACTCTCCCTCCTTACGGCCCGTTCTGCCACCCCACATATATAGCATTTATTCCAACCATTCCTTCATTCTTTCCTTCTTTAAGCAGTATTTATTGAGAATACTCTTGTCACTGAGAAGGAAGAAATGGAACTCAAAACTTGAAACCTCAAGGGGTTGACAGCTCATTAGGGAAGACAGTCAACTGCCAAAGGAAAGGAAATGAAGAACTGTGGGATTTGACAGGAGTGACGTAATGCCTGGTTTCTCACTCCAGGGAGAAAGCAGAAGCCTCTTGGGAAGGACAAGGAGGGGGGCCAAGCACAGGTGTGGAGGCGGGGAATCCGTGCAGGTGCTGTAGGTCTTTGTGGGGGAGTAGAAGGGGAGGAGGTCTCTTCCGAGAGGAGGCCATGTTTTCTTTGGGGGAGGTGAGGTCCTATGCTGAGAAACAGAGGTGGAAGGGGTCGGGGGTGTGAGGAGGACAGGATGGTTTAGCACGGACATTGTAGAGTGTGGAAGAATGAGTTGACAGATATTTGGGCCAAGTGATGAATTTATAGTGGTGTATCAGCCTGCCTTTGTTCTGGAACCTTAGCCCAGCCGTTTTTTTCTTAGTGGATGGGTCTCTGAGAATCTCTGTACTAGCACTGCAATCCTTCTGTAAATTTTAAAGCATTCTAAAAAATCTTGTGTAAAATAACATTTTATTTTATTTAAATAAGTGAAAATTTCCCTTGACTCCCACTTAACCCTATTTATTTCTCAAGAGGAGGGGGTCTTTTAAGGTTATGTTCTTTGTATTTACAAACGTACGATCAGAAATCATTACCCTTAGTTTTATACAAACGAGATCGAACCACATATGTTATTTTTTATAACTCGCTATTTTTATTTACATCTTAGAAATTTTTTCTGTCAATACACATAAACCGTTCTTTGTAACTTCCGCTTTGGTGTAGAGATCTTGAAACTTTAATCACATACCCATATGAGAATTCTGAAAGATTTCATACCCTTTGTACATTTTGAAGTGGACACCTAAAATTTTCTTTTTAGCAAAAGATTAAATAGTTGAAAAGCAAGTGTGTTTTTAGAATGTTTTACTTTGCCACATAAAAATAATAGTTACATCACTCTTTTAAATGTGTCCAAATGCTTAATATATAGCGTTTTGATTCCCATCATCATTTATTTTAAAAATGCATGAGCAAGCTGTTCTTTATCATTGGAAATGTAAATCCATCTTTTGATTCCTTGAATTCTTATTTCCAGTCCTGTCTCTCACAGACATTTTTCCTAATGTAGTGTATTTTTACACACGAAAGTTTTTTCCCTTAAGTTGTTGTGGTTTTGTAACTAAATATGTATGGAAACTTAATTTTTAATTTAAAAAGTTTCTGTAACGATAAGGCTCTAAGTATTAACTTGCTCCAGAAGAATTTAGCATATAATTACTAGTAGTAAACAGTTGACCTATGCTATAATTTCTGATAAGTTATTACTAACCATAAAAGTTGAATTTAATTGGAAACGTTTCTATTAATGAGATGATGAGGTCTATTATTTTTCTTGATTGGGTCATGAATCTGTGGATAACGTTTTTTACTAGGCTGAAACAGGTTTCATTTAGCAATTTGTATTTCTGTTCTTACGGATGTAATAGCCAAGAAACCTTGTTCCCACGGCTGTGTGCGGGAGTAGAAGCTTTGTCACAGTGGTGTCCTCAGTTCTTTTAGTCACATGCTAAGAATTCCATAATTCAGTCCTGTTAAAAATTATCAGCAGTGTCCTATCAGATGGCAAGTCTTTCAGGTTTGATGACAGCAGAGAGCTGAAACCTCTCGAACCGGAAACAGACTTATTACTCAGTCATTGGATAAGTCACTTTGTTCAGAGCTTGCTCTAGTTTCACAGATTTGTGATATTTTCTTTGACATATTTCTTTTTTAAAAGTCTCCTGTTTACCGTATCCGACATTGTGTCCCTGGGTGATATACATTTTCTTTGAACGTGATGTCCTTGTCCTTGTCCTTGGTAGTTCTCCTCAGTTACCTGGTGACACTGTCTTATTCGAGGTTGCCCGTGATGCACGACTGCCACCTGCGACAGCACTGCCAGGCGGGGTGTGGGGCTTTGCACTCTTGGGCACTGCCAGTCACCCAGGGAGCTGGCTTCCTCTCGTGCCAGAGCCTTCAGTCTTGGCTCCCGTCTGGAGGTGGCTGGCACGAGGCTGACGGTTGTGGAGCGAGGGGAGGAAGGCGTGGGTCGGTGGGGACCGGCCTGGCAGCTTGTAAGAGCCCCACCACCGCTGTGTCCCTGAGCATAGGGTGGGTACCTCGGAGCCCCGCTTTCCTAGGGGCTTGCTTTGGGCCGTGGCTTCTCCGGTGTGGTCCCGTTTGCTTTCATTGTCTTGGATATTTCTCATCATTTCTGGTCCACTGGAGGGTACCCTCCTTGATTTCCAGATCTTTATTTATGCTTTTAGGCAATTTCTTCTGCTGCTTTTTTTAAGTGTTTGCGATATATGTTGAGACTGACCTGTGTGCCTCAGTTGACTCTTATCTAGTCTTAAATTCTTTCATGCGCTTAATTAAAACAGGATTTCGTCTGTGAAAGTCTCCCTTTATATCCCCATCTCTGGTTCCCCACACTCCAGTCCTTAGCAGTGACCGGTGGCGTTTGGTATATGTTCTTTCATATTTTTTCTGATTGTGTGTTGTTTTTATAATGCTGTTATGCCATATTTGCTTTTATTTATTTATTTTTAATATGTCCTGGCATCTTTCCATATCAGACCCTGAAGACCACCCTCATTTCTTTTAATAGTTGTGTATTATTTCACAGTTTAGTGAAAAGCTGTTCATGGGCATTCGTTACTTTTTAAACAATGCCGTAATAAACATGCTATTTACATTCATTTTTGTGTAATTTTATGTCTTTTCATCAACGAAATACCTAAAATGGATTGTCGCATTAAATGGATATTTCAAAATTTGATAGACTGCCAAATTCTCTCTTAAAAAGGTGGTTTTAATATATATTCCCCAAATGGTGCATGAGATTACCTCTTTTCCTATCTATATACTTTTGCCCACATTGGCTTTTATCAGATTTTAAAAAGATTTTATCACTCTCATGGCCAAAAGATGGTATCATTTTTTTCTTTGTAATTTGCATTTCCCTGTTATCTGCATTTTATTTTCTTGCTGTCTGTATTTTAAAATGAGGCAGATTTTTTTTAAATATGCATTTTTTTTTTTTTTTTTTGAGTGAGAAGGAATGCATTTTGTAAGCTTTCTGTGTGAGGCTAAAGGGGAATTTATTTATTTTGGCCAAAATATGGGATAGAGCATGTTTTGCATCTCTCTGGATAAGCAAAACAACATGTGAAGCCCTAGAATGGAGCATGGTGGGAATTTAATAAGTCTGTTTTCTTTCATTCCTTTATTTCCCTCTTCTTCTCCTTCTTCTTCCGGTAATTGATATTCTCTTTTTGGTCTGCCTTGTTCTTTTAGATTGTTCCCCTTAGTTGTTCCTCTGCTATTTGAGAGAACAGAATGAATGATCTTTTCAGTGAATTTATGTGAACGATTTCTGCCCTGGATTTATGGGATCCAGAAAGTTGGACTGTGTGGTTTCTTGCCTTCCGAAGTAAAACTTTGCATTTTACATTTTCATAGCATCCATTCTAGATTTTCACTTGTCTGTGAGCTTCTTGCGAGAGATTCCGAGGAAACTTGAGATGGCAGGCACACTCGAAAGCTGCACAGGTTGCTGGAATGTTAGGTACGGTCAAGGCCTTTCAGGAAGGGTAACGATACACACTCAGTTGATCGACGTAGTCAGAGCAATGGCAATCAAGATTTCATGAGGAATTTTTTAAAAAGTAAATTAACAGCTGGTTCTAAAATTTATATGGAAAAGGAAAGCAATTAGAATAACCAAAACAATTTGGAAAAGACCCAATTTGGAGGCCTCACACGACCTCATCTCACAACTTTATACAAATATAACAATCGAGACAGTGTACTGTTGGCAGAAGGGACTGACTTTTTGTCAGCGGAACAGAGGAGTCCAGGCTTATATCCACACGTTACGTTCGGGTCAGTCAGTCTTCAACAGAGGTGCGGAGTCAAGTCAGTGGAATAAGGCTAGCCTTTCCAACAAATGATAAAGGAGCAGTTAGGTGCCTGTATTCAGAATTACGAATCTAGATCCATATTTTACACCATATGCAAAATTTAACTCTAAACGTATCATAGCCCTCAATTTAAAAATTATGAAACTTCTAAAAGAAAACACAGGAGAAAATCCTGTGACCTTGGGTGAGGTGAAGATTTCTTAGACACTTCACCGAAAGCATGAAAGCATAAAAGAAAAGGTAAATTACACTTCGTTAAAATGTAAAATTTTGCTCTTTAGAAGACACAGCTGAGAAATTGAAAACACAAGTTATAGACTGGGAGAAAATATTTGCAAAACTCATCTGATAAAGAGT
>NW_011889052.1:913504-922427 GCF_000151845.1 Pteropus vampyrus | reverse complement strand
TATTTCAAAATTTGATAGACTGCCAAATTCTCTCTTAAAAAGGTGGTTTTAATATATATTCCCCAAATGGTGCATGAGATTACCTCTTTTCCTATCTATATACTTTTGCCCACATTGGCTTTTATCAGATTTTAAAAAGATTTTATCACTCTCATGGCCAAAAGATGGTATCATTTTTTTCTTTGTAATTTGCATTTCCCTGTTATCTGCATTTTATTTTCTTGCTGTCTGTATTTTAAAATGAGGCAGATTTTTTTTAAATATGCATTTTTTTTTTTTTTTTTTGAGTGAGAAGGAATGCATTTTGTAAGCTTTCTGTGTGAGGCTAAAGGGGAATTTATTTATTTTGGCCAAAATATGGGATAGAGCATGTTTTGCATCTCTCTGGATAAGCAAAACAACATGTGAAGCCCTAGAATGGAGCATGGTGGGAATTTAATAAGTCTGTTTTCTTTCATTCCTTTATTTCCCTCTTCTTCTCCTTCTTCTTCCGGTAATTGATATTCTCTTTTTGGTCTGCCTTGTTCTTTTAGATTGTTCCCCTTAGTTGTTCCTCTGCTATTTGAGAGAACAGAATGAATGATCTTTTCAGTGAATTTATGTGAACGATTTCTGCCCTGGATTTATGGGATCCAGAAAGTTGGACTGTGTGGTTTCTTGCCTTCCGAAGTAAAACTTTGCATTTTACATTTTCATAGCATCCATTCTAGATTTTCACTTGTCTGTGAGCTTCTTGCGAGAGATTCCGAGGAAACTTGAGATGGCAGGCACACTCGAAAGCTGCACAGGTTGCTGGAATGTTAGGTACGGTCAAGGCCTTTCAGGAAGGGTAACGATACACACTCAGTTGATCGACGTAGTCAGAGCAATGGCAATCAAGATTTCATGAGGAATTTTTTAAAAAGTAAATTAACAGCTGGTTCTAAAATTTATATGGAAAAGGAAAGCAATTAGAATAACCAAAACAATTTGGAAAAGACCCAATTTGGAGGCCTCACACGACCTCATCTCACAACTTTATACAAATATAACAATCGAGACAGTGTACTGTTGGCAGAAGGGACTGACTTTTTGTCAGCGGAACAGAGGAGTCCAGGCTTATATCCACACGTTACGTTCGGGTCAGTCAGTCTTCAACAGAGGTGCGGAGTCAAGTCAGTGGAATAAGGCTAGCCTTTCCAACAAATGATAAAGGAGCAGTTAGGTGCCTGTATTCAGAATTACGAATCTAGATCCATATTTTACACCATATGCAAAATTTAACTCTAAACGTATCATAGCCCTCAATTTAAAAATTATGAACCTTCTAAAAGAAAACACAGGAGAAAATCCTGTGACCTTGGGTGAGGTGAAGATTTCTTAGACACTTCACCAAAAGCATGAAAGCATAAAAGAAAAGGTAAATTACACTTCGTTAAAATGTAAAATTTTGCTCTTTAGAAGACACAGCTGAGAAATTGAAAACACAAGTTATAGACTGGGAGAAAATATTTGCAAAACTCATCTGATAAAGAGTTGGTATTCAGAGTATACAAGGAATCCTCAAAACTCTATAATAATAAACAACCCAGTTAAAAAAATAGTAAAAAAAAATTTGACCATTTCACCAAAGAAAGCAAAGGGATGGCAACTAAACACATAAAAAGATGCTCGACATCCTCATTTATTAGCGAATGAGACACAACTGTGCATATTAGATTAGCTAACATTAAAATAAAAGCCCTCTCGCAGAAGTGCTCCGCTGATGCCCATGTCACCCTCGGGTCCAGGAGCAGTGATGGTGCCTGGAGTTTCTATGTGGAGGTTGTTTTAAACGGCCCTGTGTCCTTGGAGCTTTCGATTTGAATCCCAGATCCTAAACCTGTGGTGCTTCATGACGGTTTTATGGAGCATGACGGAAATCTTTGACCATTTACAGAGCAGACAGGACTCGGCCTGCTGTGGTGCGGGGGTGTCACGGCATTTGGGTGCCATGGAAACGAACGAGTCAGTTCTGGTCTGTGTTTCTGGGTTTCTTTCCATTGGATCTTTACATTTAGGACAGATTTGTATCTTCTGTCAGGCAATGCTCTGAAGAGTGACAGAAATTCTGCCAGTTACATAGCAGTTGGCTCCGTTTTTCATTTTGCCGTCAGGATGGGTAACTCTTCTTTGTGGTTGTCGCAGGTACCCCAACTGCTAAACCAGCGGCGCTGGCCAACGGCGATCATGGCATGGAAGGGAATGACACTACAGGTAAGTGCTTCCCCAGGTGCGTGGGCGAGACCGTCACGGCAAACACCTGAGAAGCTCCTCGGAGGAGGGTTCTTTCTAGGCGTGTTGCTCTCGTTGGATGTATGTAAACCCAGGCCTCCGCCTCGTAACAGCTCCAACAACGCAAAGAGGAGAGTGGATTTCGTTTGATACTCTCTCAATATCTGTCGTTGTTGTACCACACTGAAGTCGGGTCAGTTTTAAAAGTGCACGCTCCTAGAGGCAGAGTGACCACCGTCGAAGTGTGTCAGAAGTGTGCCACAGCGGAGGCCTGCGGCTCTTCGGGCTCGTGTCCTCCCCGAGCACAGCCGCACCCCGTTTAGCTTCCACTGCTCAGTGTCAGGAAACCTGGGAGCTACAGATGAAAAGCTCTGTCCTTTCTTCTCTTTCGCCCTCAGTCTGCTTTTCCTTTATTTTCCCCTTCACTGTTACTTTTGAAATCCGTCTCTGACTTTAACTCCCAGCTATCCCTAGGGCCTTGCAATTCCGTCAGCTGGCACTGAGTTCCTGGGGTTCCCACCGCATCATTAGCACCAGCCCCTTCCCCCAGGGTGTGTGTAGTGAGCAGATCCTCGAAGCCGTGTCAGTCTTTTCTTAGGTAGCCGATAGGAGAGTCCTGTTGCATTTTTATAAGGAACAGCCCTCCTTTGCGACTGTGACAGGCCGACACTGTCGACCCAGCTGAACAGGCTGCTAACGGTCGAGCGCGTCGTTCCCTGCAGCAGCGCCCGCTGTCCCTCACTGGGGCGTGACATCCGATTCCCGCGGCCGGCACCGGATGTGGGCCGCGGCCGGCTTTCTCTCGTAGGCCTACCCCAGCCCGGAGAAGCCTGTCCCCGAGCCACCGCAGGATTCCTCAGTTTCTAAGGCTTCCAGAAGGCCTTCGTTAGCAGCAGTAATTATTCCAGGCTTCGTTCTTTATTCTGTGACCTTGGGGAATGTTGAACGTATCTCTCTCTGTGCCTCAGGTTTATTGGTGACTACGTTCTATTTGTTGGAACTGTTAGTTTTACCTACTGACATCATCATCTTTATTAGCAACTCGTGAATTAGGAACTCTTTACTTTAAAAGCTAGAAACAACCAGAAGTGCCTGCCACTGTAGCTTCCAGTTTTATGAAACAAAATTTTGTTACTTCTTTGATAAATTGGTTGTATGTGGTATTGACCGTTTCAGTGCCTGCTGTGTAATTTGGTTTTAAGAAAACATTTATAGAAATAGCCCTGTGATTAAAGGAGAAGTGTGAACATAACTCTAAAAAATGAGTAAAAACAGCTTTCTTTAACCCGGAGGCAGCGCCAGGGGAAGGAAAGGCTGGGAGGGGTTCGATTTGACTAGCTGTTGACAGTGGATGCCACTTTCGTCCAGGAAGGAGACAGCAACTAGCAAAATTGGAGTAGGCTTCTTCTCCAGCAGGATGTCAGGTGTGACCAGAAGAGACACAAACTTTATGTAGCAGTTGCTTCCCGCTGCCAGATCTTAATAGTGCGGGACAAGAACAGAAAAGGCATACAGTCCAGTTCTTACTGTTCCGTGACTTAGTTCCCTGGTGACAAAAAAGAGCCCAGCTTGTTATGAACTTCCCAGTGACATCATGAAAGCAGGTCTTCCTGCTCTGGGACACCTCTCCGCCACGAGGAGAAGAGTTTGTGCATCTGGGAAGACGTTTGCATCTGAACTTGACATCTTGACTGTATTAAAGCAGATGCCGTACTGAAAATACGCGCGTTTCGTTGGGGGTGGGAAGGAGCAGGGAGGGGACGAAGCGCATGTTTTTCGAGCATGACTTCATTCTGATTTGGCCGTCACTAACTGGAGCATGTAGCTCAGCGCCATTTTGGAAATTCCCATTTCTGTTCCCTTCAGAATGTTCTCTCTAGTCTAAGAGCAGATCAGCCCCGCTGGTAGCATAGAAACGGTTTTTTGAGCATCTCGCTGTGTTGAACTGCTGTGTACTAACGACCTGTGCTTTTCCGCCCCTTCCTTCCCCTTCCTGTTTTTTTCCTCCCTTTCTATTTTTCTCCTCCTAGAAGCCTAGAGTGTGTCTCAGCACTGGGGCTGCTGCAACACCAGACCAGTGATCTTTCCTAAGCACCGTTACACTTCTAAAACCTTCAGCATTTTGCAGAGCTTTGCTTTCCTTCCCTGGACACGGTCTAGAAGAAGCTGAGGGTAGTTCTGCGGGGCCTCTCTCTGCTGATGCCTGAGCAAGCCACCTGCTTCCTCTTGTACTCTGCAGGGCTTGATGGAGCTCGTTTCCCTCTGAGCACGAAGGACAAGGACAATTCTTTTTAATTTTAGTATTTTTATAAAGGTCGTCTGATGTCTTTTATTTCTTGTTCTCTTTTGAAACTCATTTTATCATTTACTCCGCTCTCACGTTTTTCTTTTCTTTACGCATTTTTAGTTGGCGTTTTTCACTTGGTCTTCAAACCTCCCACACGAATCAGGATGTGGTAACACCAATGAGAGCGTGTGCTCTCGACAGGGATTGGGTCCCCCAGTCTGCAGTGAACCTCCCTGTGCCTCCCCGTCCTCTCCCTCTGCGAGCTTGCTTTTAGGGAAGGGTAATCTTTTACGCTACCTGTGTTTCTGTCCACCTTACTAAAGCATGAGAAATTAGCGTCATTTTAATTTTAAGTTTTCTAATGCAGAGTAGCTCTGATGAAACTTTGAAAAGTATTTCCTCGAATCATTTTTTGTTAGTTGCCAGTTGGGCCGAAGCGGTTTCTATTATGAAATTATTATCTATTCGTCTAGGCTTAGATTCTCCTGAAGATTTAACCACCTTATTGCATGTGTGGAATTTGATAACCCAGATTACTTTCTTAATATCGATCGTGAACTAGCAGAATAAGAATCGAGAAGTTAGAGAAAATGGAATCCAGTATCGTTAGAATACCGGATTGTTCATACAGAGAGAAAGTAACATTTTCTGTATCAACATGGGAATGAAACGAAATGGCAACACACTGAAGGACAAGGATTTATCAGTTTCTGTTGAGGTGATGGTCTCATTGGACGCAGTCTCTTCAGGATTGGTATCCCCTTGAACTCCGGAGAGGCCTTTATACAGCAGGCCAGGAGATGGGGGGTGGCTCAGGTCCTTCACCATGACCGTTAGTAGATGGTCTCAGTGTGACCGTCTTAATTTTGTTCCTCATTTTTCCAAACTAATAGCTAAAAAAAATCGGGAACCATTTGGGGTAAGAACTATGGAACCTTTCAAATATAAGCTGTGATTGGATTTTTAGAAAAAGGATATAAAACATAGGCCATGTTTTGAAATCTTAGAAGAGTTCTGGTTTAAGACCTGGAATGTGAAATACTCTTAAATTTTCTGTCCTCTTACTGACTATGCGGGTTTTTATAATCGCCAAGCCACTGATTGTTTCAGATTGTAAATGGCACCATGTTCTGAGGAAGAGCTCGAAATGTACATTGTTTTTAACCCTCTGATACAGAGCTGCTTTTGTGATGGTAAAATCAGAATATTATGAGTGTAAACTGAGTCCCTACAGTGACTTCTGGAAGGTAGGGAGCATTTCCGCTTCTGGTCATGAGGATCTGGTCACGTGGGTTGGTCTCTCTGCCAAGAATTCCTCCTATGGGTTCTGGAGAGAAGACACTTAAGCAAGGCCTATTTTAGAGGGAAGGGCTTTATGCTTTCCTTTAAGCAGTTGATCAGATATGGAAACTGTTGCCATAGGAGACCACACCATCAAATAAAACACAGCTCTTTCCCTTTGCTGTGTAGCTGTTTAATTTAGTTTTCTTGTGCTTTTTTTTTTTTTTTTCTTTTTTTTGGGCAGGAAACTTTTTATACCTGGTAGTGCTAACTTTTTAAAGGTTTGACATCTTTCTGTCACTTCTAACCAGTCTGCAGCTTGTCTCAGTGAAGGGTAGGTGGAGGGGCCTGGGGACGACTCTGTGTGGCGGTGGTCAAAGGCACACACTCACACTTCATTACTGACATTGATTTATTCCACTTTTATTTCCATTTTGTTATGGTTTTGTTTGAAATTTGTGTTTTTTTCCCAGATAAGTTTTTTTTTTAATTTACAAAATCAAAATTTTTTACTAACAGCCAGCTAAAATTTAGTAAATATTGTTAGCTCACTGTGTTTCACTTGAATGTTTCATTTTGAAAGAAAGAAATTTAATGTCTCAATTGTAGCTTCATATGAAATAGCCGGTCCTGTAACAAAATGCTGTGTTGTCGTGATGGTCACACCTGCGTGTGGTGTGAGGTGACCACACTGGTCAAGGTTGGTCAGGGTTGCTCTGTCGAAATGTGATGTTCCTTATATGTAATCTCACGCCCTCTCTCTCTCTCTCTCTCTCTCTCTCTCTCTCTCTCTGTTGGCCCAATGTTGAAGATGTAGAACTTTGTTTTTAGATATTTATAACTTTGTTCATGCACCTAAGTTTATATTTTTTGTGATTTCACACTTCAACAGTTTGTATATTGAGACATTTTAATGTGATCATGTGCTTATTAAATTATACTAATAAACATCTTACATTAACATCTTACGGACTGGATTTTGGTTGGGGTCTTAATTATTGAAGTATAATGTGAGTAAGACGTGAATTTGGTAAAGAAAGATGCTGGAGGCATGAGTTCTCAGTCTAACAAAGCTTCTAATCCCACCCACAATAATGCCATAACTGTGTGGGCTTTTTATTTTTCCCAGGCACTTTTATTTACATTGTCGTATTTGATTCTCAAAGTTAACTCTCTTTTTCTGGAATCTGTAAGAGTTAAGAAGCCAAAATGACTCTTCGGTATTTTATAGCATCTGATGAGACAGTTGGCAGATGGCAATGTGCAATTATTCCAAAAGGCAGGTTATGGCATATCAATTATTGTTAGGTACCTTCTAATACTGCATGTATGTTTAGTGTAATCCACGTTCACAGTCTTCCTGAAATGCTTTCTGAATTACTAAGTACAACTGTTAACATTTAATAGCATTTCAATTTGGTAACTTTATTATTTGACAATCTAGTATACGGGATCTGGGAAGAATTCAACAGAATGGCCAATTCCCAGTTCTCGCTAGCCATTCTAGGTTAGTGTTTATTTACAGTGGAAGCCGTAGATTTGCAAATGCAATATGCCGACTGGATTAAGACAGTGAAAGGATTCTATACCTGAGGTAACTTGTGTGATATAAAGAACTTTTTACCTCGACAGGCATTTCTTTTTATTAACAAAGCACGATTTAATATTCTTAGTTTCCTTTTATTAAGAGAGCTCGATAATCTATTCTTAGGTCCAAAGCACAAGAATTTAAATACTATAAATAATTCACAATCCTCCCTAACTTCCCAATAAGTACCGTAGGATTAAAGACTTTGGCGATGGGGACAATTCTTAGATTTATTAGTGAGATGAAACCTGGATCTTTTTCCCTAGTCGACCTGATAACGTGATGGAGCTGGGAGGCGAGAGGGGGTTCTGGGCTGGTGGGAGAGGCAGGCACAGGGCGTCATTCTCGTTTCTAAGTCATGTGTAAAACTAGATTAGCCTCGGTTTTACACCAGTGCTGTTTCCATCACAGCGAAGGCTTCCCGAGACTTAACCACAAATTATTTGTGGAATAAAAAACCTCTGTGCGACCATGGAGGCAAATTACTGTTATTTATACAGTTCGGGGCTAGCTATGCAATACACTCAGTGCTCCACAAATGACAGTGTTACTGGTAGTTTCCATTGTGGTCAGAGTAGGTGGCTTATTGTAATAACCGTTCTGGATGTGATGTGATATCAGTCTCTCAGGTCACACCCAGCCGCGAAACAGTAAAACTGCTTTGTTAGAACGTCTCGACACAGAGGTACATACCCTAGGTGTTTCAAACGGTCTCTTGTGTCATCAGATAAAATGCGTTAAATTTAGCATTAGAAAATCTAAGGCACCAAAAATGTGAAAACAGAAATAAATCTGTAACGTTAGCGTTGAGCAGCTTTTCACACCAGTCCATAAGCTGGCGTGATAACTACGGGTGAAGTCCGGACATGAAGCTGCGCCGTGTTCCTAGATGTGGATTCGGCAGGACGCCCTGCCCCCGGCCTCCTCCCCAGACCCAGAAACAAAGCTCTGGGCTCCTTTCACTTTGCAGCTATGAGTTGCATGTTGGAGACAGCAGTAAAATACCAACCCCTTTTGTTTCTCAAAGTTTGTTTGGTTCATGGTTTTCTGGGGAAAATGTAGAACTCAGAAAAATACACCTAGACTGATTAACACAACACGTTATGTTCACTTGTAGGATGTTTGGGACTCCCTTGAAAACAGCCCACGGACTGAACTTAACCTTGATCTAAGCAAAGCATTCAGTGACACTGCGAGCCATTTGATTTTAGTTTCTATTGGAGTTTTGTATTGACTAAGACAAAATAGCCTCTTTTTGAACTTTGAATGAGTCCATAATTCTGATATAATTTTTTAACCATATAAACTTCGTTTATATGATTTGCTTCTCCATGAAATGAAACTCCACACTATGTCAAAAGGCATATGTAGATACAATGTTTTCTTTGTTGTTTGTAATTCCATAAATAATATGTGAATCCATTCTCCTTTCTAAGAACAGCCAAAGCATTATAGATATAGCCACACTCTCTCAGAGACCAGAGGCTTTTTATTCACAGAACCTCTCATGTTCA
>NW_011889052.1:911219-913454 GCF_000151845.1 Pteropus vampyrus | reverse complement strand
GTAGGATTAAAGACTTTGGCGATGGGGACAATTCTTAGATTTATTAGTGAGATGAAACCTGGATCTTTTTCCCTAGTCGACCTGATAACGTGATGGAGCTGGGAGGCGAGAGAGGGTTCTGGGCTGGTGGGAGAGGCAGGCACAGGGCGTCATTCTCGTTTCTAAGTCATGTGTAAAACTAGATTAGCCTCGGTTTTACACCGGTGCTGTTTCCATCACAGCGAAGGCTTCCCGAGACTTAACCACAAATTATTTGTGGAATAAAAAACCTCTGTGCGACCATGGAGGCAAATTACTGTTATTTATACTGTTCGGGGCTAGCTATGCAATACACTCAGTGCTCCACAAATGACAGTGTTACTGGTAGTTTCCATTGTGGTCAGAGTAGGTGGCTTATTGTAATAACCGTTCTGGATGTGATGTGATATCAGTCTCTCAGGTCACACCCAGCCGCGAAACAGTAAAACTGCTTTGTTAGAACGTCTCGACACAGAGGTACATACCCTAGGTGTTTCAAACGGTCTCTTGTGTCATCAGATAAAATGCGTTAAATTTAGCATTAGAAAATCTAAGGCACCAAAAATGTGAAAACAGAAATAAATCTGTAACGTTAGCGTTGAGCAGCTTTTCACACCAGTCCATAAGCTGGCGTGATAACTACGGGTGAAGTCCGGACATGAAGCTGCGCCGTGTTCCTAGATGTGGATTCGGCAGGACGCCCTGCCCCCGGCCTCCTCCCCAGACCCAGAAACAAAGCTCTGGGCTCCTTTCACTTTGCAGCTATGAGTTGCATGTTGGAGACAGCAGTAAAATACCAACCCCTTTTGTTTCTCAAAGTTTGTTTGGTTCATGGTTTTCTGGGGAAAATGTAGAACTCAGAAAAATACACCTAGACTGATTAACACAACACGTTATGTTCACTTGTAGGATGTTTGGGACTCCCTTGAAAACAGCCCACGGACTGAACTTAACCTTGATCTAAGCAAAGCATTCAGTGACACTGCGAGCCATTTGATTTTAGTTTCTATTGGAGTTTTGTATTGACTAAGACAAAATAGCCTCTTTTTGAACTTTGAATGAGTCCATAATTCTGATATAATTTTTTAACCATATAAACTTCGTTTATATGATTTGCTTCTCCATGAAATGAAACTCCACACTATGTCAAAAGGCATATGTAGATACAATGTTTTCTTTGTTGTTTGTAATTCCATAAATAATATGTGAATCCATTCTCCTTTCTAAGAACAGCCAAAGCATTATAGATATAGCCACACTCTCTCAGAGACCAGAGGCTTTTTATTCACAGAACCTCTCATGTTCACGCACAGCTACTGTAAATTGATCTTGTAGTTTTACCAGAATCTACACTTGAATAGATTGTTATATCTGATTCATCTCATTAATAATGATAATTGTCATATGTATAAAACAGTATTGCTAAAGCTCTTTCGAATGTATAATAGTATATCCATGTTTCATTTAAAGAAGTTAGGTTAATAATAGAGCTCAGCATCGAACCTAGTCTAATAAGCACTATGTTCTTTATACCACAGTATGTCCTAGCACAGTGGATCTTAAGTGCTAACTAAGTATCAGAAAGGCGGGTGGAAGGAACGGACCTTTAAAAGCCTGTCTTAAGGCCTTTCTTAGGCTCTGCTTTCTGGGAGAAAATCCAGGCTGAGGCAGCGGCTTTCCATGCAGATGCGTGGGAGACTGGGGGACTGGGAAACGTGACATTGGAAAGAGGAAAAGCCAAGTACAGTGAGGTGTGGCCAACTCAGTCCCTGCTGTGGACGAAGGGGGCTTAATCCTGGCGGGGTGTTTTGGGGAGCTGTGCCTCAGAAGGTGCCACCTGAAACTCAGGTGGAAAGCGTTTCTGCACCATCGCTTATTGGTTAACTCTTGAACTTCTGGGTCTGCACGAGTGCGGTGCCCGACTGCAGCTGTCTTGTCTCTAGCATCAGAGATGGTGTGGAGCAGAAAACTCTGGTTGAAATAAAGTGCTGTCAGATCACCCCTGTGTGCAGCTGGATTGCTGCAGCTACAGCTGCAGTAAAAGGTGGACTTTAAAGGAGGATTAGGCACCAGGGTGTCTAGTTAACCGAGGGGTTAATTCACAAAATGTTTGCCTGCTAACGTGTGATTATAAAGACTAAAATCCTTGAATTCTGTGCAGGGAAATTTGAAGGAGCACAGTCTGTCATGGAAATAATTCCCAAGCCTAAATGTCAG
>NW_011889052.1:905615-910364 GCF_000151845.1 Pteropus vampyrus | reverse complement strand
CACCATCGCTTATTGGTTAACTCTTGAACTTCTGGGTCTGCACGAGTGCGGTGCCCGACTGCAGCTGTCTTGTCTCTAGCATCAGAGATGGTGTGGAGCAGAAAACTCTGGTTGAAATAAAGTGCTGTCAGATCACCCCTGTGTGCAGCTGGATTGCTGCAGCTACAGCTGCAGTAAAAGGTGGACTTTAAAGGAGGATTAGGCACCAGGGTGTCTAGTTAACCGAGGGGTTAATTCACAAAATGTTTGCCTGCTAACGTGTGATTATAAAGACTAAAATCCTTGAATTCTGTGCAGGGAAATTTGAAGGAGCACAGTCTGTCATGGAAATAATTCCCAAGCCTAAATGTCAGAAAATGTAGAACTAACCACAAAAAATTAGTTTTAGAATTCCCCATCCTCGTGTTTCCTTCTTGAGTAAGTCTCAGTAGTTTCTTTCGTGTTTCGGGCCTGTCCATTTCATCTGGGTTGTGTGATTGGTGACATACCATCGTGCTTAGTATTCCCTTATAAACCTTTTTATCTCTATAACATTGGCGTTGGTGTCTCCCGTTTCATTCCTGAATGTAGTAATTGGAGTCATCTCTCTTTTTCTCGATCATTTAGGTAAAATCTGTCAGTTTTGTTGATCTCTGCAAAAAAAAAACTTTTGGTTTTGCTTTTCTCCATTTTTCTTTTCTCCGTTTCATGTATTTCATCCTAATCTGCATTATTTCCCCCCTTCTGCTTCCATTGGGTTTAGTTTGCTCTTCTTTTTTCTGGTTCCTTAATGTAGAAGGTTATGTTATTGATTTGTAGCCCCTCCCCCCTCTTACTGTAGGTGTTTACAGCTATAAATTTTCCTCTAAGCACTGCATTAGCTGCACCTCGTAAGTTTTGGTGTGTTGTGTTTTCTTTGTCATTCATGTCAAAGTATTTTCTGATTTCCTTTGTGATTTCTTTGGCCTATTGTTTGTTTAGGAGTGTGGTGTTAATTTCCACATATTTGTGAATTTCCCAAACTACTTTCTGTTGTCATTTTCTTATTTCATTCCATTGTGGTTGAATAACATACTTTGTATGATTTAAATCCTTTTAAATATTTTCAGGCTTGTTTTAGGGCCTAACATGGTCTTTTTGGGAGAATGCTCCATGTGTACTTGAGAAAAATGTATATTCTGCTGTTGATGGGTGGAGTGTTCTTAAAAATGTCTGTTAGATCTTTTTGGTTTGTAGTATTGTTCAAGTCTTTTATTCTTTGTTGGTACTCGTCTAGTTATTTTATTTATTATTGAAAGCGGCGTATTGAAGTCTCCAGCAATCATTGTTGAATTGTCTGTTTCTCAGTTTGGTTAGTTTTGCTTCATATATTTCAGGGCTGTAGTCCTAATGTTTTAACGATGAAATTTTTAATAATTAACTTTTATATGCTTTTTACATTGTTCAAGGATTAATTCATTCTGAAAAATTCTGGGGTGCGAATAAGAGGATACATGCAGACGATTACTACAACTATGAGCTTCCAGGAGCTTCCAAAATAGCAGTGAAATGTCAGTTAATGGTAGGAAGATTTTTCAAAAAGTGATTTTCTTTTCCTCAAAGTCTCAAGTATTTTTTTTTTTTTTTTTGGTAGCAATAGGAAAATCTATCCTAAAATTTCAGGAGGAATCTCAAAGAACCACAAATAGCTAAAACAATCTTGAAAAAGAATAAAGTTGGAGGCCTCACACTTTCTGATTTCAAAACTTAACACAGTGCTGCAGAAATCAACACACTGTGGAGCTGGTGTAAATATAGACACACAGATCAAGGACTAGACTTGCCCAGAAACAAATGCTTGCATTTACAGTCACAAAGATATCAAGACCATTTAATGGGGAAAAGATAGTCTTTTTAACAAAAGATGTTGAGAAAACTGGATATTGACATGCAAAAAAATGAAGTTGAACCCTTTCTTTAAGTTAGAATTAACTCAAAATGCATCAAAGACCTAAATACAAGAGCTAAAACTGTAAAACTCTTAGAAGAAAATATAGAGCATAAGCTTCATGACATTGGATCTGACACCGGGTTCTTGGATGTGACACCAAAAGCACAGGCAACAAAAATAAAAATAGAAATATTGCACTACATGAAAATTAAAAACTTTTGTGCATCAAAGGACACTGTCAGTAAAGCAAAAAGGTAATCCATGGAATCAGAAAATATTTGCAACAGATATATCCGATAAGGTATTAATATCCAGAATATATATATACATGTATGTGTGTGTGTGTGTGTGTGTGTGTGTGTGTGTGTGTGTGTGTATAAAGCACTCCTACAACTCAACAACATAAAGCAAACTACTTGATTAAAAATAATTAAGGGAGTTGAGACATTTCTTCAGAGAAGATATACAAATAACCAAAAGCAGATGAAAAGAAGCTTGACATCACTAATCATTAGGAAAATGCAAATAAAAACCACAATGAGATGCCACTTGATACAAGTGTTGGTGAGGATGTGGAGAGATTGGAACCTTCGTGCGCTCTTGGTGGGATTGTAAAATGGTGCGTCCGCTATGGGAAACTGAATGGCACTTCCACAGAAGTTAAAACAAAACTAAGTGTATGATCTGGCATTCCCACTTCTGGGTATAGACCCAAAGGAATTGAAAGCAGAGACTCGAATATATTTGTACACTCATGTTCATAGCAGCATTATTTACAGTAGCCAAAAGGGGGAAGCAACCCACATGCCCATAGTCGGGTGGATGGAGAAACAAAATGTGGTTTATACACACCATGGGATTGTTCTTCAGCCTGAAAAAGGAGGGCAATTCTGACATATTCTCCAACATGGATGAACCTTAAAGACATTGGACTAAGCGAAATAAGCCAGTCACAAAAGGATAATACCGATTCCACTTCTATCAGGTACTGTATACATAATAAGTAAGTCAGATTCATAGTGAGAGAAAGTAGAAAGATGGTTGGGAGGAGAGGCGGGGAATGGGGGGTTCTTTTTTCAGTGGGGACAGAGTTTCAGTTTTGCAAGATGAAAATGTTCTGGAGATGGATGGCGATGATGTTTGCATAGCAATGTGAATGTACTTAATGCCACTGAACTGTATGCTTAAAAATGGTAAAAATCAAGCTAGCTCATGTTAAAAAAAGAAAACTTTCTGATGAACCGTTATGTATACCACAGACCTCTTCAGAATTAAAGTAATGCTTTATATGTTAGCAGTCTTATGGATTTGTTCTAGTCTGTCCATTCACACAGAGAAATGCACAAATATATAAACATTATGTAAATGTCAAACAGTTATAAGGAGCATTTTGTAAGAACAGATGTAACATTGGTTAAATTCCATAAAAGGCTTGAATGAGAACCAAGGAAATTTGAAATTAGAGCTTGAAATGTGCATTTGGATGTCGAGTTGACATCTCAGATTCGAGGCGTCTCAAACTATCTTCCCGATACATCTCCTGATCTCCCTCCCACCGACCAAAACAGAACAAAAAGCAAAACCTGCTTCTCCGCCTCATTAAACGGAAGTAGAAAGTCTTTTTAGTTTAGCTCAGGTAAATATATGGCTTCCCCATCCTCTCTTTCTCTCGCACACCACATCTCACTTGTCAGGAACGTGGATCTGGGACCTGCCTGCTTCGCGCCCTCCCACTGCTCCCTGAGCCGCTGTCCGTCAGCTTGGCTAGTGTAGAAACCTTCCCGGTTAGGCTCCCCGCTCCCACCCGTTCTCTCCACCGTGTTCTCAGAAGCATCCAGAGTGGTCCTGTGTGTAGATCCTTTTATTTTTTTGCTCAGAGCCCTCCAGTGGTTTCCCATCTCAAAGAAAAAGCCAAGGGCCTGACCGGACACCCAAGGTCGTATGATACCCCGTCATCCCTCTGGCCACATCTTCTCATTCTCCCCTTTGCTAACTTGGCTCCACCGCTGGTCTTGCTGATTGGCCCTGAGCGTGCCAGGCGGGCCCCTGCCTTGGGCCCAGAGCACCAGGCTTGGTCTCTGGAATGCTCTTCCCTCGGGTGTGCTCACAGGTCAGGCGCTGCCTTCTCAGCCAGGCCCTCTCTCTCATCGAAAATGTCACTTTCCATTTTCTCTCTTACCTCTTTACTTCAGCTTTTTTCATGGTGCTGGACACTTTATCATTTGTACAGTTTATTTATCTTGTTCATTGTCTGACATTCCCCTACTAGAAGATAATATTATGAAAAGGACGAGGAAGGAGGGTTTGTGTTGGTCACTCCTGTGCCCCTGCACCTAGGACAGTGCCTGACGTATGGTCGGTGCCCAGTAGCTACTGAGTGAATAATCTGGGTGGATGTGTAATTCAGGCAGCGACTGAAGCCCCGGGAGCTGTCCACGCAGAATGCCCTCCCCTCTGGCGGGGGCGGGGATTTCTGCCTTTGTATTTCTGCTCATCCTAACGCTTATCAGGACTTGAGCCCGTGGATCCCAGGCTGCATTTCTGTGGCATGTGAGAGAGGTGATGGGCAGCCTTTAATTAATGCGGCACATACATACCCTCTCCTCTCTTCCGTGGAAAAGCCTGAGATGTGCCATTTAGCCCATTCGCCCCGGTGACATTCAGCCCGTGTCCCTGACAGTGTTAGCTTTACAGTGATTTTCCATCTCACGCTTTACCTAACAGGTTTTCATGGCTAAAGCATTGTCACTGAGGTTGAAAAGAAAATTTTTTTTTAAGTACTCAAGCCTTGTGCTATGATCTTTCTGTGCTATTAAAAAAATTACAAACTTTTATCTAGA
>NW_011889052.1:896530-904150 GCF_000151845.1 Pteropus vampyrus | reverse complement strand
GTATAGACAGAAAGATGATCTGACTTAAATTTGTATACATTGTGAAGTTTCATAAGCAGTTCGATTATGCTTATTTCCTTTCTCTTCACCACCATTTTTTCTCTGAGTAGGTGGTTTGATGGTTCTTTCTGTTTCAGGCCTCATATGGGGAAAGACAATTAAGAGCAAGGCCAGATATAATTGCAGTAATTTTTTCCAGGTACTGACACATGTCCTTCTAGAAATCAGTTCCCTTTAGTGATTTGTCTGAATTCGAGAAAGATTGTGGAGAGCAGATGTGGATCCCCCATGTGCTAGCTTTGGCCTCTTAGCCAAGTTGTCTGTCCTTTTTGAGCTGAAAGTCCTTCCTCTATAAAAGGTGAACAGAAATAAAAGAATGTTTTGGGTTAAGGGGGCAAGAAATACTTTGCGCTTTGTACGCTGGTCGAAGGGGTTAATAAATGTAAGATGATATTAGGACGATGATTAATGTCCACGTAGAAAGTCCTTACAGGTTCAACCCAGTAAATGCTTTCACCAATAAATCATTCTCTGTTTGGCTAACAGCCCGTTTTCCTGTTTAAATGATTGTATAACAGTATTTTAATTGGACGTAACTAGAGCATGTCTAGTGTCCATTGTGTCTTTGGAGATGCTCTATTTCTAGAGGACAAAACCGAAGGTGAAGCTTTAGAGGAATTCCAGGCAAGCTGAAAAAAGAGCTTTTGTTTTGTTAATTGCGAGAAAATTAATTTAGGACTTCGTCACTGCAAAAACCTGGCATGACTGGTTCTCCAGTAGTTTCTCAGCAATTTAAAATGAGAAGATGCAATACTGTGTAAATTTAAGTGTTGACATCAGATGCTTTAGAGGGCTTCATTGAAAAGTTCTGCTTTTTGGTTAATAAAAGCTAATATTTTTGGTCTTAGTTTCTTTGTGTAAAATAAAGAGGTTTTCTGCTGCTGTTACTGGTGCTGAGCAGCAAAAACACATGATTTGTTTTCTCATGCACGTGACAACCTTTTAATTAGGGATTAACGTACACCTTCTGACTTATTTTCTTTGTTTTAAACGTCTCTTGTTCTTTTTCCCATTTCGTTTTCATGACATGGATTTAAGCTATTACACTGTTTTGAATTCTCAGTATCTCTGTTAGTCAGAGTCTAGTCAGGAGATAAAAACCACACTATTGAAAAAATTACAGACTTTTTTGGTAACATGTCAGGAGTAATTTGAACAGGAAATTAACCCAGAGGGGTAAAGAGAACCCCAGAGTGTGCAGGAGTGGCAGATACAGGGAGCAGTTACTGCCCCCAGGACTCAGGCAGAGTACGCGAGGAAAGACAGATGTGGAAGAGCGCCCCGCTCCCCCAAAGCTAGTGGCTTATCTTGGATGTGTTCGTCGGATTGTGAAGATTCTTGCTGAGGTGCTGCTGTGGGCCACGGTCGGCAAACAGGAAGCTGTACTCAGAGGTGCTGCTGAATCACCGGAAGCCAGCTAGGGGCGCTGGTGGAACTTGCCTGGGAAGATGCTCTCAGGAGCGCCCACTGAAACATGTTGGGGTGAGTACCATTGTGTGTTCTGCACACCAGCAGAGCACCACAGGAGCAAGAAGTTGGAAAACTATACACGGGAAGCAGGAAGAGAGGCAAGCCCCTTCCTCCAGCACCCTCCACTAAGCTCTCTGTCATTTATGGGGTCCAGCTCCATTCTCACAAGCAAGGCAGCGAAGGGGAGTGTGGGGCAATAACCACGTGGCTACTGTTATCAAGAGACTGTGAAGTTAACGGGAAGAAGAAAGAGAAGAAGAAAATGGTTAGAATGTACAAGTAAACACAAAACCTAACGAAGAACAGACAAAGCCATCACAGTTCTCGTTTCTGTAAATGGTCACAAGACCGTAGTTGATATCTGTGACTTCCACTTCCCACGTGAGATTTCCCTGGCTCTCAGCCAGAACCTCAGTTGATTGAAGTTCTTTACCTGGTAAAATGATCCAGACTTTCAAACTTTTCATTTTCTCAGTAGTCTGGTCTTTTTCTGATATCTCTAGTTTTCCATTAACTTTATCATTCGTGTGGAAGTATTAAGAGGTACCTCTGAGAATCCCCTGGGTCCAGACATAGCCGCCCCCCACCCCCCGGCTTTTAACATGTGGCAGCAGCCCAATTTCCCCTGCCTAATCAGGCCCCCATCATTCCCGCCAGTAGAGTAACTCCGTTTCCGCCTGTTGGTTCGGCTGAACCATTGTTGTCTGTGTTGGTTGGTACGTTCCCTCGGGGACTAAAACTTTCAAATGAGCAGAACTCAGAGTTGTCAGGAGTGGAAGCAACAGTTCCGTGAGTGGATATGGTAGTGACTCCTCTTCACTCCCAGACACACATGTTCTAGCTGTGGGGGAAGCAGCACCTTGTAAGGGTCTTTCGTTCACAGTATCACCCCATTCTTTCATGACGTTTCTTCAGCTGAAGATGAAAATCAGTAAGTGATTCCATGTTTGAATTAAGCCAGCCATTTTTTCACTTTGCTGTGAAATGACTTTCTTGATCCGAAGCCAGGCCGTGTGGGATGTCATGATGGTTGTCTCAGGCATTTGATGGCTCCGTGGGTGGTGGTGCTGGCAGAGGCATTACAGGCGGAGAAGGCAGGTCTATGTCGAGAATACGTGTTTATTCCAGTGAGAATGCACCTCTGCCCCTCCTGATCACCCCTTCCATCCCCCCACGATGGGAGCAGGTTAGTGTAATCAACTTGCCAGCAGGTGGGCAGCTGGTCTCCCCAGGAATGGTGCCGTGTTTGGGGCTCAGTGTTGGTTTGTGCTGTTGGCAGATTAGACACTGGGCAGTAGCTTCAGCCAGGTCAGCCTTGTACAGGGGAAGTCCATGTCGTTGAGCCCATGCACGGCCACCATCCATTCCACCGTGGCCACTTTTTCATGGGTCCATTGAGGAAGGATTCTGGTGGCCGGGAAAGAGGCTGACCGATATCCATAGATACGTCTCTGTTTTTTCATCTACAGTGACTGCCCTTTAATGATTTATTCACATGGGACACAAATAGCTTAGTCTGTACCCACTGTGAGAATGTTATCCACATGTATTTCACCCAGATTTCCTTCCACGTCCCTAGACAGCCAGCAGAATCCTTAATAATTGGTCATTATCAGAGTGAATCTGTGCTCTGACTGTCTCTCTCCAGGCAGAGGCGACAAGCAAGTGTGCTACTTGAAGTTCCCCCCCACTGAGAGGATTTTCCTTCATTGTTGTCTTTTGGGGACAATATTGTACTTTTAAGTGTTGCGTCTGTACCAGCATATTGCGCAGACCCATGTTTAAACCATACGTGGCTTTTCTCTTCCTCATTCAAACTGACTGCACGGAGCTCTCAGGAGGCCCCTAGCCTGGGGGGAGGGGGAAGAGGCAGTGCATCAGGAGTCCGTGGTGAAGCAGTGAGCCACCTGCTCGTGTAACTTACTCTTGGCCCTGCTTGAATTCAGTCTCTCACATATCGTTTTCGCTTGATGATAGGTTGGTGCTGCGTATGCTCAGCTTTATGGCTACGTGGGTTGGACAGCATCCAGTTCACGATGAGAAGCTCAGGTCACGTGATTACTTGATGCCCATGTTTAGGCATTTAGCCTCTGCCAACACCCAATAACAAACCTGACGCTCGCTATTCCTCCAAGGGTAAATAGTTGTCTGCAGAAGAGAAGTATAGGTTTTCTTCAAGATTCTAGAGGTTCGGGCTGTGATTCTCTTATCTTTGCTCACTAGCAGCCCCTTTCAGCGTCCCCTTCTGCCATGAACGCTTCAGGTATCATTGGCTCTACTGGATCATAAGGCCCGGATGTCAGAGCGGCTTGAACTGCAATCTAAACTTGCTCTGGTCCCTTCTTTTGCTCTGGGCCCCACTCTGTCAGCCTTACAGGTACCTTCGTGGATGGGTTCAAGAAGTACACTCGGATGCCACATGTTACCTGCAAAATCCAAGGAGGCTTGCTAAGCATTGTACCTCTTTTTTCGTTGTTGATGATATGACTTGGCAGTAACTTATCACTCACCTTGGAAGGGAAATCTTGACTTGCTTTTGGCCATCGGTTCCAAATGCTTAATCGATATGAAGGGCCCTTGAATTTTTGTGGTTTATTTTTATTTTCCATGCTCTTGCTAAAGCATCTGTATGTACCTCTTTCTACTCATCAGACCCAGTTAGCATAATGTTAAGTATGGTGGGCTAGCGTGATATTTTTTGGAATGTCTTGACTTTCGGCGACTCTGAGCTATATCGTGTTAGAATTGACATAGCCCCGCGGCAGGGCTCACGGACACATAAAAGGCAGGTAAAATCAAAGTGCTTCTGGTGGTCCTTGCAGTTGTCATGTACCATGCTGGTGAGGGATGTTGATGATGGGGGAGGCTGTGTGTGGGTGGGTTGGGGAGGCAGGGGGATTATGGGAAATTCCTGTACCTTCTGTTCAATTTTACTGTGAACCTAAAACCACTCTAAAAATAAAATTCTGGTTTTTAAAAATATAAAAATTATTCTTACATTGGGGGCTTTATAAAAACGGGGGCAAGGCAGATTTGGCCCGTGGACTGTAGCTTACGTGCTCTGCCCCAGAACATTCTTTTTCAAGGCACCTGCCTAGGTGAGATTTTCTCTGGGTTTTCAGTCAGGAGGGCTAGTACCCTCTGGCACCAAGGAGCCAGCTCTTTCACTGGTGAGCAAGTCTCAGAGTGACTCTTGGGTCCAAGATTGTCAGTTTCATCGGCCTGTAACTGGATGTCTCCATTCCAAGTGTCATTTTTCCGTTCTCTCCCAGTCAGTGTCCTGGCTTCACATGACACACTTGGTGAGACTGAGTTCAACAGACTTCGTAATGAAATTTTTGGTTTGATTTTTCCCAACTCTTATCCCTGTAGCTACAGGAAAAAAGAGACTCTTTGGGGCTGTGATGCAAACTGGTTCTCAGACTGTAACTCAGAGCTTGGGAGACCTGAGTTTGTCATTTTCTTCTGTGGGCACTCAGTGTGTTCCGTAGAGTCTATCCGTCCTCTGGTTATTGTAGTCGCCGTTAGAGCCATGCCATTCATGTGCTGCAGCTTGGCCAGCCAAGGTCCTTGCTTCGGTTTGCGTTCAGCACCGTCACAGATGACAGCTCGGTTATCTGCGTGCTGTGGATTACTTGCAAGGGACTGCTTAGCATTGCACTTCAACCCAAAGGCCTGAGCAGACCGGTCTCCACATCCCAAGTTTGCAATCCTGTCTTCGGGGATCACTTGTTCTTGGTACCAATTCTGTGTCCAGGTCCAGTCAGAAAATAGACACATAATAATTCCAGCAAGGGGCAGTTAACATAAAGAATCACTAACTAATAAGAGATTAACTACTAAGGGCTAAAGAAAACTCTGAAGAGTGTAGGAATGGCAGATGTAGGGAAAAGTGTCTGAGACAGAATATATAAGAAAGGGACAGACTCGGAAGAGAGCCCACCCAAGGCCGAGATTCCGCCCTCTGAAGGTGAGGCTGTCGTCCACTAGAGTGTGGCTGAGTCTCCGAGATGGCACCGCTGAGCCTGGCCAGTGGGAGCGCCACTTGGTGGAAAACCAGCCCAGCTCCAGACGGCCACCCTGGGCCGTGCCGGTGAAACTCACGGGGAAGCTGGCTGGGGTGACAGCAGGACTCAGAGCCACTGTGGAGTGCCGCTGAAACTTGTGGGGCTGAGCACCCTGGGTGTCCCACACGCCAGCACGGCTCCACTGAGCACCCTGGGTGTCCCACACACCAGCACGGCACCACAGGATCAAGAAGAGAAGAAAACGCACTGGAACCAGGCACGTTCGATTCACTGCTTTTTATCCCTGGAACTTGGCACGTGGTTTAGATACTTAAATGATTATTTTAATGGATAAGTGAGTGCAGCTCAAGAGAGCATTAAATTGTTGGTATCTTTGATACGTTTGATTCATTTCACTTAAAGAAAAACCGTGAATGACCTGGTCAACCAATCGGAGTATAGATATATGACATTCCGAATGGTCGATTTAAAGGATACCTTACTTCATTTGGTTTAAAGAAAATCGATGACCTGCTAGGGCACCAATAGAGCCCTTTTCTGAAGACTTGGTATGTGTTTATGTGCGCTTTTAAAAACACAGCCCTCTAAAGAAAGGTCGCAGTGATGACCAGTGAGTGTAGAAAACATAACATTGTGTTTTTATTGAGTTTTTTTCTGAGCAGAGAAAGAGCTACTGTACCAAGTGCCTGTAGTAATATTTTGTTTTGTTTTGTTTTGTTTTGTTGTTTAATTAGGCGTCAGTAAACCAGAGAAGCAGAGGTTTGTCCGATCTAGATTCTGGCAGAGCTTTGGTCTTGCTTCCCTGGCGGTGGGATGGGAGGCAGAGGGGGAAGCAGTGGGCCTGAGGTTCTGTGTTGAGTGAGAGGCCCAGGAAGTGACACCTAAACCTCTCCCTGGCTCAGCGCCTCCCTGTGCTGCCTCTGGGTGGAGATCTCGCCACGCGTCCAGCTCCACCGGGAGGAGGACCGGGCACAAAAGTAACGGGACACCAGAGCCTTCCAGGGACGCACTCTGCCGACAGACTTCTTATCAGAGTGTGAAGAAATCCTTCAGGATCTGAGGGAACCAGAAACGGGAGGAGAAGAAAACGTGTGGACATGAATTTCTTTCTTGATTTGTGTGTGTTTTAGTGTTCCAAATTATATTCCATAATGAGAATATGAAATATCCATGAATAATTTGCCCTACTTGGGAAAGTGGTTTTTTACCTTCAATTTAGAGCTGGAGTGTCAATTAGCCATAGTTGTCTGCAATAAATGGGCAGAATGAGTAGAAGGCATTGAAATGTGGGCTGTAGATGTGAATGCAGCTTCATATTCACATGTGATATCTACCACAGTTGGATTTTGATTATGGCTATTTGTAAATCATTTTTCTGACTTTACACCAAACTCTATCATAATTTAAATACTTCCATATACACAATCTGTTTACCAGAATGTGAAAGTAGAAATAAGGTTTATTATGAGTTATTGACATTTCTAGGGAATATTTTAATTTCTGTTTTGTCTGAAGAAGGAGCCTAGTTTTTATCTCTCTCTAATTAAGGTAGCTATATATCATGGCATAGCTACATGACAGTTGTAGTTTATCATGGCTGTTGTCCTGACTTACTTATTAATAGTTGTTCCTTTTACTCTCAAGTGTCATGGCCTATTCAGACCAGGCAGATTTAAGTCTTATAATGAGCTGATTTGGTTTAACATAAATTTCTATTTAATAGCCCTGAACATTTACAGAAAGTAAATTTATACTGATTATAATATTTTGATATTCCGCAGAAATATATTGTGAATAAAATTAAATGGAACAAAGGTGTTGCAAAAAGTAAAATCTTAATTCGTGGGTTGTGTCTTTAAGAAAACCCACCAGAGTGCCAGTAAGTGGTTGCCATGAGAACACTTAGGGAAGAAGTCCCTGTGTAAGGGGGTGATCCGTGCAGCTGTTTCCTAGGGGTGACCCTGAAAGGCTGAGTAAGCCTTGAGCAGTCAGACATTGTTGGGGCAGCTAAGTCAGGTATTCTAGTTGGATAGAGCAGCTTAGGTAAAGCATGGAGGGATGT
>NW_011889052.1:890562-895970 GCF_000151845.1 Pteropus vampyrus | reverse complement strand
TTTTTTTTTTCTTTCATACAATTTAGATTTCGTTTGTGTTTTAAAGATGCTAGAGGTTTAATTGTCACAACCAGGGGAGAAGTGAGGAGAGAAAGGATGGAAACGCAAGTCCGGGTCGTGGGAGGGCCGGAGTTCAAGGGCGGTGGTAGAGGCCACGCTTGCTAAGTACCGTCCTTGGAGAATTTTGTTTGTTTCTCATATTCTCTACGGTAGCCATTTTTTTTCCCCAGGTAAAAAAATAAAGGTGGAGGAATATACTTCGCTCATAAGTAGGAAGGAAAGAAATCCTGGTGGACTCATGTAGTTAAGTTTGCAATAGAGGGAAGGGCAGTCGGAGGCTATTACTTTCTGTAAAGTAGGAGGAGCTTATATGTTGAGACAGAGGATGCTGGAGAGGAGAGTATGTGGCACAGCCTCCTTGGAGAATGAGAGAGGGAGTTGTGTAGAGACACGTGTTTTTATAGGAAGAATGTATATTCAGTATGGTAGCGAATTGACTGTCACGGGAGGTAGTAGGAACACTTGCAAACAGTGTAGCGTTTACAGCTAAATTGTTGCCACCTTAGGCTGTATTCCGGCCTCTCAGTGACATCCTGTACCTGTGCCCACCCTGGGAAGCAGCCTGCAGCGTTTCCGGTTGAAGTAAAAAAGCATGCTGTGTAGTCTTTTTAGGATGGTTCCAGGACAAGCATACTCGTTTGTTTTACAGTGAACCAAAAAGAAGCGGTTAACTCAAAAGTCATCATCTCCGTCCTGCTCAAGACCATCAATGCTTCAGTGTTTTCACATATTGTTAGAACTATGAACTCTTAAAAAAAAAAAAGCCTTCCAGTCACCTTAAGGATGTCACGTCAGCGATTTCAAGTCAGGAAGGTTGGTGGGCTTTGATGCCTGTTTCATACAGAGGAGAAAGACATCCTAATATATATAGCTGGATATGAACATTTAAATCTATTTTATTATAAAAGTAGAGTTGACTGAAAATCCGAGGAGTTAGCTTTCTTCTGTCACTTTTTCCTGTTCTTAGAAAATAGAAATACTTAAATTTTTATTTTGAAATAATTTCAAATGTACAAAAAGTTGAAAGAATAGAATAAAACAAAGAACTTTTGAATGCTTTTCCAGTTTTACCAATCGGAAACATGTTGCCACAGTCGCTTTATCATTCTGTAATATATTTAGGGACGCGCACATACTATTTCTCTGGTCAGTTTTGTTTGATCTTCGTAATGATAATCTAAGACATTCTCCCGTGTGTTACTTACCGCGCCAGCTGTAATTGGAAGTATCGTATTCCGAGATTGCTTCTTGTCGTTTCTGTGAAGCTCGCTTGCCAGCTACGATTTTCCTACTTCTCTTTCCATGTAATTAAACATCATCCTATATTTAGCCCTTAATGAGATATTATATTTTGTATTTCTTCATTTCTCAGATGGCTAAGTTTCTGTCACAAAAACGTAATGAAGCCTGAACTTTGTCTTGGACTTCTTGACTTGGAGGATGGGGGTTGAGAGGTAGATGTGGGGGGAAGGAGCTAGAAGAGTGATGATCATAACGTAAGCCTACAGCGTAGTCTGTACGGATAGGGACTGGTAGGTAGGCTTTTAGAACTGGGAGGGAGCTTAGAGACCGGATACTAGCACATGCCTCTCACACTACAGGTGAGAATATTGAGGTCCACAGGAATTAAGTGGTTAACCGAGGTTTCTCCAAAGACATAAGACTGGGCCCTGAGTCTTCTTCTGCCCTAAGCTATGTTCTTTTTCTGCTTTTTTATCTTTTTACTTGATTCTCTAGATAAATGGCAGTACTCTCAAGAGAGAGACTGTCGCTAAATACTCTTGAGTCATCAGTTCTCAAACTTTTTAGTACCAAGACAATTTTCATGCTTAAAGATTAGGAAACTTTTGAGGGTGATGAATATGTTCACTCTCTTGTGCCAATGGCATACATTTGTTGAAACGTATCAAATTGTACACTTTAAATGCATGCAGATTATTGTATGTCAATTGTACCTCAATAAAGTTACTTTCTAAAATTATTAAGGACCTCGAAGGGCTTTTGTTTATATGGGTTATGTCTGTATCAAATTAGAGATTAAAATTGAGAGACTTTCAAACTTATTTTAAAATACAATAATAAACTCGTTAATGTCAGTGTTAACATTTTTAGTAAGTATAGTTTCCAAAAGTTTAGTAATAAGGCTTGTGTTTTACATTTCTCTGAATCTCTTTAATGTCTGCTTTAATGGAGGACAGCTGCCCGTGTGTTCAGTGTGTCACAATATGGTTTGAGTTGAAGTATATGAAGAAACTCCATTTCACATGTATATGTGCTTAGGAGGAGGAGTATTTTGATAGTTTTTTTTCAGGTAACTGTGGATATTCTTCTTTGATTCGACATCAAAACTTTACAGGTGGTGGTTTTTAAAAGATTTTTTGCAACATAGAATCTGAAACTGAACTTTTTGTATTCAACATCTTGCACTTGGAATGGATCTTATCTGATAAAATTACTCTTTCTTTAATATATAGCTATTACTGCTGGATTAATTGGTACTTTTAATATTTAGTCACTTGCCTTTTCTGTTAAATGCCCCAATTTCACAAAAATAGAAACTGGCCCCTGTCTTTTCCCGTTCTACTTCTGTAGGAAAATCAGGGTACCTAGGGTTGTTTCCATTGCATTATGTAAATTACTTTTTGTTTTGAATTTCATTTTTCATTCTTTTAATAAAATAGATGCTCTGAGTAGACTGCAGTTATGCTAAAAAGAACCCCCCAAAAAACAAAAAACCCACATTTATTCTGAAGGCTGTCGTTTTTGCAAGGGAGTTTGCCTGCGTTTGCCGTGGCGTTTTAAGAAGGAAATCTAGGTCAGTAGCATGGAATGGAGATGTGCGGGCAAGCCTCTGTCAAGCATGCTCATTAAGATGCTGCGGGCTGCTGGCTGTCTCCCAGGCTGTGCTGGGGACTGCTGCGGAAGGGGTGACCAGGGCCATCTGCGTTTTAAAACCAGAGGTGCTTATGCCTTCTCCAGAATGTGAGAGGAAAATGTACTCACTTCTCTGATTAAAAATTGTGGGTTTTTATCAACAGGTAAGAAATGTAAGGAGAGCTACTAGCTTTAGAAAGTTTATTTTAGAAATGATAGGCTGTTTAAATTCTTTTGGGGTTCCTTACGCTTTTAGCATGAAATATAAAATCACTTTCCAAGAAGTTTGGTATATAGTATGAATTTAGTAACTTAACTCATCCAGTCCAGAATAATGACCTTGTGGAAATTTTGATTAAAAAATTTGTAAAAATCCTCATATCGAAGATCCTCTCGGGGGGCGATCCTGAAGGAGCATTTCAGGCAACAGAGTAGGATACATTGTTTGGCTTCATTCCTCCTCTTCTTTTTTCCCTACACCATGTCACGTGGGTGAAATCAGATTTAAATGATACCATGAAACATGAAAATAAAGGGCCACCTTGAAGGGGAAACGGCACCCAGAGGCAGCCTGGAGTTGGCTAGTAATAAAGGGGGGACAGTCCTGCCACCTCTCAGTTTGCCTTGCGGTTAGCAATAGTGGAAGGTAGTGGTCGCTCATGTGGCTTTAATTTGCATTTCCCTAACGACTAAGGATGGTGAGCTGCTTTTCACGGGTGTATTATTCATTTGTAGATTTTTCCCTGTAACGTGCGTATTCATTCGTAGCTTTTCTGTGTTGAAAATATCCTTTGAAATCTTTGGCCCATTTTAAAGTTGAGTTAGTTGTTTTATAATTGTGTCATAAGAGATTTCTTTTTTTCCAAGTCTCACCTTTTTATCATTAAATTTAACAGACAGAATAACATTTTCATAAAGATATTCAGAATAAAGTGTAGGAAGAAAGAATAAAAATTGTACACACTGTTGTTCATTGCAAGTCTAAATGAAATTAAACCAAAAGTTAGAGTGAAATACCTGTTTCCTCATATTACACACCTGAACATAATTTTGAACAAACACTATATGGACCAATATTTAAGTTATGTATAAATATTATATTTTTAATGTAATAAATGAATGGTTTCATTAAACTTTATCTGATGTAGCTTGTAATTATAATTGTGTTGTGAGAGATTTTAATCTCTTCTGCATACAAGTCCTTTATTAGATTTATGATTTGTAAATATTTTCTCCCAGTCTGGCTTCTCATTTCATTTTCTTAATGGTAGCTTTGAAAAGCAAAACTTTTAAATTTTGATCCTGTCCAGTTTGTCATTCTTTTTCTCTTATGGATCGTGTTTTTGGTGACATGTCTGAGGTACCTTTGCCTAATCCAGGGTCACAGAGACTTTTCTCCTATGTTTTGTTCTACACGTTTTTTTTTTTTTTTAGTTTTAGTTCTTTATATTTAATCCATTTAGAATTAGTTTTGGCTTATGGTGGGAGGTAAGTGTCCAATTGTTTCTGTGTCATTTGTTGAAGAAAACTATCCTTTCCCCATTGAATTAGGTTGACATCTTTGTTAAAAACTGGTCGACCACAGCTGTATAGATTTCTTTCTGTTTCGTTTATCTAATGTGTGGTCTGTACTACACCGACTTGCTTATTGTACATTTATAGTAAGTTTTGACATGTAAGTCTTCCAACTTTTCTTCAAATTTGTTTTGGCTTTTCTATATTTTTTTGCATTTCCATATAAATTATAGAATGATCTTATTGGTATCTTCAAAAAATTCCAGCTAGGATTTTTAGTTGTCATTGCCTCGAATCTATGGGTAAGTTGGAGCATCGCCATTTTAGTCTCCCGTTCATGAACATGGTACACCTCTCCGTTTATTTAGATCTTGCTTTTCTTTGTTCTTTCTTTTTTTTTTCACTTCAGTGACTCGCAGTGATGCCTTTGACAATTTTGTCCAATTTCATACTTGTTCTTCTGCGGATAAAAGTCACTAATATATTCAAGCATCCATAACCGGAAGTCCTCTGTAGTATTTTAACCTTATAGCAAACTTCTGCTTCCAGTACTTTTCACGTTTTCGTCAAAGGCATTGGCTAGGTGTGATTGCGTTGTACTAGCTGTGATACTTAGAGCAACTCTGCTCTAATGGAGGAGAAAACAGTGGTACCTTGTAACTTTTGTTTCATTTCTAGTTGAAAGGTCCCCGACCGAATTCCTTGAAGAGAAGATGGCCTACCAGGGGTATCAGAACAGCCAGAACTGGCCAGAAAATACAAACTTTTGCTTTGAACCCGAGCAAGTAATGAATCCTATACAGACCGGTAAGTGTGGGCTTGCCTGCGACTGCCGAATGTGAACTATGATACAAACAGGAAAAGGCCACAGCCACCACTCACGCACAACATTTTAGCCTAAATATAACTCGTAAAGCACAGCCAAGGTATAATTATTTCCCCTGACCATTTAGCTGACC
>NW_011889052.1:889510-889867 GCF_000151845.1 Pteropus vampyrus | reverse complement strand
AACTCTGCTCTAATGGAGGAGAAAACAGTGGTACCTTGTAACTTTTGTTTCATTTCTAGTTGAAAGGTCCCCAACCGAATTCCTTGAAGAGAAAATGGCCTACCAGGGGTATCAGAACAGCCAGAACTGGCCAGAAAATACGAACTTTTGCTTTGAACCCGAGCAAGTGATGAATCCTATACAGACCGGTAAGTGTGGGCTTGCCTGCGACTGCCGAATGTGAACTATGATACAAACAGGAAAAGGCCACAGCCACCACTCCCGCACAACATTTTAGCCTAAATATAACTCGTAAAGCACAGCCAAGGTATAATTATTTCCCCTGACCATTTAGCTGACCCTTTCTCCTATCTGTTT
>NW_011889052.1:884458-889460 GCF_000151845.1 Pteropus vampyrus | reverse complement strand
CTATCTGTTTATCTCTTTTTCTGAGTCACATGTCCCCTTGAGTTCTCTCCCCTTCAAAACCTGTTTTGAGTAAATTAACTGAAATTTATATTCATTGAAGACTGAATGATCAGTAGTACCACAGAACCTCGATTCTTCGAAAAAGAATTATTACAGTAATAATAGCACCATTTGTTGAATGCCTGTATGTGCTAGAGGCTTTGTATGCGTATAATATGTTTTTTTTTTTTTTTTAACCTAACTCTGCCAAATATATATTATACTCATTGGACAGAAGAGAAAACCAAGACTCATACCCAATTTCTATAAAATTCAAACTAATATGTAGAGACAAAGAGCGTATCTGCAGTTGCCTAGAGCTGGGAGTGGCGGGAGGACCGGATTGCAGAGGGGCCTCCGTGTCGGAGCTAGCCAGTTTGCGAGCTCATGTCGTTTCTACTTACATATGGCTTTTTTGTTGTTGTTGTCCTTGCTATCTAACTTACAAGGTGTTCATAGCCAGTTCCAAATGACCTAGTAGTTGATGATATGGACTATCCTCTAATTATTGGCTATCCTAGATATATGGCAATTTTTAGAAACAGCTTCATTGAGATTTAATTCGGATACCCATTTAAAATGAACAATTCCGTGGATTTAAGTACATTCCCATGTATACACAGCCATCACCAGAGTCAATTTTAGAACATTTTCATTAGCTCAAGAAGAAACCCTGAATTCTAGATATCACTCACTATCTCCTTAGCTTCCCCAGCCCTAAGCCACCACTGATCTGATTCCTGTCTCTATAAATTTACCTTTTCTGGACATTTCATGTACATGGAATCATATAATACGTGGTCCTTTGTTACTGGCTTTTTTCACTAAGGACATGTTTTCAAGGTCCATGCATTTTATGGCGTAGATCAGCACCTCATTCTTTTTATATGAAAGCGTAGTGTTCCGAGGTACAGGTGCACCACATTTATTCATCAGTTGATGAGCATTTGAGTTGTTTTCGTCGTCTTTTTTTTTTTTTTTTGCTATTGCGAATGATGTTTTAAACATTCACGTACAAGTGTTTGTGTGGACATATGTTTTCATTTCTCTTGGGTATATAGCTACATTGGAATTGCCGATCATATGGTAGCGCTGTGTTCATCATTAAAGGAATTACCAAGCTGTTTTTCAAAATAGCTGCTCCATCTTACATCCCCACCCTAATGCATGAGGTTTGCAGTTCTTCCTCATTCTTGACACCACTCGACCCTACCTTTTTTGAAATTATAGCTAACCTAATGGTTGTGAAATGATATGTCATCGTGATTTTGATTTGCATTTTCCTAGTGACTAACGATGTTTATTGTCTTTTTTTTAATCTTTCATGTGCTTTTTGGTCATTCGTATATCTTCCTTGGAGAAATGTTTATTCAGATCCTTTGCCGAGTTTTTAATTGGTTTGTTTGTCATTTTATTGTGCTCTAGAGTTCTATATGTATATTCTATGTACTAGACCCTTATTAGATTTATGATTTGCAAATATTTTCTCCCATTTTGTGGGTTGTATTTAATTTTTTGCTAGTGTTTTCTGATGCATAAAAGTTTTTAATATCTAAATCTAATTTATCTGGTTTTCCTTTTGTTGCTCAGGCTTTGCTGTCATGTCTAAGAATCCACCACCAAATCTGAGGTCGTGAAGATTTATTCTTACATTTTCTTCTAAAATTTTTATAATTTTAGTTTTTGTATTGAGGGTGGCTTTGAACCCCCATAAGTTAACTTTTTTTATATGGTGAGGGGCAGGGGTCCAAATTCATTCTTTTGCATGTGGATATCCAGTAGTCCCAGCTCAATTTTTTAAAAAGACAGTTCTTTTCCTGTTGAATGGTCTTGGCACCCTTGTCGAAAATCTGTTGACCATAGACATATGGTTTCTCAGCTCTTAGTTTTATTCTACTGATCTGTGTTTCTGTCTTCATGCCAGTACTGTACTGTCACGATTGCTGTCACTTTTTGGTAAGTTTTGCAGTTGGGCAGTGAGAGTCTTCTTCCTACTTTGTTTTGTTTTTTTTTTTTTATTTTCATGATTGTTTGTCTATTCTGGGTCCTTTGCAATTCCACATGATTTTAGAATTAGCTCATCAGTGTCTATCAAGAAATCAGCTGGGATGCTGAGAGCAATTGCATTGCATCTACAGATCAGTTTTGAGAGTTTTGCCACCTGAGATCTTCCAGTCCATAAACGTGGACTGTTTTTCCATTTATTTACATCTTATTTCTTCCAGCTATATTTTTGTAGTTCTCAGAGTGCACATTTTATACTCCCTTTATAAAGTTTGTTCCTAATATTTTATTCTTTTGACACTATGAATGGAATTTTCTTAATTTCATTTTCAGATTGTTCATTACAACGGTAAGGCTGTCTAACTGATTTTAGCATATTGATCTTGTATCTTCCAACCTTGCTGACCTCATTAGTTCTAGTAGTCTTTTAGTGGATTCCTTAGGATTTTCTATATATAAGACTATGTCATCTACAAATAGAGTTTTACTTCTTCCTTTCCAATCTGGATGCCATTTATTTCCTTTTCCAGCCTAGTTGTTCTAGTTAGAAACTTTAGTACAATGTTAAATAAAAGATGAGAAGTGGATGAGAACCTTCTTGGTTTGTTGTTAGAGGGAAAGCATCCAATCTTTCACCATCAAATGTGGTGTTAGCGGAGGGTTTTGTTTTGTTTTGTTTTGTTTTTAATGCCTACAGCACCTGGTCTTCCTAGGTGGTCTCCCATCCAAGTACTAACCAGGCCCGACCCTGCTTAGCTTCCGAGATCAGACGTCGGGCTTGTTCATGGTGGCATGGCCGTAGACCGTGGACTGTGGCTCCAATGGTGTGTGAATCCAGGACCTTCTGCGTGTAAAGCAGACTTGCTAACCGCTACACTGTGGAAACATGTCCTATAATTCTTTTTATATGCTCACATATATATTAACACTTGTTGAGGATTTTTGCATCCATGTTCAGAAGAGATATTGGTCTGTAGTTTTCTTGTCTAGTGTTGGTGTCAGGGTAATGCTGGTCTCAGAATGAGTTGGGAAGTGTTCTCCCCTCTTCAATTTTTTTGAAAGAGTTTGTGAAGAATTGGTTGTAATTCTTCATTAAATGTTTGGTAGAATTAATCAGTGAAACCTTCTCAGCCAGCGTTTTACTCTGTGAGGAGTTTTTAATTACTTATTCAAGTCAGAAAGAAGAAGAACCAGCAAGGATAACTTCAAAGGAATGGCCACTTTTGAGATTGAAGAAAACTCGGAAGACTTTAAAGTCCTGAAAGTCAAGGGTGGTAGCCAACCTCCAAGGTGGCTGCAATGATCCCTCCCTCCTGGTATTCACACCTCGATATAGTCGTCTCCCACACTGTGCCAGCTTGGTCTATGTGACCGATAGAATAGATGGCAGAAATAATGGTATGTCATTTTTAAGATTAGATTACAAAAGACATTGTGGCTTCTGTCTAGATCACTCTGGGTTCGTTCACCCTGGCCATAGCCAGCTGCTGCGGAGAGGCAAACACGGGGGAAACAGTGGTCTCAAGTCAGCAGCCGTGTGAGTAAGCCATTGGGTAGGCAGGCTCTCCAGCCCCAGCCAAGTCGTCACGTGATCACAGCCTTGGCCAGCGCCTCCACTGCAGCCTTGTGAGACACCCTAATTAGTGGAGGTAGGGCAGAAATAGATTCTAGGAGACATTGTGAAGGTCACAACAACTGGATTTTCTGGTGAATTGGGTGTGGTGTATGAAAGAGGAGTCAAGGATGACTCCAGTGTTTTTTACCAAAAAATGCCATTAGGAGTGGGAAGACTGTATGAGGAGTGGTTTGAGAATCATGCCACATTTTGGCTTTATTCTACACATTAAGAACTGGCGCTTCGATATAAAATTCAGGAAATTAAGGTCTAGATGGCCGGAGATATAAATTTGAGTGTCATTAATTTATAGGTAGAATTTTAAATTGTGAGATTGGAAGATACAAGATCACTAAGCGAGGGAATGTAGTCGATGGACAAAAAAGGTGTTCCTCCCTCCTCCAGCCGCTCAGTTTTTTAGTCTTAGCTTAAATATTTATTGAGCAAAGACCTTCCTTGACTTGAACTAAAATGCACTCCTCTGCTAAAGATTCTCAACCTCGACCTTGTACCTCTTTGGGACATTAGAGCATGCAGGGTCTGCCATACTGTAGGTACACAGTAAACAAGTAATGAATAAATGACAGGAATTTGTAGAAATCACTTATTGTTACATGTGATTTAGCAATCTCCTGTCCTGACGTGCCAGCCATACAACAGCTATTCTCCTCGATGCTTTAAGCATCCTGTTTTCCTTCAGTGGAAACGTGAGAGGCCGAGCCAGCAGCAGCTCTACTTCTCCCTGGGGGAGACCCGGAGGACGCATGTGTGTAACCTCTCGCATAGTCAGCTCCCCTGCTGTTCTGAAGAAGCAGCATCGGGGCCTCCTCCACCCCGCAAAAGTTCTAGGTCTGCCTTGTCTTTGTTCTGGTTCCCCAGCTGTCCTGAACCCCCTTACTAGAAGAGGGCAGTGCAACTGCCTCCGAGCCCCAGGAAAGAACATTCTCTCCAGGCTTGGGCTTTTCTGCAGCCTCCTCTGACAGCTGAAGTACCTTAAGGGGGTGAGTCGTTAGCATCACCAAGGAACTACAATGCAGATTCTTAGGGACCAGAAATCTGTGTCTTTACGTCTTCAGGGTAACCTGTGCTAAATTTTGAGGTCGTCTTCAAGAGCAGAATTATTGCTTGGCCTGACTAGCTTTGCTCTTTTTTCTTGTAAGAAGGCACACAGTTTACCTGATGTTTTGAGTGCCTTTTCTCATCCCTGCTTAGTCTAGTATTTCTCCTCTCGAGATGCCCGCTGTTCACCATCTCACTTAGGAAGCTTTGAAATGCAGTTTTCTTCTTGATGTCTATGTGAGGTAAAAATGTCTTTTTTTTTTTTTAAACTGTCTTTTTTTTTTT
>NW_011889052.1:877701-884408 GCF_000151845.1 Pteropus vampyrus | reverse complement strand
TTTTTTTTTTTTTTTTTTTTTTTTTTAAATAACCTAAAGTGAATGTCTACGTAAAAATATATTGAAAGTTTAATTGTACCTGTACATTTACCTTTTGGTAGACTGTAGACTTGAGCATTGTTGTTCTTTTACTTCTGTATATTTGTTGTCTGTTTGATTTAGAGAATCTTAATCAAATCTTAGAGAATATGAGATGATATATTTTTAACTCATAACAAATGAATTCGTGAATATTTAGATTCATTACCATGTTCAGTCACATTATCGCCATTTGTTTTAACGTTCTATTGACACCACATGTGTAACTAATCAATATTCATCACAGGATAACAAGGCGCGCTGTCTTCGTAGTCGTATTCATGGGGAATGAGTTTTGAATTCCTTCTTTATTCCAGATCCCTTTAAGGTGCACCGTGATGATGGCCTCGAAGATTTGCTCTTTTTCCCCAGTGGAACAGCCAGCACTTCAGCCTTTACAGAACAAAACGAGCCCCTGAAAGACAGTTACGGTATGCCTTCTCTAACTGGATTTCTTTCTTAACTCCAGACAGTTAACACAGCCGTCACCCCATCACCTTTGAAGTGAACCATGGCGAAACAAGGCGAAGTCATGTTTAGGGGCTCTGGCTGGGACGAGCGGCTTTCTAGAGCAATCACGAGAGGGAATGCTCAGTTGGGTTCTCACCCTGCTGACCTCCTCTCAGGGGATCTTGAATCCTGTATCCTCAGGCCAGGTTCTGTCTGTACTGTTTACTGCCTCGTGGCCTCCCTAAACTTTGGTTTCTTTATCAGACACTAGTTCCTACCTTAAAGTTGTGATGATTAGATAAAAGCATGTAAAAGCACTTCCGCATCACCGTCCATTACATAGTAAACATTAAACAGGTCTTCGTTATCAACTAGTAGTGTCCTCATTTCTGGTTTTGTATAACTTTTAACAGGAATGTGGTCAGGGTTCTGAAGGGGAAGTTCACCCATTCTACCTCTATACCCCTTACGTTTTCAGCCTGGGACTCTTAACAAAATGACAGATTAACAAGAGAAGAACAAATAGTTTATTAATGCATACGGCATACACCACACAGGAGAAAAGTAACTCAGTTGCTTAGAGTTTCAGTTTCTGTAGCATCTTCGACAAAAAACAAATTTGTAGAGAAATGACAGGACAAAGGGAAGCGATTTTAGGCTTCAAAAACGGGCAAACTGGGAAGGTGAATGCGAGGGAGCCGAGTAAGGTTTGTTTGCAGACGTCTCTGGCTGGTAAGAGTTTATCTCCAGTAAAAGAATTTATGGCCTGCCTTTAGGCAGAAAGTAGGGAGCTTTTTCTAGGTTGCTGTTGCTTTGTTGCCCTCAGCTCAAAATGGGTTTTCAGTCAAAGGGGCATATTTTAGGGTGACATATTCTGATTTCCTGTAGTGCCCCCCATCAGTAAGTCCCACTTCAAACTGCTTATTATTCTGTATTTGTAAAGATCCTGGCTAATGATATGTTTAATTGAGGCTTTTCATTGGACTCTTGGGAGAAAGATGTTAAATGAGTTGGCTTTGATGCTACCCAGCTACTCTCCTCATACTTTGAATTTGGCTTCCACGCCTCTTTTTTCGCTCACTCGTTAGTGAGTCATTCACAGTCATTCAGTTGCGTTGACTTCTTCCTTCACGGCATCTTTGGCATCTTTGTTCTCTTCCTTTTTGCTCCCTCTGCTTTTCCCCAGCATTAACCCCTGTCACTTCACACCTAGACCCCCTCAGTAGTCTCCTGACAGACTTCCTGCTCCCTTTTAAAATTCATTCTGAATAGACCTGCTCTATTGATCACCCCAAAGAGTCCCTGTTCTGTATTCATCATCTCATTTTCATGATTAAGACCTTAAGACACCTATTTTTTTTTCTCTTCAAGGCTGATTTCTCTGGCTTTCCAGATCCTTTTCCATTGTTTTAATCTCGTTTTCCCTCACTGGTATGCAAGATCTCTTTGCATCAAACTGACCATATAGTCCTAGAACTAACCTTATATAGTCCCTTATAGTCCTGTTGGCACCTTCATCTTCTTTCTGGCTCTCCATCCTTGAAACTGGCTACTCTCTCATCTCTTCCTGCTCTTGCTTTTTCTCTGAAGCCTCCTGTGATTATTCTGGTCCTCGTGGTTGTTTATAAACTCTTATACCACCTAGTTCATATTATACATTTTGCATTATTTGATATATGTCAATCTTGCCTCTCTAGGTAAATTATAATAATCTTGATGGCAAGGACCATCAATAGGTTATTAAAACCCCTAGTCTGGTAGTGGACAGCATAATAATCATCCTTTTACATTGTCTAGTTCTAAATAATTTGCAAAGCGTTTTCATAAAATTGTCTTCTAATGTTGGAAGAGGGTATTAATCTCATTTTGCAGATGAGGAAATTAAGACTCACAGTTCCTTATTATATATTTCGATGTTGGACATAGAGCTCAATCTTTGGTATTTTGAATCTTTGTAATATGCTCTAGAAGGTAGCCAATCAACATTGACTCGTGACACTGCAGAGACATAGTCTATTAAGAAATAGCCAAAACCTGGAGAATAACAGCAGTTTTTAATGTAAAACCTTCTTGCTTTGTTTTTCATTGGTCCTTAGGTCTACATCTTTATGGCAGTATATAAAGTTGATTTTAAATATTAAATGCCTCGTATGCCAACTGTTATTTAAAAAATGGGGGTCAGGGGGGAAGATAGAATTCATGATAAATTTCCACAGTGACAGATGATTCCTAGAATTATTGGGGCGATCACATTATAAGTTATAAAAATGTCGAATCGCTATGTTGTACACCTGAAACTAATATAACCAATATAAGATTGTATACCAACTATACTTAATAAAACATAAGTTTAAAAATAAATATATAAAAAATAAAATGATTTATTAAAAAAAATAAAATACTCCCCCCCCCGCCAATGTTGACCGAGTTTTGAAAATATGTTTGTTTGTGTTTCGATATTAGGCCTGTTTCCCTGTGACACATTCATTCCCGCAGCTGTCGTACCTCAGGGGTGGCCCGTGGGAGCTCCAGACGCCCCACAAGCGGGAGTCTTCATTTCTCCAGAGGCCACGCAACCTCTGCAGCCTACGGCAGGTAAATTATTAGAACCCTTCTTTATTAATTAATGGTTAGAGTATCAACTATCAATATAAATCAGCAGACTTATTTTTTAGCAGCATACAGCAGTATAGATAAAAATTTCGGAACTATCGCAGATGTTTTTAAACTTATATTACTGATTTCACAACTAGAGGAATTAATTTGTAGTGGAAATACAAGATCTAGGGTTAATGGGCAACGAAAATCTTTTTTTAATTCAGTGCGGATTTAGAATTTTAGAGTTTTTTTTCTTGGTGTCCCACAAGTTCCCTTTCTGACACTAATCGTGTACCTGTGTTTTTTTCTCTTCTTTGCCTTTTCTCTTCCACTGTTTTTTCTCCCAATGTCCTATTCTTCCAAGTATTGAGACTGGTAGAGTAGGCACAAATGCATTAACAAGACAGTTTCTGAGTTATGTTTAGGGCGTTATGGTCACAAAAGCTAGATAGTCCTGTGCTCTATGAAAGTAAGTTTTGAATGCAGGGCTATGAGCAGACAATGATGGGTCCTAAATTTCCAACTTCCTTCCTTTAGAGCCAGCCCAGCTGGTAGAAATGCCATCAGCAGAAGACAGGGCACCAGCAAAAACATTGGAAGAAATGATGGGATTGAAGCCTGCTGACGTGGCACCATCTAGAGAAACGGAGATGGCCTTAGCCAAGGACATGGCACCAGCCACAGAAACAGAGGTGGTATTGGCTAAAGACGTGGAACCGCCTACCGAAGAAGATGTGGCACTTGGAAAGGACATAGAATCATTCATCGAATCCGACATGGCCCTAGTCAAGGATGTGGCACTACCCGCAGAAACAGAGGAAGCCCCAGTCAAGGACAGAACACTATCCAAAGAAACGGAGAGGGCACCACCTATAAAAATGGATGTGGCCCCAGCTGAGGACGTGGTACCACCCACAGACAGAGAGATGGCCACAGCCGAGGGTATGGTATCACTCTCAGAAAAAGAGATGGCACTGGCTAAGGACTTTGTATCATCCACAGAAATGTCTTCAGCCAAGGAGTTGGCTTTGTCCTCAGAAACCGAAGTGGCCTTAGTCAAGGACATGACTCCGTCTCCAGTAACAGAAGTGGCCCTGGTCAAGGATGTGGCTCCACTCCCAGAAATAGAGATGTCCCTGGGCAAGGATGTGGCTCCATCCCAAGAAAAAGAGGTGGCCCTGGTCAAGGGCATGGCTCCATCTCCAGTACCAGAGGTGGCCCTGGGCAAGGACATGGCTCCATCTCTAGTACCAGAGGTGGCCCTGGGCAAGGACATGGCTCCATCTCTAGTACCAGAGGTGGCCCTGGGCAAGGACATGGCTCCATCTCCAGTATCAGAGGTGGCGCTGGGCAAGGACATGGCTTCAGCCCCAGAAACAGAGATGGCCCTGGGCAAGGATGTGCCTCTGCGTCCAGAACCAGAGATAGCCCTGACTAAGGGTGTTGTCTTGCCCTCAGAAATGGAGGTGGCATCAGTTCCAGTTAAGGACATGGAAGCTGTACGGACACAGGAAGAAATACATGGGGATTCCCAGTTAGGGTCTCTCCAGAACGAGGGGCATTCCGCTGCACCCGCTTCCATGATTCCACCAGGTACGGACTTAACTCACTCGGTATTTCTGTCTGCCAGGGTACAGTCCCCGGAAGGGTCAGGGACAAACATCATGCCAAGTAAAATAAAGACAGTACTTTGCAAATCCATGCCCGCTCCTACTCTCCTAGGTGATTATTTTTCACCTTCGCCTTCCTCCAGCCTCCAGCACCTTCTGCGTCCGTCCGTATTCGCTGCTGATCTTTCTATTTTCCTCATAGATAATTGAAGCAGTAAGCGACTGTCCATGGCCATCTGTCAGTCATTTACCTGACTCCTTGTGTCTGTGTGCGCGGACTCGGCCTGCCTCCCTGCCCGTCAGGCCGCCCTCTCTGTCGTGCACGAGCTCCCATCTCTTTTTGCCGGCTTAAGCACATCGCCCCAGCCCTTCTCTCCTTTCTTGACTCTCGCCAGTTTTTTTTCCCCTTTCCATTGGATCATTCCCACCAGCATACAAACATTTCTTTTTTTCCCCATCTTAACTAGAAAACAAAAGCCGCGCCCCCCCCCGCCCCCCCGGCCCAACTCCACCTTCCAAAACTTCCACTCCATTTTCTGCTGCCCTGACAGGAGCAGCCCTCATTCCTGCAAAACTGTTTCCGTTGCCAGTTTCTGGAACGTGGAGAAATCACTGAAACTGTGCTTTTTCTCAAACCCGCATCGTGTTTACTATTACTTTTAGAACCGGTCTCAGCCACGGGCCAGAAGTGTCACGTGCCAGCAGATGAGGAGCCTGTGCTGGAGAAACCAGAGCAAAAGAAGCCATTGGATAGTCAGTCTTCGGAGTTTTCTTCAGAGACCTCGGGTAAGTTGGGAAAGTGCAGCGGACTCTGAATTCGCTGAAACTGGACGGTGGCAGTGTAGACAGTGTTCCCGGCTGGATGCTGGTAATCGGCAGTCCCATTTATGAGGTCAGTTCTCTTTCTTAGACAGATTTTTGTCTTGCCAAGGCAGAAAGTCAGCTGGTTATTACATACATTTAAATGATCACTGCATCACCTCAGGACACTTACATTTTAATCCTGGTTACCTGTTCGCTGTTCGGTCCCGCGTGGTCTCAGGTTATTTAAGCTCCCTGTATCTCAGTTTACTCAGCTTTAAGAGGAATATATTGGTCCCCTATTCCGTAAACCCTGCTGGTTGCAGTGTGTTTCACAGCCCAGCAGCATCTGCATTGCCTGGTAGCTTGTTGGAAATACACCACCTTGACTCCACCGCAGACCTTCTGAATCATAATATGCCTTTTCACAAATTTTCCAGATAATTCTTATATACATTCAACTTTGAGAGGTACTGCTATATGACACTTTCTAACTTAAAGTTCGATTATTCATTGAACGTTAATTTAAGATGGCGCGGTTTTTGTTGTAAGCCTGAAACGTGCGTGTGATCATCGACTTGAGTCTCCACGTACTTTTCTGTGACTGTGATTGGAATATGAACTGGAGGGGAGGGACCATGACTTATTTCACTTACAATCTCTGGTGCTTTGCATACCATCTAGCACCAAGAAAGAGCAGAGTAAACGTTCGGGTTTTTTAAAATGTTGTTTTAGTGACTCAACATATCAATAAAGATTTATCCAGTTCTTACTGTATACAGAGTACAGCATGCTAAGACATGTGGATGTTTAAGTCCGGGTCCTTGTTATCTATTATAGCCCGGATGGCAAGAGAGGTTCCGGGACATGAACTCTGAAACCAAAGATTTACATAATAATTGAATAAAATAGTATAAGAGACGGCACCAAATAACTGCTGATTAATTGCCAAATTAAATGTTACAAATGCTGAAGCCTAGCAATTTTTTGAGAGAAGGAATAATTGACCTGAGGTGTTAAATAAATGAATGGTAGGATTCAGAGGACTTTAGAGCGGTAAAGACAAAAACAAAGGTACTGTGTAAGTATTTTAATATTCTTCGAAGTCATTTCATCGAGTCGGACTTGACAAGCACTGTCCTAGACCTGCTCTTAGTGAACTCTTCCTCG
>NW_011889052.1:872127-877651 GCF_000151845.1 Pteropus vampyrus | reverse complement strand
AAAAGAAGCCATTGGATAGTCAGTCTTCGGAGTTTTCTTCAGAGACCTCGGGTAAGTTGGGAAAGTGCAGCGGACTCTGAATTCGCTGAAACTGGACGGTGGCAGTGTAGACAGTGTTCCCGGCTGGATGCTGGTAATCGGCAGTCCCATTTATGAGGTCAGTTCTCTTTCTTAGACAGATTTTTGTCTTGCCAAGGCAGAAAGTCAGCTGGTTATTACATACATTTAAATGATCACTGCATCACCTCAGGACACTTACATTTTAATCCTGGTTACCTGTTCGCTGTTCGGTCCCGCGTGGTCTCAGGTTATTTAAGCTCCCTGTATCTCAGTTTACTCAGCTTTAAGAGGAATATATTGGTCCCCTATTCCGTAAACCCTGCTGGTTGCAGTGTGTTTCACAGCCCAGCAGCATCTGCATTGCCTGGTAGCTTGTTGGAAATACACCACCTTGACTCCACCGCAGACCTTCTGAATCATAATATGCCTTTTCACAAATTTTCCAGATAATTCTTATATACATTCAACTTTGAGAGGTACTGCTATATGACACTTTCTAACTTAAAGTTCGATTATTCATTGAACGTTAATTTAAGATGGCGCGGTTTTTGTTGTAAGCCTGAAACGTGCGTGTGATCATCGACTTGAGTCTCCACGTACTTTTCTGTGACTGTGATTGGAATATGAACTGGAGGGGAGGGACCATGACTTATTTCACTTACAATCTCTGGTGCTTTGCATACCATCTAGCACCAAGAAAGAGCAGAGTAAACGTTCGGGTTTTTTAAAATGTTGTTTTAGTGACTCAACATATCAATAAAGATTTATCCAGTTCTTACTGTATACAGAGTACAGCATGCTAAGACATGTGGATGTTTAAGTCCGGGTCCTTGTTATCTATTATAGCCCGGATGGCAAGAGAGGTTCCGGGACATGAACTCTGAAACCAAAGATTTACATAATAATTGAATAAAATAGTATAAGAGACGGCACCAAATAACTGCTGATTAATTGCCAAATTAAATGTTACAAATGCTGAAGCCTAGCAATTTTTTGAGAGAAGGAATAATTGACCTGAGGTGTTAAATAAATGAATGGTAGGATTCAGAGGACTTTGGAGCGGTAAAGACAAAAACAAAGGTACTGTGTAAGTATTTTAATATTCTTCGAAGTCATTTCATCGAGTCGGACTTGACAAGCACTGTCCTAGACCTGCTCTTAGTGAACTCTTCCTCGGAGGTCGGACCCACGCTGCATTGACGTGGAGGCAGGAGGTTGGACCAGTTGACCTCTTGAAACTTCCAAGGGTGCTTCTCTCGATCGTTTTAATTTGTTACTCTACTCGACAATGTGTCTATGTTTCTGTCTTTGGGGAAGTACATTTGGAACAGAACATTTGTCTTTCAGTGTAGGAGGCTCTGGTTCCGGAATGATGAGAATTTTTCTCTGGCCAAAATACTAATTCAGTATCTTTTTTCTTTTCTTCCTCTTCTTCTCCTTTTTTTTCCCCAGTAGCATAAGTCCGGCCTTCTGGTCTGTTTCCCAGAATTGACCTGGTTAGTTTGACAAGTAATTAGTATAATATTGGTGATAGATTCTTAGAATTATAAATTCTAAGATCATACATATTTCATTTAATTAATTTATAAATATCACCAAAAAGAGTCAAGAGCTTACCATCTTTGCAGAATTGGGAATTGTGTACCTAGTAAACTAATGACAAATATAAATATCAGATGAGATTAATAGGCAGTAAGCGCTCATTATAGGAGTTAGAAAATCTCAGAATTTCTTTTCTCTAGTTTTAAATATATTGTAAATATGTTTGAAAAAAACGTGGCTTTACCCGAGATGATGATCTTTGTTAAATATTTGCTAATCCCAGTTAAGGGTGAGAAATGTTTTGGAAAAAGCTGTTTTCCTAAATGCATTAGAATGTGGGTTGGCGAAAATAGACTACTTAAACGAGTCACTAAAGAGACATTTTTTTTAGAGACACAGTAACAAGGAGTTTTCTGTTTGGAATTTTGGCCACCCTCGTGTGTTGCAGGTACCGTCCCCACACAAGCCAGACAAGTGTGCAGACCCAGGGACCGCAGGCCCGCCCGGCCCAGGCCCGCCCGGGGCCCTCCTGAGCTGCCGGGAGGCTCTTCTCCACAGAAGACTCTCGATTCCGGGCCGGGCCCCTTCTCTTTGTCCGAGTCGGGCTGGGTCTCCGGTTCATTTTCTTGTGGTGAGCCCGGGAACCCAAGGAAAACTAGTCATGGTGACGTCCTTGAACCCCAGAGGGACTTTGGCAGGGAGGCCTGGGATATAGAAAGCACAGCAATGATGATGAAGAAGAAAAAGAAGAAACCGAAGCAAAAGAGATACTCTCAGCCCCGGGCTGGGGGGCCTTGGGGTGACGACAGTGCAAAAGATCCTAAAGGCCGTCCCTTTGCAGCCGACCCACAAAAACCAGATGTTCTCCCCAGCCCGTCCACCGCTGTGGGCACGGAATATGGACCGGCATCAGGAGAAGACCTCAGAAAGGACCGTGACATTGACTCGAAAACAGCCAAGCCGGTAGCCGAGAGCTGTGTCGCAGAAAGCCTCGGTGTTCCTTCGTGTCCTTTGGAAGAACCGATAAAGTCTCAGCCCACGCTGAGAGTAGAGGCGGAGGTCAAAGGCAGCAAGGCAGGACCTCAGAGCCGAGATGGGAAGTCGCTGCAGCAAGGCGAAGGCACTCCTGAGGATCAAATGCAGACCCTCGGCTCGCTCGGACTGCAGGCGCCCCCGACGGAAGTCTCTGCACACAAAGGAGAAATTCCTTCGGAGGGCAGACCCAGAGAGGGTTGCTCTCCTGTCTTGGACCAAGAGGCCGTGGGGACGATTTCAAAACCCACGGCAGCAAAAGAGCTGCCTAATTCGATACCCACTTTGACAGCATGTAGTCCATTAGGAAGGAGTCTGACAGAAGGGAAAGATGCAAGGAAAGTGACTGACCTACAGAATGACAGACAGAAAGAGTCCTCCGAAGGGGCCGAGCAGGTTAAAGAACTGCACAAGGAAGCTTTGCCCCAGCAAAGACAGGGGACGAGCGTCTTAGCTTCTGAGCAGCCGCAGGACGGGGCGGTGGTTCAGGTTCCTGGGCCGGGGAGTGAACCATTTAAGAGGATGGCAGGTGATGGCAAAAGCAGGAAGGGAAGGGGGAGTTCCGGGAAAGCGAGAGCAGGTTCCGGGAAGGGAAGAGCAAGGGCTGAGACGCCCTTCCTTCCACACGGCCAGGAGGACGGCGGAGCTGTTCTTGTGCCGAGTGAGCCAGACCCTCAAACTGAAAGAACTCCTGCCGTGGAAAAGAGGGAGGAGCATCCAGGGATCATGGCTGATCCCCCTGAGTCGGGGGTGATGGGGAAACCTAAGGAGACCGCTGACCCTAGCAGGGCAGGCACCTTGCAGGCATCGGTTCCTTTGGGAAATGGGGCAGGCATGACTCAGACGTCTGGGGCTCGAACAGATGGAGGAGCTATAGCCACACATCCAGGTGTCGGTAACCAGGGCAAGGCAGAAAAGTGTCCTTGGATGGATCGTGAGGCAGCTCCCTGGTTTTCTGAAAGGCCTAAAAAAAGAAACAATGAAGGCAAAACCAAAAAGTTTAAAAATAGTTATTCCGCACATCCCGCTAGAATGGAGAGCAAGGAGGAACTCCTCAGCCCAGCTTTTGTAGAGAAAGGAGAGGCTGGTAGCACTGCCCTTCAGAACGAGGAGCCGGGACTCACTTTTCCTATGGATCATGAGCCTTTGTCCTCACATACATCAGATGCCTCCACAGCGGAAGCAGTTGACCGAAAGGGTGGAAACGTTGAGGTTAATTCTTTTGAGCTTGGGGTTCTTGGTGGGAACAAAACACACACAGTCAAGGATTCTGCTGTTACCGAAGCAGCTACCAAGGTGACAGATGTGAGCCGCCAAGACCTAACCCAGGGGGCAGGATTCGTTCCCGCAGTCCTGCCTGAGGAGCATAAGACAGCCGCAGCCGAGGGGCACGCCGCAGCGGCGGACAAACCAAATAAAAGGAATAATGGCGAAAAAAGTAAAAAGGCTAAAAATAGTTTTCCCGAGAAGCACATTCTAGAGAATGAGACAGATGCAACAAAAGCGCATGTTCCCATAGAAGCCACAGGGGTTCACAGCATTGAAGGAATGGGCTTTGTGGACGAAAATAGGAATATTACATTTACCTGCCCCAGGATACAGCCAGGGGTGATAAATAAGACAGTCCCTGTAGAGGCTCTGGACTCAGCAGCCTGTGAAAAACTGCCCACTCCTGCTTTTCAAGTAGTAAAGGAAGGTGATTCCTTTCCAGACACCTTGGCAGAAAGTAGGCAAGAGACAGCTCCGGCCCATACTTCCGAATTATTAGCGGTAGATAATGGCAGCAAAGTTGGAGTCCCAGATCGAGAAAGCCCCAAGGCTCCCTCTGCTGTGACGCCTTCTGCAGGCCCAGGAGGAGGCGCCCTGCCTTCTACAGCATGCGCGGAAACGCGTAGGGGTCCTGGAGATAAGGGTCTTGAGAACGAAGGTGAGCTTGCTGATCCCATGATAAGTGAAGCAGGGACAGGTGGAGGGGGTGTGACAGGTGCATCTGAGTCAGTGCCCAGTGGTGCATCTGAGCATTCGACAGAGGAAGTCACAGAACTAGCGAAGGGGCGCTTTTCTGGAGTGCCGGCGGACGGCCAGAGCCGCCCAGGTGACGTCAGAGGCCTAGAAGCATGTGCAGATAGGAGTAATTTCCCAACGTACCCAGTAAACAAAAAGAAAGAACGTGAGAAAGGCTCTGCTCCAGTTCAGATTCCTGATGTACTAGGAGACAAAGCACAAGGACCCCATTCCCGTGAAGACCAAAACGCTGAGGGTAGAGAGGCCAGGGGCCCCCCGAGTTTGAATAAGGAAGTGGATGTGACTCCTTTGCCTCCAGAAAGTGAAAAGTGTACATTAGAAGTAATCAGCCTGGCTTCTAAAGTCACAGAACTGGAAGATGTCTCTGTGCCAACACCGGAACTCCAGTCAGATTTCTCAGATGGCAGAGTCGAAGCCTCCCCTCCGAGGCTGATGGATACGTTAGCACTGAATGCTTGCAAGGAGCTTCAGCCCCCGGGCCCCCAAGATAGGATCTCTGAGGCACATGGGAAAATGATGGAAGAGCCTGAACCAGAGGCCCTGGCAGAAGGGAAGAAGGAAGACAAAAGCAGGACGGCAGAACCAGTGAAAGGCTACATGAGACCCACCAAGTCCCGGGGACTGCCTCCATCTTTGCCGAAGTCTACAGTCCAGGAACGAGAGAGGCCCAAGCCAGCGAAGGCCAGCGGTATGGCCCTGCCATGGGCAGTGTGTGTGCGTGTGGCTTTTGACTCAGCATCCGAGAGGCAAAGAGCTTGTGCTTTGGTTCCATCCAGACTCTAATCGTCCTTGTTGTTAATCATTGATTTGTTGGCATGAAAACGTGTAACTGCTAATTACGTGTTATCTTCAGCCAAGGCATGTC
>NW_011889052.1:870271-872077 GCF_000151845.1 Pteropus vampyrus | reverse complement strand
GTACCCAGTAAACAAAAAGAAAGAACGTGAGAAAGGCTCTGCTCCAGTTCAGATTCCTGATGTACTAGGAGACAAAGCACAAGGACCCCATTCCCGTGAAGACCAAAACGCTGAGGGTAGAGAGGCCAGGGGCCCCCCGAGTTTGAATAAGGAAGTGGATGTGACTCCTTTGCCTCCAGAAAGTGAAAAGTGTACATTAGAAGTAATCAGCCTGGCTTCTAAAGTCACAGAACTGGAAGATGTCTCTGTGCCAACACCGGAACTCCAGTCAGATTTCTCAGATGGCAGAGTCGAAGCCTCCCCTCCGAGGCTGATGGATACGTTAGCACTGAATGCTTGCAAGGAGCTTCAGCCCCCGGGCCCCCAAGATAGGATCTCTGAGGCACATGGGAAAATGATGGAAGAGCCTGAACCAGAGGCCCTGGCAGAAGGGAAGAAGGAAGACAAAAGCAGGACGGCAGAACCAGTGAAAGGCTACATGAGACCCACCAAGTCCCGGGGACTGCCTCCATCTTTGCCGAAGTCTACAGTCCAGGAACGAGAGAGGCCCAAGCCAGCGAAGGCCAGCGGTATGGCCCTGCCATGGGCAGTGTGTGTGCGTGTGGCTTTTGACTCAGCATCCGAGAGGCAAAGAGCTTGTGCTTTGGTTCCATCCAGACTCTAATCGTCCTTGTTGTTAATCATTGATTTGTTGGCATGAAAACGTGTAACTGCTAATTACGTGTTATCTTCAGCCAAGGCATGTCGTGTGTCCAGCCCCAGGAGGCTGGGGACTTGGTCGCATGCCTTTTTACCTAGCACTGAACCTCAAGTTTTAGGGGAAGTTGAATTTCAAGCAGTGAATTGTTTCGCAGAAGGCCAATTACCATCCACTATCCTTAGTTTTTTTTTTTTTTTTAAGTGTGCCTCCTACGTGTAAAGTTTACAGCCAAATTATAATTATTATTTTATAAGGAGGAGAAAAGAAAACATTTCACATCCAACTGTGTGCGTGGGATTTCTTTTTTGTCAGTATGTACATATCTTGTGCTAATGGGACTAAATATCCAAATTGCTTTTAGATTAAATGAATACGGGCTGCCTTTGGTGAGGACATGGTAGCCTCCGACCAGCATCGGTAGGCACAGACTTGGCGTTTCTAGTAGTGGGACGTGTGTCTCAGTGATGCAGCCACATCTTTGACCAGTTTGTCGCTTACAGCCATTGGCCCACGGCTGCATGCAGGGCAGAGTTTCAAGCATACTCTACGCCCACGGGCTAGTCTATAAAACTTGCCCACGTAGGATTCCTCATAATTTTGCCCCTTTGGGCTCTAATCAGTCAAGTAATTAGAATGAGATTGAGAAGGATGATTCCTTAAAGACATAGTTGTTTCTTCCCTGAAAAGTATACATCTAATCATGACTTACTTCCCTGAGCCTCGCCTTCAAAAAATTGTTCTGGCCTTTGAGGTTTTTCACAACTTACAAATGATACTGTTTCCTAATCACTGCTTCCCAGCGTGCATGACGCAGCTACTAACTACAGAAATAAAAACCCCAGTTGGCCTCAGGAGCCGGTTGGATGGAGTTTTGGAGAGGCCTCGTCCCTGGGTGGGGGATGGTGTCCTGCATGCTGCAAACTCGTCTGGGGACAAGTGCATGCGGGGCCCGTGCTGCACCTGAGTTTGCACCGGTCAGGAGCACAGGCTGCGTGTGTAGGGAATGCCCAAGCCTGTTACTCGCCTAAGATGTTCTCAACTCCTCTGTTTTTGTCTCCTTCCTTTTATTAGCTGCCCTGTTGCCAAGGCAGAACGTGCAGTCAGAC
>NW_011889052.1:865725-869748 GCF_000151845.1 Pteropus vampyrus | reverse complement strand
CTTTTCTGTATTAGAAACAAGGTGTATAAATTATCCTCATATATATATTTATGATTAATGATTACTGATTGCCACACTTGTGCAGGTTCACCTGTATAATTTTTTTAAAAGGCTCTGGAGTAGACTCTGAGTTGATGGATATGTATTACAATTTTGGTGGACGCATTGTTCCCCGTAGGGCCACAGAGACCAGAGCTGGACCCTGACCCTCCACGTAGACTTTCCCCTGGCGCTTACTCCACCAGTGTCCTCTTTTCTGTTATATGTGCCGACCTAAAACTTACTTCTTGGCATACATTTATTTCTTGTTTTACTTATTTACCGTGACTTCCTTATGTATTGGAAGGAAGTTCATAGTTCATAGAAGCCATCTCTACTCTTGAGTCCGTAAAATTATTTCCTTTATCATTTTATATTTTTCACATTTTGAATCTTTGATGAATCTAGAATCTGCTTATTTGTTTTTTTGTGTATATTTTGTTTATGAGATGGGAGGTAGGATTACTTGGTCATCCCACTGTTTTTTGTATAATCTCTCTCCCACAGAAATGCCACCTTTTCATGCTGTCAGTTCCTGTATGCATTTGGTCTGTTTTTGGACTTTTCTGATACGTTGGTCTTTCCATTCAGGCTTCAGTAACACCATGTGGCTTAATGATATAACCCATGTCTCACCCTGTTATTCTTTTGCCGAGTTTTCCTATTTTTGCCTATTATTACATATAAACTTGAAAGTTGACTCTTATAGTTTTGAGGGGGGAAAAAAATCCAGTCAATTTTTTCTTGAAATCACATTAAATATATAGATCACCCTAAGGAGAATCGATGTCTTCTATGTTGAGTTTTTCTATCCAGCAAACATAATAATATGCCACGTGCAAGTTTATGCGTACTAGTCTCTCACTGGTATCTTGGTGTTTTTTTGTTTTGTTTTGTTTTGTACAAATCTTGAATACTTCTAGGCTTATTCCAGGATGTCTGGGAAGCAGGGGAATGTGCAGAGCAGGGTTTCAAGAAGCCTGGGGCTCTGAGGCTAGGCACTGAGTGGGCTGGAGGGTGTCTGGATTTGTGACAGGGGACAAGGCAGGGTGGCTCCTGATGCCCCATGTGGGCTGTGGTGTTTCACCATAACTGATTCCAGGCCTGGCTTTATTAAATTTTGTGTTTGTTCCTAACTTCAAATCAGTCATTTTTAACTGCCCTGCCCCCAGATTGCCAGTGACTCTGACATATCTTGTCCTCATTTGTGGTCAGATGGTGTTACCCATGGTTTTTAGGGTTTGGATAGTAAAGATATTATCAATGGTGTTAATAAAAATAATAACAGCTGCCACCTATTGCTTGAAGATACATGCCTATTTCCCTACCGCTAGATAGGTAGATAGTCACACACATACACTCTCCAAATTGTGAAGGATTCTCCCCATATTACAGGTGAGAAAATGGAGGCTATTCACGTTGAGGTCACGCAGTGAAGTGGCAAAGGCGGAAGTTAAACCCAGGTCTTTCTGACTGTAAGGCCTGTGCTTTCCTCATTCTTGCCTCAAAGGAGCCTTCCAGAAATTTTAGGTTCTTAAAAATATGAAAGCTGGCACTTAATAATTTTATATTTCTTTATTTTAATATCTAAGCACTAAAGCACTTTCCTAGGTGGAGAAATAGAGACACATCGTGAAGACATAAATTGAGAATCAAGGTATTTCGGGATTAGAATCTAGCTAGGTCTTTTGACTCTGCCCAGCATTTTATTTTCCAGGCAGAGACTGTTCGAATTATGCGTGTGTTCTCCTGAACACCCAGCATACAGCATTCCGTGTATGTGATGCCTAATGACACTTTTTGAATTATTAATGAATCGTCTTCAGCGAGTCTCTTCCTCTTGGCGGTGGGGGAAGGGGACGCACCGCTGAGGCGCTTCCGGCGAAGCGCCCCTCTCCTGTCGTTTGTTCGTGCCACTCTCGAGTTCCGGGAGCCTTAGCCACAGGTTTATGCGTGTCGCCCTGAGTGGGGAATGCTCAGATACTTGGGGAGTCTGAGCTCAGATCGTCAGGAGAGGACTTGTCGTGGTTTGGGGAAGGGAAGAGCAGGTGTGAGGGCGACTCACGACGGACTCTCTGGCACGTGCCACTGCTCCACGTCGGCTGCTCCCTTTTGCCATCACGACAGCCGAGTCGCTTTTATCTGGCTTCATTTCTTTTCCTTGAGTTTGCTTGAGCCCCGTCAAACTGTCTTCCATCAGCTGGGAATGTCAGTTTATGGTGGGAAATTCTCTTGGTGTGAAACTTGTAATTTTTAAAGCCAGAATTCTAACAGTTTGAAGGCCCTTGTACATAAATAAAATATGCACAGCAGATGAAAAAGCCATTTTAATTTTAGAACTTGCTATGATTTTACAACTGGAGAAGTAAGTACCCATTCAGTAGCGTCTGTCTTTAACAGTAGTGCTGTTTGTGAAGTTCCTTCCCTTTTTGCTTGCTTCCCACTTACCCTCTCACTCTCTGGCTTTTTTGAAATAAGGCCGTCTTATTCTTTGAAACGAGTTCAGCGAATCGCCGTTATTCGCCGTTATCCTACTTTAAAAGCGGTTCTTCCCCTCATGCCCCTTCTCCCTCACTTTACCCTCTGGCCGACAGTAGCATCGGAGGATTCTGAAAACCAATGATTAACAACTTAGCTTTTGATTTTCGGTCTTGGAGGTATTGTATGTTTATTTCCTTACAAGGTGAGTGAGTGGGTCCTATTCTCTCAGGTACGGTGACCACTAAGCTGAGTTTGGGGGTTGCGATGGTTTCCTTGGTTTGGTGTTAGGTTTCCTTGGCGGTGGACAATTCCCATGTAAATGCAGACTGACTTAGGTTTTGATTCGTGACAGGGGTTGAACTGCCAGGGTGGCCACCATTTTTGTGGGTCCTGATACATGAATTACCTTGATCAAGGGTCACGTAAATCAGATTACTAGCTTCAGTTTTTTCATTCTGTCTGTCTGCTTACCAACTTTTGAAAGTTAATCAGGGAGAATCATGATTTTCTTGAGTTAAACACATACTAAGAAATGTTTCTAAAATTTAGTTAGAATATGATTTTGAAATCTTTTTGCATATATGTTTGAATATATAAACGCAAACACCATTTTATTTCCAGGTACGTAACTAGATTGCAACTTCAGTCTTCAGCTTTTATTAGTAAAGAGTGTCATCAGTCACTGTAATTAGTAGAATTATTTACTTTGTAAAGATAATTTATTAGCAATGGTTTCCTGGAGACAGTAACAGGGAACATTTGGTCAATCTGGAATGTGGCTTTGTTGCCTTGGTAACTGATAAAAAAGAATGCAGAGCAACCTGGTTTTGTGGAGCATATCAAAACCAGGGCCCTGAATAGGTTGAGGACTGGCTTGGTTGGGGCACAAGGCAGAAGGAAACAACATATCTGTGAGGTCAGACCCTGCAGCCCATGGCAGCGCCCTTAGAGGTGTGACATGTCATATATGGTCTGATAAAAGAGCCCGAGAAACCACTTTCTGACCGAATGCTGGGAATCCATGCACTTTCCTCAGACTCGGGCAGAGTGGAACCTAAAAACCTTTAGGCCGAGGGACGTTTCGATTCGTCTGCCTAGATGAGTTTAATGATGAGGAGGACCTGGGCAGATGATACAGGAAGTCATCCATCCTTCCACGAGCAGAACTTTTTTGAGAGCCTGCTTACTGTGTCATGCACTGTGCTGCACAGATGGATAGGTCATATTCCTGCCCTCTAGAAGCTTCCAGGAAAGGCACATAAGTAAAAGATTATGGTAGTTTCCAAACCCAAAAATGGGTAGAGAGCAATTATAGTGCTGAAAAAACATGAAGGAGTCAGTTTGGGGGTGGGGTCGTTAAACAACAACAAAAAACAGCTTTCAGTTTTTTGGAAAGCTTTGCTGAATTTATCGAGCCACATACTAGCCAGAAGAGGACCGGGCCCTGGAGCATGCAGTCTGAACCGCCAGCAGCACGGCAGGTGGATAGGACGAGCGCTTTGG
>NW_011889052.1:851588-865675 GCF_000151845.1 Pteropus vampyrus | reverse complement strand
TAAAATTTAGTTAGAATATGATTTTGAAATCTTTTTGCATATATGTTTGAATATATAAACGCAAACACCATTTTATTTCCAGGTACGTAACTAGATTGCAACTTCAGTCTTCAGCTTTTATTAGTAAAGAGTGTCATCAGTCACTGTAATTAGTAGAATTATTTACTTTGTAAAGATAATTTATTAGAAATGGTTTCCTGGAGACAGTAACAGGGAACATTTGGTCAATCTGGAATGTGGCTTTGTTGCCTTGGTAACTGATAAAAAAGAATGCAGAGCAACCTGGTTTTGTGGAGCATATCAAAACCAGGGCCCTGAATAGGTTGAGGACTGGCTTGGTTGGAGCACAAGGCAGAAGGAAACAACATATCTGTGAGGTCAGACCCTGCAGCCCATGGCAGCGCCCTTAGAGGTGTGACATGTCATATATGGTCTGATAAAAGAGCCCGAGAAACCACTTTCTGACCGAATGCTGGGAATCCATGCACTTTCCTCAGACTCGGGCAGAGTGGAACCTAAAAACCTTTAGGCCGAGGGACGTTTCGATTCGTCTGCCTAGATGAGTTTAATGATGAGGAGGACCTGGGCAGATGATACAGGAAGTCATCCATCCTTCCACGAGCAGAACTTTTTTGAGAGCCTACTTACTGTGTCATGCACTGTGCTGCACAGATGGATAGGTCATATTCCTGCCCTCTAGAAGCTTCCAGGAAAGGCACATAAGTAAAAGATTATGGTAGTTTCCAAACCCAAAAATGGGTAGAGAGCAATTATAGTGCTGAAAAAACATGAAGGAGTCCGTTTGGGGGTGGGGTCGTTAAACAACAACAAAAAACAGCTTTCAGTTTTTTGGAAAGCTTTGCTGAATTTATCGAGCCACATACTAGCCAGAAGAGGACCGGGCCCCGGAGCACGCAGTCTGAACCGCCAGCGGCACGGCAGGCGGATAGGACGAGCGCGTTGGCCATCCTGGCGTTGTCAGGCGCTTTCGTATGCTAGGTTTTGGGGATGGGAGATGTTAAGTGTTTTGAGAGAATTTACTGTGGCTGCAGGTAAGGGGGTGGGAGGAGGTGAAGCGGGAGTAGCTCCGGATAGGTGCGCAGTCTGCAATGTAAGGAAGAAACGTTCGTCTCGTGGTCGGCTAATAGATGCCGGAGGTTGATCCAGAGCTGCAGCGAAGATTCAGGCACGTGAGCCGTCTTTTGTTAGCGGGTCGCACTCTCTGGCTGTCACTTAATTTAGAACATCTCAGAATTTTTCTTTTGTCAGGGTCTGGACTTCACAGAGGTGACATTTAAGTGAATTCCGAATAGTAGGAGTAAAACCTAGAGGCAAGGAATTTCAGTGGCAACTGAGTCTGGAATTTAGGTCATCCGGTTCCCAAGGACGTTTATTTCCTCTCACCTGGGCACGCTCAGCCTCGTAAGACTTCGTGGAAGCTCCTCGTGTGCCCGCCACCTGGGCGTACAACACGGCGGTGGCTGGGAGGCCTGAGCTCGCTGCAGCGGCTCCCGTGGGGGAGCGTGCGGTCCTGAGCGAGGTCAGGTCTGTAGTTGTGAACTGGACGAGAGCATTGGCCGAGCCGTCCTCAGATCCTACTAATTGTAGTGCCGGGTTCCCCCACTGTTTGTCATCCAGGCGGCTTCCACCTCATTCGAAGTGGAACGAACCCATTAATTCTTGTTCCATGTGATCTCTGCCTTGGTGTGCTTTGCGGAAGCAGTGGTGTGATCACACGATAAGCCACTCTGTCCCCTCCCCTCTGAAAAAGGCTCTGGGTGTGCGCTTTTTCTTAGTGAAGCAAGACCTGCCTGCTTGCCTACTCAGCAGCAGTGTGAAAAACCTCGCTTTTGTTCCCCAAACACACGTTACACCTGTCCACACGTGTACATATTGTGTGCTAATTTGAGAGTTTCCAATCAATCATAAAAAGATAAATTATAATGGCAAATTAAAGCTTGAAGTACTTTTTTCATTGAATGTAAAAAACAAAACAAAACAAAACTCTAAACAGGAGAGGGCACCCAGTGACTAAGACTGGTTTTCGCTCAGTGGTGTGGGAAGATTGGCGGTTAGAGACCAGGCCTCCTGTATGTGGCTTTCCCATTAGCTCACCACTGGCCCTTGGATAGCCCGTGTTCTTTTTCTCGCTCTGGATCCCATTTTCTCTCCTGTCAAATGAAAGGGTCGAGTTAGAGGAGTGCCGGCATTCTGATTCTGTACTGTGTCACACGCGTCATTGTCCTCGCAGTACTGCTTTTATGGAATGACCCTTGACCTAAAAGATTTGGAGAATGAGATATTATTTTCTTCAGGCAGGTCCTCAGATTTTAGCAGCTAGTTATCTTTGCTTCTCCCCTGTCTGTTAATCTGTTGTTGACATTAGGGTTTGTGTGGTGTTTCTTGTGATTGGTGGCTTGTTTAGTTTCTGTTTCTTACCTTTGTCAGAGCAATCCCGTGTACAGAATCTCCAGTTCAGGGACTTATGCTTTATCATTTCACATTAAAGTCCACGTCGGGAGAGAAAAAACGTACTTTATACATAAATACATTTTCTTAGTTTAAGAAAAAATTTAAGCCAGCATCAGTGGGTACATTCTGTGTGTTAGCTACCTTGTGAAATGCGTTTTATGCATGTGACCTCACACCTACACGAGGGGTGGATTCTGTGGGTGTCTCCATATTACTCTATGTTCTGTTGTACTCAGACCCCAAGGTGTCACCAGGCGTATGTGCGTTCCTAAGCCTCTAGCTGACGTGGTGTCTTGGGCACTCGCATCTTGTCTGGGCCTGTGCTTCTCGGCCCCTGAGCCCCAGATCGCCCCTTCCAGTTCTCCGACTCTCGAGCCCAGTACTGAGGCGTCTGCTCGGCGCAGCACCCAGGTGCTGACCTCATCAGGCGCGTCCCTCAGGCTGCCCGCACTTCTGATCCGCAGTGTGAACTCTGGTCCCGGGGATGGGCTCCCGTGGGACCGGCCTGCTTCATTCTCCTGGTTCCAGCTCCTGGTCTTTTGGCTGACTCACATTTTGCAGTTTGCTATTTATGGACCAGGTTGTCAAAGCAGGATGTGTGAGATTGAAGGTAGCAGGGACTTGCAATTCTAGTTATTGCCGTAGTTATTTTTTTTCTTTTTTCTTTTTGGTGTTGGTGGGGGAGGGTCTGGGTAGTCTGGCTTGTTCTTCGTCTAGACTCTTCTCTGCCCCTTCGGAATACGGCAGCCAACTCAGATTGCCGTTTTCCTCAGATAAGCTGCTACATTCCCCAGTTGTGCCTGCTGGCAGCAGGCAGCACCCTTGCATGGGGAGGGGTGGGCTTACTGGATAGACTGGCCCCTGGAGCTGCGAGTTAAAATCACACTGTGGGGAAAGGTGGGTTTTGCTATGTGAGTTGAACATAGCAGCAGACCTGTAATTCCTTGAACCTTTTTATTGAGATGTAAGGGCTTTAAAAATGTAAAACTGTAAGGCACCTTATAGACTCCCCTCGTGTTGTGGATGAAGAAACTGAAGCTTGGAGCAGTTATGTGAATTCCCTAGAATCAGAATGATTAATGGCACAGAGATTTTTAAACCTGGCCTTCTGACTGCAGGCTAAATAATTATTTTTTCCCCCACAAACCAAAGATAGAAGGTGTCAGTAAATTGAGAGAGAGAGTGTGTGCGCGCGTGCACGCGTGTGTGTCTTTCGGGGAGAGTGACTCGTTTTTGTGAGGGTGGGCTTGTTGAAGCGTACCTGATTTCTAAGGTATTTTCTAAAACTCTGCCTCTGGCATGTTTGGACTACGTTACAACAACACCCTCCTCACCAGACTGTCACAACTTTCATTATATGTTGTACACACTTAATTATATCATTCAGTTATAAAACGTGTGTTTAAAAAGGTAAGAAAGCCTGAATTGACTTGGACTGGATTTCATCACTAAGCCTTTCAGTGCCCAAGACAGTCATTCGCTCCCGTTACCAGTTAGAACCAGGACCTTGCCGCCACCACCTTCATCTCGTCCTACATCCTCTCTTCCTTACGTGAGAGCTTTGTCCTGCAATACAGCGACCCTGGCTCCGTGCCGGCGAAGCTTTGTTGTGCTTTGACATGTATTGCTACTGCACTGCTGAAGGTCGAGGGGAAGGAGAGGTGTAGATGAGGCCCGGTTTATGTTCAGGACAGACGTGAACTGGAAATTAGTATTTTTTCCAACATTCGCATTGCTGCCACTTCTGCCCATGAATATCGTCCTGTGTTAGGTTCTGACGTGGTGCAGAGGGCTTGCAAGGTGGGTCCCGCATGCCGGTTAGGACTTGAGTAGATTGCGTGAGTGGTGTGGATAGTGGAGAGGGTGAGTCCTTGGGGACAGAGGCCCCAGCTGAGGAAACCATCCTGGGCTGGACCTCGGTGGTCCCTTCACACTTTGTAAACCAGTGATGGGACACCAGGCCTTGTTTTTCTAAAAGCATGGGCTTTGCCGGATGGGCTCCCCGAAAGATCGGTGCAGTTGATTGCAAATGGCTTTTAAAACACCAAGCTCACTTTTCTTCTGGAAAAAGGACATCTCACGTACTCGTGATAGAATATTTCGGTTCCTGTGTCAGTGCAGGCAGAAGGTCACCTTTGTTCAAGGCAGAGCACGGCCCGTCCTTTCATTGTAACTCTTATTTTTTCCCCCAAGAATTTTCTTTTGTTTATAAGCTCCAAGGTCAGGGCAGCAGTGGGCCACGCTGAATTAAATAGGGCTCTGGTGGGCAGACAAAACCCCGAGCCACAGACAGCCCAGGTCCCTGCATGCCAGCGCTCAGCGGCAGGCGAGCTGCCCCGGGCTGTACATATGGCAACTGGGACGCTCAGTGGGCTGGAAAGAGCAGGGCTGGTGCAGGAGGGGGAGACCCAGCGTGCTCAGGGAACCAGGGGGCCGGGAAGAAGCAGGGGCAGGAGTAAAAATGCGAGGGCTGTGTTGTCACACAAGTGTCTTAAAACGGGGATCCGTGTCCCCCAAGCCCTGAAATTGCCGCTGGCTTTAAACGAACCCTTTGTTCAACTTCCACGGTGCAGAGCTACAGAAGCTCTCACTGGGCTTGGCGGACTCCACTCCTATCAGTTTTCAAGTGAATTTGATAAGTTGCTATGACAGCAAACCCACTCTTCCTCTGAGAAATTAATGCCTCCAATTTTGATATTACATTAAAGGTTTTTTTTTTTTTTTTTTAAGTGAAATTGTGAGCAATTTTCTGGAATCATTGTTCTCTAAGGGTTGTGGCTGGGGATTGGCAAATGAGTCTTGCTTATTTTTAAAACAGTTTTTTGAGTGGGTGAATGTGGAAGTGTGGGCATAGTGTCAGATAAGTGAATGTGTGGGTATACATGGATCTGTACCAGTGAAAGCCGGAGTAATTACTACCCTCAGTACCCACACTGGCACCAGACCATCTTTTAAATCGCAGATCTAAGCGGAGTGCTAGTTAACAGGAAATGACATTTTCAGTTTAACAGCAGCATTCGAATGTGCAGAAAGTAGCTGGTTTCTTCCTTTCTCTTTCTCTTTCATTCATTCTTTCTTCCTTCCTTTCACACTAGTAAATACATTTAGCACCAGCTGCTTGAGCTGCGAGAGGATCATTGGGGGAAAGGTGGGTTTTGTGGTGAATGCTGGGGACTTGGTGTGATGTCACTGCCAGCTCTGTGCGATCGTAGGTGGTGTTGGAGCTCCAGTAGCGAGAGGGGGCAGAGCCATGGAAGAGACGGTGTCGCTCTCAGACAGGCAGCCAGCCTCTCGCTCCGCCGCGCTCAGCCAGCTCGGTCAGGGCCAGCCTGCAGAGTGCCGGATGGGCTCCCCAAAAGAAATCAGCCAAGCTGGGTTTGAGTGGCAGAGGACAGAGGGCAAACTGAATGAGATTGGGCTGAATGTCAGCATGGACGGGCAGCTGAAAGACGGGCTTGTGAAGAATGCCTGCTTCCTGGAGCCGAGTAAGCTCTGCTTCTTTGAGGGGAAGCTAGACAAAGAGCTCAGCATCGAAGTGCAGGACAGGGAGCGTCAGGCAGGCTCGGGTCACCTTGACAGCAGGTATGTGATTTCAGACTCCTGCCATTCCTCGGAGGGGAACTCGGTACACCAGAAGACATCCGGGTTCCAGCTGGGACCCAGAGAGGGGCCAGACCAAAACAAAGCCACTACAGTTCCGGGGATGGTGGCAGGGAAGAATGGGCCAGAGACCAAGAGCCAGCCAGATCTGGCTGTCCCCGGGGCCGCTGACCTCCCTGCCAGGGAGCAGGGAACCAGTGCATGGAACCCCAACTTTCTTCCAGTGGCTCCAGGCTGTCACTCAGCTGCAGCAAGTCCAGGAAAGGAGAATGGCATCGCTCCTGGCTGCCGGCTGACTGGGGTGGGGGGCGATAACACGGGGAAGCTTGAATGTGGGTCCCCACTACCCGTGGCCGTCACCCCCCCGGCCCCCGCCACTGAGCATTCGCCCACTGCCATTCCACCGATCACCATGGTGGAGTTCACCCAGGAAAACTCGAATGCCAGCTCTCATGTTGGAGACCAGAAGGACGTGGGGAAACTGAGTTCTGCCGAGGAGGGGGCTTTGCCCGACCAAGGCCCCCAGCAGAAAAAGGCAATGCGCCGGGCCCTGTCTGAGTGCTCCCACCTCTCAGTGCCCCCGGCTGTCAACCTCGCAGATAAGTACCCTGAACCCCCCGCCCGAGGAGAGCCAGCCTCCAGCCTGCTGCCTCTGCCCAGCAGCCCAGCGCCGCCTCCCGCGCCCAGGAAACCGGGGGCCACGGCCGTAAGGCGCTCCATGACCGTGGCCGAGGAACAGATGGCTGGCTACACTCTGCAGCCCGGGGAACTGCCCATCCTGTCTACCGAAGGGATGCCTTCTTCCATCCGCGAGGAGCCAGCGGCCAAGGAGACAGAAGAACCGACCCCCTTGGGCAGCATTGGCTCTGGGAAGAAGGAACGGGGCCCCGCGGGGCTGCCCCTCCACGGTCAGCTGGAGCGGATTCCCGAAGCCAGCAGCCAGGAGAAAGGACGGGAAGATGAGAGTCAAACGACAGCGGATCCGTGCTTCCAGGTCTGCCAGGGAGGCGAGAGACAGCCCGGACAGGCGGCTCTGGCAGGGAAGAAAGAAATCGAGGTCACCGCAAGCCAGAGCTCCCCATCGTTCCTGCGTGCAGAGACCCCACGTGATGGTATGTTGCTAAATTTTGCCTCCACGGGGAACGAGCAGGCAGCAGGAAGGAGCCAGAGTGACAGATCACCAGCGGGAGCATTAGGCGCCTGTGACTGCCTGCGGAAGGCTGATGCCTGCGTTGGGTGGCTGCTGGGGGTGAGGCAAGAAAGTGAACAAAGTGAGCGTAGCTTCGTCAACCTGAACGTCTGCTGGCAGGTCCGAGAGTGGACCGAGGCTGTGTGCTGATTGGATTAGGGTAGAAGGGGTCAGAGGGTGGTGGGCATAAGAAATAGAGCCCCTGCTTTGACCTGTCACCCCGCCCACCCCGCCCCCCATCCTCCCACCGCTCAGCTCTGTTGGTCTGGGTCAGAGGACTGGTGAGCCCTCAATCATCCCTTCTCGGCCGAGTGACTGCCTTGCCGGGAGATCTGTCACCGTGCAGATTCACAGGGGGTTCATCCGCGCTGACCTCGCGCTAAGTAGCACAGTCTGGGTGTAAGCTCCGTTTTCCGTTGCTTTTGAGAACATTTTACTTTTGTTCGAGCTGAAAAAAGAGCCTTCTAAAGCTGGCTATTTAATATTCTTGTCCTGTTCTTCATGTTTGACCCAGTCTCGCTTCTGGTTCTCCCCTTTCTGTGTGCATGTTAGGAGGATTTCTGGGGAGAAAGGGCTAGAGAAGGAAGGAGAGCTTGCACTTAAAAACAGCCGGGCGTCTGTTGTGTTGCTTGGGCTCTGCGGCTGCCTCCTGTCTTTCTTCCTGGCCCTTTCTTCTCTTTCCCATCCCCCACGCTCCCATGGGTCTTATTGTTGGTGGTCTAAAAAAGCTTGTGATTCACAAGCTTGAAAGCATGATTTAAAACATGAGTTTTCTTTGTAAAAATTGCCTCTTAGGAGCTGTTTTCTCTCATATTTATTTCTCTCAGTACATTTTTTTATGAAACATTTTACTCTTAAAATTAGAGGTGGTATTTTCTAGGGGTGGGTAATTGAAACAGGACCTTTGAAGACTGACGGGATTTTTTTTGTTTTTTGTTTTTGTTTTGTTAATGGAGATAGGCAGAGAAGCTTCATATTTCCCCTTTGATTTCTTCTGACTCCAGGGTGACAAGAATTCAGATCCAATGCTGTGGCTTACTTCTAGTTGTGGCAGAACTGTAAGCTCCTCCTGGACAGGAGTGTGTCATCTTTTTATTGATCTCCAAGTGCCCAGTTCAGTGCCACATCTAGGTGGTAAGGAGTGACAGCGTGTGTTTATTTCAAAAAGAGTTCATCCTAGGTCACGCTAACAGAAGCTCATACCATTAGAAAATATTTTCAGATGATTGACAAACTCCACTGATCCATTCACCTAAGTGTTTGAGTGCTGGCTCCGCTAGACGCTATGTAGATAAAACTATATAAAGGTTTGTTTATTCAACTTGCTTCCCATATGCCAGTCGCTGTCTAGGTACCAGCAATTGTCCTTATCCTCAAGCAACTTCTGATCTAGTTGTGGTGGGAGTGTAGATGCCAGGATTGTGAATCTTGGAAAGTTCTTGGAGAAGCTGGCCTTGCAAACCTAGGATGCCTCACAATGCGCAGGAAAGCCTTCCAGGCAGAGGGCTCATAGGAACAAAGGTACGAAGCTTCGACAGCTCACGTTTGGGAAAAGAACAGCGACAAGCGTTTATGGAGCACTCTCTTAAGGATTATTTAATTGCAAAGGACAGAAACACAGAGGAACTCAAATTCATGAAAAGTTATTGACAGGCTATAGAAGAATCTCGAGAATCCAATTACAGGAAGTATAGGCAGGGTGCAGCCATTGTGTGTCTCCTCGGGACCTCTGCTTCTCCCTAAATATGTGCTGCGTTCTCTTCCCTTCTGGAAGCTGTTTTTCCCTCTGTCATCTCTTTTTGCACAAGACATTGGGTTGATATGGTTGGGGCTCTGCGCGCTACTTTATGCTGCTTTATATCTCAGGGACCTAGGGTTGCTTGTCTGTGGTTGTCATGTTTTCTTTCTTTCATAGAAAAAGTGAGTAAAAGGATCTTATTGGCCTAGCTCGGTCAAGTCATCTGTGTGCCAAGTACCACAGGCTGCTTAACCAATCTTAGCCATGTAGACCTGCCCACTTCATTCATCCGGAGGCTTCTCTGGAGAAGGGTCTGGGTTGTGGAAACATGCCAGAGCCATCTGTAACGTGGTGAGAAATAATGGGAGAAAAAAATCTGGAAAGCCGTTTGGAACCCAAGCTTCAGATACTCCCTAAGATGTTTAAACATTACTCCCACGTTGAAAACATTGTGGTGGCCCAGAATCTGCTTTGGGAAAACTCACCTGTTCTCAGCAGATAAGATGAACTGGAGGACCGAGGATTGAAGACAAAAAATTGCGTTATGACTTTGATTCAGGTAGCAGTTGGAACACTGGGAACATGATAGGAGAAATACAGCAGGACTCGAAAACTGGACAGTGTATTAGCTGAGAGAGAGAGAGAGACAGCGTGCGAGCGAGAGCTCTAACAGTGAAGCAGTTAATGATTTCTGTGTTGAACAGTTTTCCTCAAAACTGTGGAGATGTTTGGGTGACGATGTCTGGCCGTCGGCTGGTGTGTACCTCTGAGGCAAAGGACGGGGGTCTTGGCGAGAAGCACCATCTAGGAGGGGGACAGCATTTCTGCTTCTGCACAGGTCGCTGTTTTTCGTTGGTGACAGTCCCTTATCCAGGTGGAGAATAAAGATAAGGAACGAAGGAAGGAAGGAAAGAGGGAGGGAGGAAAAGAAAAGGGAGAAAAGAAAGAAGAGCGTGCTCTTTCTTGCCAAAAGGCCAGGAAGGGGAAGCCCAGGAGAAGACCTAGTTTTGAGCCCTGTTTCCCCACCGTGTCCTGCAGCAGCCCGTGGGCTCAGTCCAGGGACAGCATCAGCAGAGCGCATGAGGGCACCTCGTAGCACTGCAGTATGATCCGCCCGCACTGGCTGGGAGACCCACCCCCCGTTTCTTACTAGGCAATAACAAAGCACCAGTAGCACCTATGGGCCTGGTGTCTGCCAGCCGTCTCCCTAGTAGCAGAAGGGGACCTAGGTAGGTTTCCTCCCCTCCCCTCCCCTTCCTTCTAACAGCAGAAAACAGCCCAGGTACGTACCTCTTGCTCCCAGCAGCTCCGGTTGGCCTGGTGTCTTCCATCTCTACCCCAGGTCAGAAAGAGACCTAGATAGGCTTCTTCCTTCACCCTTCCCTCCAGCAGCAGAAGGGCTGATAGGCGCTTCCCACTCCCAGCAGCATCAGGAGATCTAACAGGAAGTCTACCCGAGAAGAGGCCAGGAGAAACTCTGCACTCTATGGGTCTGACATCACTTATCCACCACCTAGTGAAACCACGCAGCCCAGGGAAGTGCTTTCAGACCTCGTAGGCAGGACCAGCAGGGACTGAGTGAGCTTCCCGGAGCTAGAAGAACACAGCAGGCCAGAATTGCTCTGCACAGGCTCTGGAAACTAAATCGTTGTTGAAACTGTAGATAGCTGTATCCTGCTCGCTATGTTTAAGCGGTGATTACCTGCTAAAGTACAAAATTGAATTTTAAAGCAGTGTCATAGGATTGCTTCAACAAGCAATCGTGCATTCTCTTGAAACACAGGGAAAACTAAAAAATCTCAGCAAAGAAATAAATGTTAAAAAAAGTCCCAAATGGAAATTATAGATAGGAAAAATACAATAATCAGAGTAAAAAATGTGTCTGATGGACTAGATAGTAGACTGGAGATGTTAGAACAGAATCATGCACTTGAGGACAGGTCCATAGAATTTACTCAATCTGAACAACAGAGAGAAAATAGACTGAAAAAAATTACAGCTCCTCAGAAACCTTTGGGACAATAACAAAAAATCTAACATTTTTATCATCAGAATCCCAGGAAGTAAGAAAGAATGTGAGGCCGAACAACTATTCAGAGAGATAATGACTGAAGTTTTCAAATTCATCCAAAGTGATAAACCTACAGATTCAAGAAAGTGAACAAACCTCAAATGAGAAAACCCATAGAAGTCTACACCAAGACATATCATCAATAAACTTTGGTAAACTAAAGACAAATAAAAAAATCTTAAAAACAACCAGAGAGAAATGACGCATGATCCATTAGGCAACAGCAGTTCAAATGACAGTGTGTTTGTCAGAAACCGTGGAGAGCAGAAGTAGCTACACAACAGTTTTCAAGTGTTAAAAGACAGTCCAGTGTAAATGCTGTATCGTAAACCTATCCTTCAGGAAGAAAGGGAAAATGAGGACGTTCTTAGATAGCAGCAAACTAAGAGAATTTGTCGCTAGTGCGCACCCTTCGAGAACGGCTGTAGAACACTCTCCACAAGGGTGAGATATAATGATGACAGAAGGAGGCTTGGAATTTCAGAGATTAAAGAGCAATGGAATGGGTGGAAATAGGTATAAATGTAATAGAAAAGGAAACATTTAAGACATGTTTTTAAAGTACGGGGAGTAGAAGTTCCTCAGTGGAGGTATGTTTTCAGTAATTCACTTGGAGTAGTAAAACATTGATTCCAGTAGGCTGTCTGTACACTGGAGTGCCTAAAGCAGCTGCTAAAAAAAACTATGCAAAGCAATATACCCAAAAACTAAAAAATCAAAATCGAATTCTAAAAAAAAAAATATTCAAGTATCTCATTGGAAGGCAAGAGAAGCAGAGAGAACCAAAAAAAAAAGGCAGATAGCCCTAACATACCAATAATTATTTAAAATTCAAATAGTCTAAAACTACAATTAAATGACGGATCATAAGAACAGGTTTTTTTTTAAAAAAATTACCCAATTACATGCTGTCTTTAAGAAATGCATGTCAAATGTAAGCGCGAAGGTAGGTTAAAAGTAAAAAGATGGAAAAAAAATATATATCATGTTAACATTAATGCTTTAAAAAGTAGCTGGCTATATTAATATCAGACAAAGTGAACTTCACAACAAAGAAGGATCAGTCCACCAAGAAGACATACCAATGCTAAATGTATATGCACCAAAAAACAGAGCTTCTACATGAAAAATTGATAGAGCTGAAAGGAGAGATAGCCAAATCCACAATCATAATTGGGGATTCTAAGCAGTTGATAATAAGGATTTTCACAATATCATCAAACAACAGGATCCAGCTGACAGTTATAGAAATTCTGCCCATCAAACAGCAGGATACATGTTCTCATCAAGTGCTCCTGGAACTTTCACCGAGAGAGATTCTGGGTCATAGAACAAATTTAAATACATTTCAAAGACTGAAACTATACAGAATATGTTGTCTGACTGTAGTGGAATCAAATTAGAAACTAATAGCAGAAAGACCACAAGAAAATCATCAAACACATGGAAATTAAACCACACTTTTAAATAATTCATAGGTCAGAGAGGAAGTTCTCAAAAGAAATTTTTAAAATCCAATTCACTGAATGAAATTGAAAATGCAGCAAATGAAATTTTGTGGAATGCAGCTATAGCAGAGCTGAGAGGGAATTTATGCCACTGAGTGCTTACATTAGAGAAAGTCACTCATCTATAAATTGCTACACTGAGAAACTAGGAAAAATAAATCCAAAGCAAGCAGAAATAAGTGAAATCATAAGCAAGAAAACAAAATCATTTAAACCAAAAGTCGGTACTTAAAAAAAGAAAACAATACAATTGTTACACCTTTAACAAAACTGACAAAGAGGGAAGACACAAACCACCAGTAACAGGAACAGTAGAGATCACTCCAGCCATTAAAAGGATAAAATTGGAATTAGTGACCTGATTAACTGTCTATATAGAAAATTCCAAGGACTCTATCCAAAAAACACCTGGGCTAATAAGCGTGTTTATTTAGGAAGGTCACAGGATACACTGTCAACATGTAAGAATGGATTGTGTTTCTGTATAGTAACCACAAACCTCTTGTATGCAAAATCCTTTACATAAATGTTCGCAGCAGCTTTGTTCATAATAGCGAACAACCAGAAACGAACAAAATGCCCTCCACTAGGTGACTGGTTAAACTGTGGTACAGCCAGACCATGATGACTGCTCAGCAATAAAAAGGAACTGGCTAACTCCTAATACGTGCGCAAGGATGCATCCCACAGCCTTATGCGAGCTGAGAGGCTACATGCAAAGGCAGCACACGGTCTGATTCCATTTGTCTCAATTATCGAAATAATATTATAGGAAGGGAGAACAGATGAGTAGCTGCCAGGAATTTACGGACTGCAAAGGGAAGGGAGTGGGGCGGCCGTAAAAGGGAACACGAGGGAGCCCTGTGCATTGGAACAGTTATGTCCTGATTGCCGGTGGTTACGTACAATAGGTCAAATTGCAAAGAACTGCAGATGTGTGCAGGTGTGTGCGTGCACACAGTCACACCGATGAGTCCACGTGAAACGCACAATCTGAATAAGCTCTGTGGATTATACTGATAGCGGTTTCTGGGGTGTGACAGTGTGCTGTAGTTACGTAGGATGCCAACACGGGGGGGGCCAGACGAAGGGGACATGGGACCTCCCTGTACATTTTCTTGCAACTTCCTGTGAATCTATAATTATTTTAGAACAAAAAGTTTTAAAATAATTCTCTTGCCCTCCCAACTTTTGTGCCCCATCCCCTCTTCAAATTCTGTTACCATTGTTTTGTTTCATCGTGATCCTTCCAGATTCTTTTGAATGCATGTCCCAGTGTATTTGCAATCGAAATGTATTCCACCCCCATCCCATTTCTAGACGAATGGTTTCATGTCACACGCACTGTTCTGCTCCTTGCTTTTCTTTTCACTTAGAGATCGTTCCCTATCAGTCATGAGAGGATTTTTTGGTGCTTTATTTTTCAGACTCAAGAGATGATTGATGATATTGATAATTTCTGCCATAATGCTTTAACCAGTTTCCTGTTAACAGACTTGAGGGTTGTTT
>NW_011889052.1:847152-851538 GCF_000151845.1 Pteropus vampyrus | reverse complement strand
CTTTATTTTTCAGACTCAAGAGATGATTGATGATATTGATAATTTCTGCCATAATGCTTTAACCAGTTTCCTGTTAACAGACTTGAGGGTTGTTTTGGTCCTTTGCTTTTCAGAGCAGTGCTCCGATGAAGGACCTTGAACGTGCGATGTTTTGCAGGTGTATGAATGTATCTCTAATATAAACTAGAAACTGGATTTCTGCATTAGAGTTTACCTACACTAGTAATTTCCAGAGATACCACTAGGCTGCCTTGCACATGAACTGGACCGTTTGTTTCCCACACGTACCAGCACTGCGTGTCTTCATGTTGTCCCTGGCCTACTTTCAAATTTTAGGACTTTTGGCAATATGTTAGGTTGAAAATGGCATCTCAGTGTAGTTTTAATTTTCATTTTTCTTAAAGATTGGACATCTCTTTTTATTTTCAAAAACGATTTATATTTCTGTAAACTGTGTTCATATTCTTTTGGCTATTTGTCCAGTGCGTCGTTGACTTATATAGGAGTTATTGGTTTGTAGGAGTAATTTCTATAATAAGTTCTTTGTCATTGATGTGAAGTTCAGATGTTTTTTTCCTATTTATCATTTGACTTCTCTCTCTCTCTCTCTCTTTTTTTTTTTTTGCCACATTAAACGTTTTTATTTTTCTTTAGTCAGACTTATCTTTTGTGGCTTCTGGATTTCATGCCAACTAGAAAGATTTTCCCGACACCCAGGTTATGAATCTCATGATATTTTAATGCTCTCAGGTGTAGCCCTATTGAAATCTGAAGCAGCTTCCTCACAGAGGCGCTGCTGGGCTTAGTTGTGGTCCATGGGCTCGATTTCTGGCCCTGGGTCTGATTTCATGGGTCTGCTTGGCCTCGCTGGAAATCTGGGTCGCTGCTAGAATTAGATCGAGTCAATCTCACATCCTCCGTAAAGTGGCGCTTTACAGGGAAAGGAAGTAAGAGGAGGACCTTGTGGCTCTTACCCCATCTCTTTGCAACCTTCGTTCCAAGAGATAAACTCCAGTAGAAGAGGTTTTTGTCCTGTGTGCTCCGGGAGTTAGTGGTTGGTCTCCAGGGAAGGGAAGCAAAACGCGAAGGGCCATTTCCTCCCATTGATCATTTGTGCACATCCCACTTAGGTTGCTTTCCCACAGGGACAGGCCACCCGAATCTCTGGAATCTGAAACTCCGTCCGTCACAATGAGAGGAACTTGGGAGCCTTGTCCACGTTTCAGCCGCACGGCCCTGTGGATGCTTTTCAGAATGAAGTGCTCGTTAGTCGTCTGTCTCCACTAAGACTTTTTTTGAAATGGGTGTAAAAAATATTTGCTTAGCATAACTTTCCCCACTTAGGAATAGCCAAGCCAGAAGAAGGACGGTCTGCTGTGACTACGACCGGAAATGACATCACCGCACCTCCCAACAAGGAGCTCCCACCAAGCCCAGAGAAGAAAACAAAGGTAGTTGCCGGAACGGTGGGTTGTCTTTTACCGTTGTAATTTTTTTTTTAATTGTATCTTCAGCTATTATTGCTTGACTTGTGAATGAAATTTCTTTTTTCTGAGCTGTTGTCAGTCCTTTCTCAAGTTTGGACGTGCTCAAGAAACATTTTATGTTCCGCTTCAGCATAGCGACCTAACTCAAACCTTCATCTCTCTCTCTGCCTTTGACCCTGCTATCTTGAGTGTCTGCAGAGATGTTCTGCAGAGGCCGATTCTGCCTCCCTTACCAGCAGTAGAGGCAGTTACAGGCTGTTCTGAAATGGATTCTGAAATCTGCATTCATGAAAAGAGAGCACAGATTTTTAGGGTGAATCACAGCTTCAGACACTTACTGGTTCTCATTACAAAGTTTAAATGCCACACTTTGGTGTGATCTTAAAACAGGATGCCTTGTCTACGGCCATGCTACCCTGAACGTGCCCAGTCTTGTCTGATCTCGGAAGCTAAGCAGGGTCGGGCCTGGTTAGTACTTGGATGGGAGACCACCTTGGAAGACCAGGAGCTGTAGGCATTTAAAACAAACAAACAGGATACTGAAGTTGCCTCATCAAGGTACAGGTAATAATGGTGTAATTACCTCCTGATGACCATTCTTCATGGAATTATTTCAGCCACCAAAAGTTAGTTAAATGTTTAGGGCTGTTACTGGATTTAAATCTTCAGGTGTCAAACTGCTGGAATGGGTAACATTGTCATTAAGAAACAATTCCCAGTTTTCTTTTTCTCCATCCTGGTGTTTTTCTGCTATTTACTGAGCTCAGAAGAAAGGAATGCTAATTTTCAGTTGCATCTTTCTTCATTGCTTATAATTTTATTTTGAATTGTGCAATTTATACTTTTTTTTTTTAATTTGTTTTTATTCTTGTCTGTGTTTGATGTTGGCCTTTAAAAACAAACAAACAACAAATCAACTTAAAGCCTTTGGCCACAACTCAGCCTGCAAAGACTTCAACATCGAAAGCCAAAACCCAGCCCACTTCTCTCCCTAAGCAGCCAGCTCCCACCACCCTAGGTGGGTCGACTAAAAAACCCATGAGCCTTGCTTCAGGCTCAGCACCAGCTGCCCCGCCCAAACGCCCTGCGGCCGCCACTGCCAGGTCTTCCATCTCACCTTCAAAAGATGTGAAGCCTAAGGTAAGTATTTGCCTAAGCGCTGTGCAGGGAAAGGTTTTCGCCTCTGAGTGTTAGGTAGAAAGGCTCCTGTTGGTACCAGACCATGAAACCAGGCTGGTGGAACTTTGGAAAGGCCGGGTGAAGGGAGCGGGTGGCTGGACAGTCAGTGTGGGGGCCCACGATGCAGCTGTACCCTTCGAAGGCCTTTTATACTTTTACCCTCTCCCTGGCCTGGTGGAAAAGCAGTATTAGGTCTACTTTGGTCCCGCCTCCTTTCTCCCAATGCTCCTTACCGCTTTAAACACTTGCTGACCAGTTTCCGCTTCTCCACATACTGATCAGATTAGATGTTCCTTTCTGGGATAATCCCACATGAAATCCCCAGTCAGATTCCCTTCTTTGTCCTTCTCTGCAATCATCCTGCAGAAGAGAATCTGACCCGGTACTTTTGTGATAAGCTCTTCCAGCTTACCACTGCAGATCCCACATCACGTGGTAACTTACTTCTTCGCTTTTGGCGTTAGGCCACCTCTCCCTGGGCTGCTGCCGCACTATTCAGTTTTCCAGGTCACCCGCGCGTTAGTGCCTGGTCGGTCTGGAACAGCATCGGTTTCCCGAGATGCTCGGAGGAGTCCGTGGCTGCCTCAACGTCCTGTTTTATTGGAGAAGGGCTCTTAAGTCGGCCTGATGTTAGTCTCTAAATTCATGTTGAGAAATAATTTCCCATGTTAAAATGTCAGTGTTTTAATCTAATCTTGTGAGGAAAACCGGCAGAACCTAGGAGTTGCGGTCTAGGTTGAAATCCTGGCCAAGAAACTGAGGAATCCTGTCGTAGACTAGGGACGATGACATCTCGTAAAGCTTTCTGATCCTCATTTACCCAGTTGACTGCTTTCCTTGATTTTCTAGAAAATAATATCTTTGAATAGGTGGGCAGAGAGGAGGTGACCGGAGCCATGGTGTAGCTTACCCCCGACACACACTTAGCAGCAAATCCGGGGGCGGATAGAGGAGGGTGTGGGGAGGTGGGGCATCCATTGAAGTTTCACTCTACAATAGTAATAAAAATGAAGCGTACTGTACTGGTTTCTTTAAATACATTATCTCCTTGAATTCTCCACACCCCATGATATAATATTAGCCCCCTCATTTTATAGCTCAGTTAAATAACCTCCCTGAAGTCCAGCACTAGTAAGTGGCAGACGCGGCGTTTGAACTCGGGTCCACTGCCAGGGTTGATGCTCGGGGCCTCTGTCAGCATGTTCTTTCACGGCCTTCTGCCACGCAGCTTTTAGTCAGCGTTTGAGTTACAGCTGACCTGAAGAGGTGACCCACGTGATAATTATTAGTCTTTATCTTTTAAATAAGAAAAAGATAGGAACATTTTGAGAAACTAATAAAAACTAATGAAGTTTATTTTTATATTTTTGTCTTTATTTTAATTATAGAAGCAAACCGAGGGGGAGGGGAATGTATTCAAAAAGAAATAGATCTGTGATTCTGGCAGCGGAGAAAATATAAATCGAGAAACTGCAGAGTGTCTCCAGTGTAGAAAGCAAGCTGGGCCTGCAGTTTGCTGAGGCCAAGAGCCTGACACAGAAAGAATGTCACATCCTTTTCTAACTTCTTGTATCATTATTACTCTGGCTAGCAAAATATTTTTCTGAATCATAGTCATAATATTGAAAATATGAAGGAGACCTCAGGCTGCACCTGGTTTAGTCTCCAAATTCTAGAACAAACAGATAGGCGGTCCCTCTGCACAAACTCCAGTGGCATG